>NT_176508.1:2074978-2113612 GCF_000188095.3 Bombus impatiens
CGCGACGGCGCGCTTTTCGCTTCGTTGCGGATCGGTTGTCGTTGTGGCGACCGCCCTTACACCTTGACGGCTGTTCGAATCGGTTGCCATTCTTCATGCCGTTTTCGTGTCTTCGCCGATCTCGTATGCCACGCAACAATCCAATACAAACACTTCCTTCTTTTACTTTTCTTCTTACTTTCGTTATTTTTTAACTCTTCCGTTCGTTCGATTCACATTCTCTTCTTTATGCACACCGACTTGTTACGCTCGTTTAGTAAAATCGATTCGAGAAACTGTAACGATTTATCGATGTCCCGTGACGTGTACATATACCGAGGTATATGATGGCTAATTACATCGGTGATGAACATCTCGTCGTCGACTTACTCGATAATCGAATATCATACACTCCCGATACGATGTCACGTAACACGTCGAGTATGGATAGGCGCGTGCAGGCGTGCATACACGCAATCGATAGTTCGAGGTGGGAGAATAAAGAAGAGGAGTAGGGAGAGGTATGTATCGGCTTAGGAGAATTCCACGTTCCGTGTCACTCTTTCTTTCTTTACCCGCCGACAGAGAAAGAAGCATACTCCGCCTTTATATCGCGTGTCTCTCCCTCTCGCTTTCTCCCTTTTCAGCTAAAACCCTTCTCGCGTATATACGCACCTTACTACCTCGTGGCTCGAGCTCGAGCAGAGACTTGGAAACCGGTTTTTGCGATGCGCGAACCGGCGTTGGCTAAAAATAAAAGCGCCTCGGATTCTCTCTTCTCTTCGCTGTTTCACTCGCCTCTCGTAATTTTCTGTCTTCTCGTAAGTAGGCGTCCCTCGTGGAAGAAATCTTCCGGGGATTACTCGCGACCGTTGCACGCGCGCACGCACCAAGAGATGTATCGAGCGTTCGATCATGAGCGATCGAATCGCGCGCGGTCGTCGATCAACAATCGCGTCCACCACCTGTCATCGCTATTTATCGACGGATCAAGATGGCGCGCGAGGAAAATTACTTCCTGAATAACTCGAAGCTTTTCATTCTGACATTCCGGATACTTCTACGCTGTGTCTTGGTGTGTGAAGCGTTAACTTCACGTCAACACCTTTCTGACGAGCCAGAAATTATTAGACAATTTCTTCGACCGTGTTTACGAAGGTATAAGGCTCGAAAGAACAGGTAGTTCGCTAGGTTAGGTTCGTGCACGCTGGATATACGAACCGCTTGATATTCACCGTGGTGCTATAGTTATCGATCGTACGAGGATAAACTCGTTTCATTTCGTGCCACGTCTCCTTCTACCGCGTTTCGTAACCGTTCCAGCATTCGCTACGTCTTGCCAGACCATCTTATTCGCGTCGAGTCTTCTCCAGTGTCCAACCATGCTTCGTCTCTATCTCCGATGTGTCAAACGATTTGAAAATCCGTCGAGTATATCGGAGTTTCCCGCTCTTTCGCGATGCTTTTCGCCGCGAGCCACACTCTCCTTCACTACGAACCTTACGCACCGTGTCACTGTGTCACGACGTATACTGGCCTCGTATATGCACGCACACTCGTCGATAACTGGTTCTCGAAGAAATTTCGTCGTGTTGTACACGTCTAACGTGTTACGATATGTATACGAAGAACCTGAATTTCGTTGGGTTGTCCTGGCGCGCGTGACCAACGGAGCAGAAAAAAAACCTTAACGGAACGACGACACGTAAACGCGAAAACAGTGACCCGCGAGATGTTTTGTACTTGCGTATTCTAGCCGCGCTGCGTGCATACGAGACAACAAGAGGGAGAGAGAGGGAAAGTAAGGAAAGAAAGGGAGAGCGAGGGAGACGAGAACAGAGAGAAACAATACGCGTACGCGAGCCTGCGCGCTGCGCGGCATACTGAGGCGACCGGCACCGTCAAGCTGACTCGAATGCTCCTCACCGTCGCGTCGTGTCCTCTCCCTTCCTCTCTCTCGCACCATTTACCGCGGCCACTACCCAACCTTTTCTTCTCTTTCTCTCTCTCTCTCTTTCTCGCCCGATTCCGTTTCTCTCTTTCTCTCGTTTTTCCTCCCTCTACACTTGCATTTGCATTGCTGTCGTATGCTTTCATAGCCGCCGCCGTATATGCCCGTTACAATTGCATTCTTGGAATAAAATGCTCCCCGAGTATGCATCTTTTTTTTCATCGCGGCTTCAACTCGAGCATCCGGTTGAAAAAGTAAATTAGTCGATAATTCACGGGTCTTCAGCATTGTGATAAATGGAGTGTTAACGTTAATTTAATTGGTGTTAATCGATCGTTAACAAGTCCGCTGCTGATGTATTTCTGCTTACTGTAAAGCATCAAAAGGCAGTAACTTATTAAATTTACGTCATCGTTGATTCCGGGTGATTTTATTAGTGATTAATTGAATTAACATTAAATTAAAGAAAAGTGAGACACTTGTATTTTATTTGTTCTTTTTGTAAATGTCTTTTAACAGCAGTTCTGTTGACGTAATGTACTTAAGTATTCTCGTTTTCTCGCCTGTTTTATTTAACACTATAAAGACGTAGACACCGAAGTCTTGGAACGTTGAATTTAAAAATGGACCACATGATACGTATCTTTTGCACCTTGAAGTTTTGATGCACACGTATTTACATTATGTCTGGAAATGACGCAAAACCTTCTCATGACATTAATCTTAGAATTTTAGGTTCTGTAGGCTTGATATTGCGAATTTATATCTCTAATATACGAGGAGAAGACGCTATGATGTGTATGTAACGCTATATGTCTTTTCAAGACAATAAAGCTGTCGTCGCCAGTAAATTAGTTTGCGCATTACTTATTTGAGATAAGAGACAGTTGTTCCATTTGCTCCAAGCTTGAAAAATTTATTGCTTTAGGAATTCACGGTCGTCATTTGAAAAAACTTATTTATTTCATCGTACGTTCAATTTATATTCATAACTTAAATATTCGTAACATTTTATAAAGCAGAAACAAGATACAGTACTTTTATATCGCATCGATTATTATTGAAACAGCTGACTCGTTTAAGATAAAGAAATTAAGAAAGAAAAATTGGTTAAAGTTGCAATTAGTACAGAACGAAATGATCAAGTTGATAAAAAATGTATACTTGTTGCTTTTTTGTTTGCAGAACAAAGAAAATAGTAAAAATTGTTAACGTATACATATACATACATGATATGATTTTGGTATTGTAAATTGACAAAAAACTGGTTGTGTCAAAGATTCTTACATTCTTGCACGAACACTGACAAATATCAAGATGTTATGACGTAGGACTATATAATTGCGGAAGTGTAACAATATCCCATATGTTTTACACACAATAAAAAGGAAACGCACTCGCATGCGTATGTCATGCGAACTGTTATAAGAAGTCAACGTGAGCAAAATACGTGGTGGCATCGTTATTAAATACCAGGGCCATTAGTCGGGCATCGCCTTAAACGTATTTGATTTAATGCGTCAACCATAATCTTGATCCTCTTTCTCATCCTGTATGTGCACCTCCAGGTATTTCCGTTCGACTTTAAGCGTAATTAATATTATCATATAATGTGCTAACTACGCGATCCTTCGTGCAATAAAGTAACCACTAACGTAGAAACTTTATAATTCTCTAATACTCATTGACCAGTTCCAACGATATAAGAACTTGTTAATCTTCTAGTTTTCATTGATCCCTTGATGTTATATATTCAAGATAATCTGTCAATTGAATATATTTATATTGTATATTACACAAATATTTGCAAAATATTTAACAAAATTGTGCAGCGTTGTTCATAACGCTTTCCAATACAGAGCAATTTTAATTATGATTTACCAAAAGTTAATTAATCTCGGCAACATTCGTACACTATTGTAATACACGATACTAAATATGTAATAGTAACGCGAAGTACGTGTTTCATTGCGGATAAAGTAATTAATATTTTCTCACGAGCAAGGTATGCTACGTCATACCTTTGCACGGATTATTCTTCGTACGCTCGCAACAAATTAACTAATAATAACGTCCATTCATTGGCATGTCGAAGGCTTGGTGAAACGTAGCATCGTCCTCGCTTTCAAATTATGGTTTCCTTGGCAACAACGATGTTTCAGGATAATAAACTTGCAGACCTGCGAGGGAAACATTACGCGAAACTCGTTATTTCACGACCGATGAATTGCGGATGCGATTCATGAAAATACCGATGTCCATCGCTGATCGTTTAAAACCTTCCGTCTTATGCGTTGAGGCGAAACATTTCGCACCAAAAGTTCTCGAATCTTCCGCTTCGAAAAATGAAAACTAATATTCTTATTGGTAATATTTTGAGTCAGTTTTATACAATGAAATAAATTTTTTGGCGCTTTTCCTATCCTTTCATATTCTTTCCAATCGTGGGTCGATTGATTAATATTATGCTATTAGCGATACTTTCAATACGTTGATCGATATAACAAAAGGATTATATTTCTAAACAATTTAGATGAACGAATCAAATATTGGCAGTGGAAGGAACACTGCCCGTTTAATATAGTAATGTCTTTGCTTAGTGAATAACTGAAGAGTGTATATATATATATCTATATAGTTAATCGATGCTTTTAGGATATTAACTATTTTTTTAAATGATAAAGTTTTAATGTATCATTATCGTCTAAAATTAATATCGTGACTATTCCTTTTTAAAATTGTATCAATTACGAATATTCCACAATCCCAAGATCTGATTAATATCTACATGTAGCTACATACCTGTTACCTACATACTTAGTTTCAAATCCATTAATAACATAGAAATCATAAAAATTCTTAAAGAAGAAACTCGTTAAATAGTACTGCAATACGTATCACACGATAAGCGATATCAAGCCATTACGGCAGAATAAGAAAGAAGCAATCGTTTGGTTATAAATTCTTGGAATATCATTTCATTCATCTCATTCGTAATAACGTAACATTGGTAATGGATTTGAAACAAAACATATTGATATCATTAATGTGCAAACTGATCCATTCTAACTGAACCGTTTCTTTACTTGTTCAGGATCCAATTTAACTTTCCTTCGTCCATGAGACAATGGAAGTTTCGACAATGCATCTCTCGCATCTTCTCTCGCGTACATTTCACATTTACTATATAGAAGAATGTACAACATTCGTCTTCTTGTTAACTACTAGAACAGAGAAACTTCTAACTTGTTGGTCGATCTCCTTATTCCTATTTCTAGTCAGCGTAGAAAGTTTCGCACAAAAGCTCATCGCGATAATTGTTTGCTACCACAATGATCTTCTTATGCTATCTCTACTATGATCATGACTTATTAAGTAAGTCAATTATACCTTCCCAATCGAATAAAAAATAATAGTGTCAATTATACCTAACGTGTTGTTACTTTATTTAATTCGAAGAACAGCAGCGCTTGAATTAGAAATTAACAAGTTCGTACATAATAACTGCAATTAGCACTTTTTCTAGTTCATTTTATAATTAACACGTTCCGTGACTTGCGTATCGTCAACAGACGATAGATACCGACGACTATAATTTGTTATCGATCGAAGAAAATATTCGTTTATTTATACATAAACGTAATACAATATAAACTTGAAATGTTTCACGCTATTAATAATTCACATACGTCCGCCCTGCGCATCAAGCAATTCAAGCCGTTAATGAATTATACGTACAGAGAAAATCTACAACCTGCAACTTTCAACTTACAAATCCACCACTATTATTAAAATGATTTATCGCGCAAGTATTAATAACTTTAATTTTGTCCTCTTGATCCTTAAATTCTACAAAAACCCGTAACTTCGATGACGAAGATCGAAATTCTCGATACAAAGAAGAGCGCATATGCTACGTGTCTTCGTGTACCATCCGCTTCAAAATCCTCGGAGAAGAGTATCTGGCAAATGTCCAGTCACCTCGATCCACATATCAGTTCGCCATCAATTTCGTCGTCTGGCCCGAACTTCACATTTCACATTGAAAGACGCGACAAACACAGAACATAGAACGCTGTTACTCCTCTGGTAGAGTGTCGATGGATCGTTGTCGAGGCAACTAGTAGCGGAGGCTCTTCAAGGTTGCTATGCACGTTCTCACATAGTAATCTTACGCAATAGCACGCAGAGGGCTGGGTGGTTCGTTGAGGGGTGTCGCGAGGACGAGCGTGAGCCTCGGGCAAGCGTGCAAGCTCTGTCCGCATCCCTGCGTTCAAGGTTGATTTATCGAAGGTCGCGACTTTTACGAGCACGCCGCGCTCGTTCGAAAGCGAATCACCGTTAACCATCGCACCGGTGCCGTACGGTTCTGCAGCACGTGTTCAAGAGGCGGCAGAGTCGATCGATCGGCCGATAAAGGTCGAACGGATTCGCGGAAGATGAATCCCGTGGAATCCGTCACGGATATCAAACGTGATCGTAAAACGAGCGTACGATTATGCAAAGGAAACTGGCGTTGTTATGCATACAGTTCTCGATTATTTACGGCGCGTCCGTTTAATGTGTATTTTGCGTTCGATTGATCATTTTGCGTGTGCGCAGGAAATATCTTTTGATGCATTGCAGCTTACGCGAGGTTATATTTTAAGAGAAGGGGATATTTCGGATCTCAAAAAAAAAAAAAGAAAGGGGACGTGAAATTCCAACGTTTATAAGCTTCGTATGAGAAACGTATTCTCGTGATTAATCCTTCTGCTGCCCTTTCCTAATGGTAGAAATATCTTGCAATGCGTTGAAGTAGGTCCCGCTTCCAGGAAAACTCTACATTTTGTCCGATGTTTAGTTTTCTTGGTCCTCGAAACCATTGGGTATTGTTTAGCACTAAATCAATTTGAAGGGCCTCTCAGCCTCATAGCCTTTTCTAGAAAGCTCATATGCCTCGCACAGATGATGCAGCGGGATACTGCAGCGGGGGTAGTTTTTAATTAATTATTTAGTATTAATTATTTTAATAATTATTAGTAATTGTATAAATACCCATAGACCTACGGCTTCGAAGCTCTTTCGTAAAGTAACGCGTAAAGTGGTAAATATATCGCTCATAGATTCAGGTAAAAATTAGTTCACGAGATATCTTCTGTGCGGATGCGGTGGGTTAACGATACTAAATGTAGGACACGTTAGGACGTTTCGTACGAAAGAAAGGAGTTTGAAAATCTTTTGCAAACATTTTCTTTAAAAATCTTTTCTACTCCAAACGACAAATAGTTCTACATACTGAAGATTAAACGTTCAACTTTCAAGATTCAAACGTCTCACTGATAGATTAGCGTAAAATCCAGTTGCCAAGATTTTTAGACGCAAAAGGTCGAATTCTCTTTACGTCGGCATCTCCATCATCGGCATCCTATCTGATCTAGTAAAAACAGGTGTAACGAATAAGATTTAACGAATTGTTTCCTTAGGAAGTTGCGCCTATTCACTTAAGGGTTGTTTTTAATATCAAATCATAGCTTAGAGTCTTGCCTTCCAGTTACTTTTCTACGCGAGCTTTCTACAGCCTCCCTCTATTATCCCTGGCGTTGGATTTTCATATTCCGTGATATTACTTCCTGGCTCGCCCCTATTTATCCTGTTTTCTCGCTCAACTTGCGAAACGCAGATAATTACGCGATAAAAGTACAAGGTAATTACATCTTTCTCCATTATGAACAAAATCGTTGCTATTTTAATTTACATATTTTCACTCCAGATTTATCGTACTCGCAGAGCACTACGAGAAAATAAAAATACGCTGTACTTTTCTTAACAACCCCGGATCCTCCTATCAAGCGGCTAATCGGTAGGTTTAATAAAAGCAACTTTGCTTCATTAAGAAGTTGCTGTTATTTCACTGGAGAACGAGAATACGCACGAACTTCCCACGAAAGCGTGCTTCTCGAAATTACGCTAAAACTGCGTACAACCTTTCCGTTTTCCGGTGTACACGATCCACCTATCATCTCATCTAGTTGGATTTTCACGACTGAAATTGAGGCACGCGTGCAATAACGTCGGAGTAAATTTCAAGGAAATTAAAGATCCAGGATTTGGAGGTTTTCATCCGCGTAACACAGCGTTACCAGTTCGATCGAAAGAACGAATGACTTTGATTTCGCTTTGATCGGGTCAACGAACTTGTAACTTGAACGTCGAGAATTATCAGCGCGATTAAAACGAAATATCGGCAGGAACAAAGGAATGTAATTAAGCCGCTTGTTACAAAGCGGAGGGAATTTCGACGAGAAGCTCGATTATCGAACTAGTTGTACATCGATCTTCTATATGGAAACAGCTCATCCTTCCAAATAATTAACCATGCACGCTTTTATTAACAGTTATAACGTGCTTCGACAGAGTTTCGCCAGTTTTACGAGTTCAACATCGGTCGGATGTCACGTATTGATCGGTAAATATGCGTTTCGATGGCATAGTCGGCTATTATTTCTCGTTAGTTGCAGCTAGTGGTATTTGCGATGTAGAGATACGAAGAGAAAATGAGAATTTATGTCTTCACGATTGACACATGGTATTTAGATTCTCTTATCGTTATTTAAACAAAGTGGCATAGCTGTTTGTATGAAACTTTACTCGTTTCAAATTTTCCGAGATATATTTGAATGGAAAGCGCAAAATTCGAGATTCGTTGTAGTTTCGTGATTGCTACGTTATTACGATCATTCAGCAACATCCGAATTCTTTGAAATTCCATGGCTTCTCTACTCTTTCTTAAAACAATTGTGAAATATTCCGATATGAAGCAAACTATTAGGCAACTACGTATATGTTACTTCGTCCTCTTGCGAATCTTATCTTCTCTCGCAGCGGTTCTCCCTCTAACGTTTCGCTATCTCGAGAACGAACATCAAAAACGATAGGAGTCGTAGGAAATCGAACCGTGGTTCGTTGAACTCGAACCTCGTGCAAAACGTGATCCAGAGATCGTGGTTCCTTCTTGTGTCCGTGTCATCGAACTCCATGATAGAGATTCCGGCCTCGATTCCCTCGCTTTCACTGCAGAATATTTTCTAATCCGCAAGAATTGTTTCAAAACATTTATTACGTCGTCCGAAAAGCTTCTTTCGTTTTACAACGTTTTTCGTTTTATATTGTTTCATCGAATTACCTACGATCCATTTTGTCCTATCAAAATAAAGATCACGACGTTCGACGGATTAGGTTTCACGTTTGTATAAAGATGCATCGTTGTAAAAGACGGGTCTGTAAAAGAAAGACACTTTTCGGACAACTTAACAGTTCGCTGCAAACGCTTCCAAACAAATTTTTCTCCTAACAGTCTCCTAACAGCAGAAACAATTATTTCACGGAAACTAACGTATATATACCTAAGTAATCGTATTAATTATTAGATGAAAATTAACTTAATAATTATTCCATGGAGAAAGTTAACGCCTAACAATACGCGACGATTCTCTTTTTAATTATAATCGTTAAAGTATATTAAAAAATTATTAGGCTTCGTTCTACGTATATTCTGTAAAATTTTAATCACTCTAGTATAGCATAGTCGAATCAACAAGCTATTTTCGTATATCCATGAAACAATTTACCACGGGAAATAGCATAGGACACCATGCATCCAATGATGCCATTACTGAAACGAACGACACATGACAGCGTGTAATAAATACTTAGATGACTCGTTCCATGTAATCTTGAAATACTGCTGCTGCTGCTGCTGCTGCTGCTGCTGCTGCTGCTATGTTTACTCGTTCCAAATAAGCCGCAGAATTTCGCTATAATACACGTGAGATATAGATTAAGAGGTTGTTATGATTTCATCATCCTGGGGAGCGCTCTATTTTTCCTTAACTAGATTACATTAGCCAGTGCAATTACACGGGGCGACACGACCTGGAAAACCAATTGACCCAAGTCCAATAAAACGTTGACACGTGCGTGACGAAAAGTATGACACGACCCGTCAACAGGATCTATCAACTATGTCGCATAGCTGGTGACACAAATTTCCAGGTGATCTATTAATTTACCGTTTCCAAGTATCGTCTCAAATTGATCAGGTATTCTTATCGCCTGAATCAATGAACATTCCTTGCATCAACGTCAGAGTTTAATCGATCATTTAAATCGCCAGAACCCAATTACACGAAATCTGTCTGTCCGAACGAGGTGTCAGTTTCAATGCGAAAGAATGAAAAACACTCGCTATCGAACGATACACCGAAACCATAACAATACACCGAACAAGTAGCGTTTAAAGCAAGCGGGGAATTCCCTCGATAAAATAGGTCATAAATTCCGAAAAGAAATTGCACGAAATCCCTGTTGCCAAATTTTCTCTGCCGTCCCATAAACGAAGATCGACACCCCATAAAATTGTCCCGTAAAACTGTCAAACGCCTACCTTTCGTCATGTCGAAAAATCCCCAACATCCGCCGTGTCTGTTCCATTACCATGATGTAAGGATTATTTACTATACGGAGTCGACGGGTGGCCCGTAGGTCGTCGTGGTTCCTCGAGGTTAACTCGTTTGACCTTCTCCTACTGCTCGTGTGCCAAGAAACAGCGTAAGAGAGATAAGAAGGTCTGACCGATCCGCGATTCGTCTCCGTTCGATCCTCGACTTCCTCGTGTTTCGAGGACGCGGATCCTCGCGTGGATCGCGATATCTCGCAAACACAGCAAGATATAAATGAAACGTACGTCACGATCCAGTTGGTCGACCCATTCGATCCGGTACTGTACTCGTCTCGGACAACGTCTCGTTCGCTTCGTTTCGTGTTCTGGCCGAGTTTCAACTCGTGACCAGCTGGCTGGACAGCTCGTCTTGTCGCTTCACGCCGACGCTCGTGCCTTACGAATTGCTTCGTTCCCCGTGTATCAAGCCTTTCTCTACTGGACACGATGTTTGGCTAATAAGAAATTTATTGCCACTTTTTCCCAGCATTCTTTCGCGTATTTGTTTCTTTTTGGAACGTCAAAGTTTTAGTAGCCAAAGACAATTGGCTTTCGATCGTTTGCTCGTTTCGGTTTATTTCAGTTATCGTAGTTTTTCTGTCTCTTCTTTTGGATATTTTCGTTCCTGCTTCTTAAAAACGGATTTTTAACTCGGAATTGTCGTCGATATTTCTGGAAATTGCTGCTATTATCCCTTTGTGTTATGGTTTCTCTGCTTTCTTTATTTCGTTTGATAGATTCGTTCGCAGACTATGTGTTGGAATTTTAGCAAGTCGAAACGTACGTTTCTAGAACACGGTTTATGGATGCAGACGTCAAGCAAAGAGAGGGAAGTTACGCGCATAAGGGGATTACGCTTCTCAAAGTTTCAAGTAGAGATTCTATCGTAGAGTTGTGTTTCGTCGTCTGTACGAAGTTATTTTTTATCGGACGACCTTGATACGTGAGAGGATTTAACAAGCTTTGGTCTTCCATGTCGTTTCAAGTTCGTGTCTCTCGAACGTAAAACTTTCCTCGTGATCTTCTTGAAAGGTAAGTTTATTAATAAAATGAAATATGAACAAATACAAAAGGAATAAAGCCCTACGTACACCAACATCGGTGAAAAGTTTGCACTCATTACGTATTTCATAAAAACCAAGAATTTAAAAAACAAAAGTTAATTTAGAATTCTGCTATCTTACGAAACTTTTTTAATATTATTATTTGAATTAATGATAAAATTAGCAGCCTGGCTGGTAGTTATACAAACTATGATTAACATAAACGGGATTTCAGGAGAGAAAATTACTTTGTCGTTACATATATAATATATATTATATTTCCATATAATATATCGGTACATGTACATCCACCTTCCGATACGATACGATAACATCCATTATTGTATTTTTCATTAATAATTAGTAATGCATACACGTGCGTTTAAAATTTAAATAAGAGAGATGTTTGATCTCGTGTCATGAGAACGCGAGTTTCTCTCTCTCTCTCTCTCTCTCTCTCTCTCTCTCTCTCTCTCTCTCTCTCTCTCTCTCTCTCTCTCTCTCTCTCTCTCTCTCTCTCTCTCTCTCTCTCTCTCTCTCTCTCTCTCTCTCTCTCTCTCTCTCTCTCTCTCTCTCTCTCTCTCTCTCTCTCTCTCTCTCTCTCTCTCTCTCTCTCTCTCTCTCTCTCTCTCTCTCTCTCTCTCTCTCTCTCTCTCTCTCTCTCTCTCTCTCTCTCTCTCTCTCTCTCTCTCTCTCTCTCTCTCTCTCTCTCTCTCTCTCTCTCTCTCTCTCTCTCTCTCTCTCTCTCTCTCTCTCTCTCTCTCTCTCTCTCTCTCTCTCTCTCTCTCTCTCTCTCTCTCTCTCTCTCTCTCTCTCTCTCTCTCTCTCTCTCTCTCTCTCTCTCTCTCTCTCTCTCTCTCTCTCTCTCTCTCTCTCTCTCTCTCTCTCTCTCTCTCTCTCTCTCTCTCTCTCTCTCTCTCTCTCTCTCTCTCTCTCTCTCTCTCTCTACATCTCAGGAATCAATTTTATTAAATAGCTTCGATCGATTATTCTACGAATCGGCCGTGATCATCCTCGTCAGCGATAAATCCATAGGACACCGACGTCTGATTGTTAAAAGTGACTAGAGGAAACACCAATCAGAAGACAGTAAAAGACCCATAGGATTTTTCTATTTCGTTGAAAATTCATCGAATCGTTCAATTTTTGATCATCTATCGCCGATCGAACAAGATGACGGCCTGAAATATCAGAGAATCGAGCCTGATGAAATGTTTTATTCGCTATTAGTCGTTCATCCTGTCTGTATGCTAGTTTTATATAATCTCTTTCTTTTTTTCTGTTCTTGGTGATAATTATTTTATGAGGATAACAGGCACGATTCTCGATTACGCGATAAGTGTCTTACGAGGAACAGAAAGTTTCGAGGGATTCATAGCAAGTATATTGGCAATGCGGAAATCTATCACAAAGCAAAACGCCTGTTCGCTAATTTTTGTCCATTTTGTACCGTTTTAAGTTAATACCATTTAATTGAGTTTTCTTCGAAAATAATTATGGAGCATGAAGTAATCGAAGGCTGACAGAATGTAGGCGAGTTTTAACTTAAAACGTACATTTCCTTGCGCTAGATACAGACTTACAATTATTGTTGCATCGTTCGTTCAAAAACTTATTATCGTCGTTCAAGGGGAAGAATCGGTTTCCTTAACGTACGAACCGCTTCGTATTCCTTTTTTACATGCTACTCGATAGTTCCATTCGCCTCTTAGAGAAACTAAAAAACCACCTATAGGAATGTAGTAAAACGATCAGTCAGACTTTATTTCCTTACTTCCCGCTACGTCTCGATGGGGTTTGAGATTGCGCAAGGCCACCAAGTCCATCTTAATTAATAATAAGAATAAAGAAACGAAAGGACGCAAAACGTAATAATTTCATTTAAAGAATGTAACGGGAAAATATATAAATATGTAATAAAAAAGAATGAAAGAAAATGAAGAACTGGCTGTGGATGAAGTTTATCGTTCGAGTACAATAGGGGAGTACAAATCGAGTACAATAGAGCGGTAGATACGAGATGTGCGCTGAAAATATAAGCAAAAAAAAGATACCAACCAAAGAGACACATAGACTTGGTCGAGTATTTTCGACGATAATTAAAAAAAAAAACGAGGCAAAGGAAGCAACAGGGAAAAATACCATAAAAACTCAGCCTCTCCGCGATGCACATATTCGGAAGCTCGCTATTTTATCGATAGGTTTTTCTCGATCACTGTTTTTCTTCCATCGTACGCCGCAAATGAAATTCTATCGGAATCTAATCGATAACACGTGGAACTTTTAGACCGTGAACAGCGGACAACGGTAAAAAATTTGTATAAGAAAACCGCTTAAAACTGCAAAACATTCGCAGATGGTGAAAAGGATAATAGTATGAAAGAGGAAAAATATGGAGAGACGAAACGAAATCTTGAAATGGAATTGTACGAGTGGTGCGGATAATCGCGTCGCGTGCTAAAAGGAGAAACGTTCTCGCCGAAAGAAAAGGGAAAACGGACGAGCCGTTTAGCCCCATTTCTGAAACAGACCCATTCGTTGGCACTGACAGTTTGAGCCCCACAAATTGCATCTGCAACTGGAACTGTAGCAGCAGTCTTTTGGTCGATGATCACAGTTTCCACCCCGTCTTATGCAGGCTCGCCTGAACAAGTAGATCAACGAGGTACGTCTACTCGAGATTAGGGGTATCTGAATAATACGTTGCAGAGACATCGAGACAACGACGGGAGAAGGATGCGTGTAAAAATATTTGTCAACTTTGTTGTCCAACCTTCGAGCTGCATGATCCGTTAACGCTTTGACTGCCACCTTGGTCGTATATGACCGGCCACGGTTTCTCCTGTCACGCCACGGTGGTTAACTTTTCTTACAATTGTAAAAATTGTATGAAAATTGACATGAAAATTGCAGGAAAAGTTAGGGCATTTTTAATAGAACATCGATAAAAAAAAAATGAGAACAAATTTTGCATCTAACGGTGCACTGTGTTTGCATCCATATCTTTGAACGGCAATCTACGAATATTATTATAAAATATTATTATAAAATATTACATTAGAAAATAATAATCGTAAATGCTGCCTTATAATCATATGATCGAAGTTAGAAGTGTGCACATAGCTTACCATTATATATACAATGAGCAAATACCGTTTACTAATATCTTGTTTCAACGCGTTTCAATGATACATTCTGCACAGTTCGCTTACGACAAAATAACGACAAAATAAAATGCGAATGGTTGGTTGAAATAAACCAAGCCTTGTTATAACATGTCGCTATCAACTGTTAGCAAGGCGCCACGGTGGTCACCCGTGACCACCAATAAGATAAACGGTCCATCGGGGAAGAATGTTGTCTTACATCGTCGATTTATTATTATTTTGCCACTATATGCTTTGAATAATAAAAATACTCCCGTGGCGTCCTCAGCGAAACACGTGATTTCGGCGTGACAGTCAAGGTGTTAATTAATTTATTAACCGCTTCTCTCGAATGGAAAAATTATTTTTTCCATATAACTATTCCGTGGATAGCAGGATAGAAATTAAAAGAATTTTATTCTCGAATAAGAGATATATTAATCGTTGCAAATGAAATTCATAGTGCATAGAGGAGATCGAAATTTTGTTTAATTATTTTCTCCAACTGCTTTACCGCTAAAGAGTTTGATCTTTAAGCTTGTTGCAATTTTGCCGTCGAATCAGCGAATGAAAGTGCAATCTTAACGCGAATGAGGATGTGCAACGGTGTTTTAATTCGAATATCGCAGCGCAAAGGTTAATTGGAAAAATAACAAAATTACCAGAGTTCTTAAAGATCTTAAAGGTTGATTTTCTATTTAACGATTATAAGAGATACATGCAAGTCTATTTGATGAAAATATAAAAATTCGACAAATGGTATTTGCAAGAGGATGGGAAAGGATAAAAATTGGGTACAGTGATACAGTAAATACTCACTTTTGTTGAGCCGCTCTCATCAGATTCTCCAATGCGTTGTCTGTATAATCCGAATCCGCAACCTGCAGCGAATCTTCCTCTGTAACGCACATTGAAAGAGTCGTTAACACCGTAATTATGCTGTCAGTTGAACAAGAGATAATTACAGAAAGTAGAAATCGTAAAAATGAAAACTTTCATTCGAAAATACTTTTGCCCACTTTTTCCCCACTAACGGTAACAACAGCAGCTTTTAATACGGATCACGACGAATCGCAGAAACATAGTCGGAGAAACATCGAACGATACAGAAGAAAAATTGTATAATCGAAGGAATCCGCGATCAAGTTAAATTTTCATAGAGAAATCGCTCGATAAGAAGGAATTCTTTCTGTCGGTGAAACATTTCACTGTGCAAACTTTTACAACAGCTACACTGCGTGAATTGTAAAATAAGTACCTTTACAAAAGAATACATCAACGATTACATAAAATTACTAAGAAAGAGGACACTTTGAATAATCGAGGATTGCTTTCCGAACCGTTGAGTGGTCTGGTCTTTGGAAAAATCGGTTTCCTAACGAAAGGAAAAAGAAAGTATCGTATAGCTAGGTGGATCAAACGCGGCGGCGGCGTCCATTAACAGAGTTCATAAAAGGGTAAATTGTATCGCGAAGAAGAGGAAAAATAAAAATAGGAGCATTTCCTCGGCAAACCCTCTCAACGGATATATATATTTAGTCGGCGTGGTCGCCTACGTTCTTCTCTACTTATATTTCATGCAAATTGGTCCGCTTCTTTCGACGACACTCGTTTCGCGAATATCACGACATCCAGCTCGGAATTATTGGCTCGTATTTTACGACAATGTAAAGAGGATTACCAGGTGTAACACGTGCACCTGGCGAAATCGGAACAATAGCTTCGTTTTATTTGTTTGAAAAGTTACAGCCAATTAATCAAGAGACGCGTGAGAAATTGTGCAAATAATATTCGTAAATTCTGAGAGGATATAATTTAAGAGGATGAAAAAGATATTTGTAGAGAAAGAAATATATCCTACTATAAAGTCAGATATTCATATTGTGTGCAGTGTTGTTATCCTTAGAAACAATCGTTCAAGCATAATTTGTCATTATCTTAAACGAAACACGAAAGAATACTTGATACGCGTTACTTTATGAAGACACTTTGCAAAGCGGATCACGTAAACCATTGTCCTTCACAGGGAAGGTATCAAGGTTTGCAAAGATCTTAATAGAATCTCATTTTCTACTTTCCTCGCCGAAAGTCAAACATCATCGTCATCCTTCGTAAATATATTGTTTGAAATTAGCATATTAAAACTGTGGTGAAAAAACCGTGGTTTGTTAAAATTTCCAATGAAAATTTGTAATTATTGGAAGATTCAATTTAGTAATTTGAAGAAATTTGAAAAAATTTGGAGAAATTTTATTTTAAGAAATAATTTAGACGATTCAATCTCGATTTCGTTCGTCGGAGTTCAAATTTTCAAAGATTTCAATTTATTTCAAATATTTAAACAATCTGATACGCATCTGCTGTATCATCGAGTTCGTCAAGTTCATCGTAGAAGCAGCTCGAAAATTTCCCAAATAATTCATTTCAACCACCATCCTAATATTATATTTTAAAAGAAATTTTATATTCTGCACAAACCCGGTCCTTACTCTCTTCCATCGACGTGGTTAATCGGCCGAAAAAAAACCTACCCTACCCTTCCAGTCTCTTTCTCAAACGCTAAATATTTATCCACGAAATCTTATCATAAATTCCCAAATTAAGTCCTGTCCAATTTCCATAAAATTACCATTAAAACAAAATAAAAAAGGGGAAGCAATAGCACCGGTACGGATACCTACAAGATCAACCGATTTTCCATTCAACTTTCTTCAAATGTAATCATTTGAATTACTCTTCCTTCGGTTAGGTTCAACGAATAATCCACTTTGAAGTTCCAATTCCAATTCCAATTCCAATGTTCCATTTACCAGAGTAATCCTTTGATCGAATGGAAAAATCAGTTGGCTCGAGTTCCGATCCGAACTCGATATTAGAATGCGGCTGATATTAGAAGTCGATCCACCAAAGGGAATTATTCATTAATTCGTCGGGAATAAGAGCAACTCTGAATTCTAACGGAAACGGATCGTGTGGTAAACGCGCAATAGCAAATTGGTTACCCCAAATTGGTTTCCTCGTTTTCTTCGTCGTCTGTATTCTCATCAACAGCCTTAAAACAGGATTAAGGTAATGCCTTTGCCTCTCGTCTTTATTTCCGGTCGCGAACAACAATGCTGTCGATGTTTCGGTATTCTCGCGATACGTAAAAACGACGAAACAACCGCGAAATCGAGCAATTTCTTAGGAAATTTCTTCTTTCTTTGGTCAAGAGATTTTGCGAAATTTTACAAAGTTTTTTCACTGGAAAATTATGGTCGTTTGCTGGAACGATTCGGAAGCGAACCGAGCATCCAGTGTTTGCTAGATTTTTCGATCGATAGTCGTAATACGCGAGCAAAGTTATTCATTCGATAGAGAAATTACACGCGTAGTAAATCATTGTACTATTGTATCTATTTAGTAATATTTCCATTTCAGATACGTTAAAAAATTAAATTCAGATAAGTTAAATTTAATAAATCGTAATAATAAAATTAATCATTCGATATTGGATGATCTATCATTAAATTTTATTCGACCGAGCTGGAAATTTTGTAATTTACACAGCAATATAATTAACAGAGGAGAGAATAGAATTTACAAAACTTCACGTATGTGTTTATCGAATGTATACCATATGTATCACACCGTGGTAGTAAGCGAAGGTAAAGTTAATACGAAAAAAATGTATTCGTTTCACAGGAATTTCCAATATATCGGAAAATTGTATTTCGCAAGGTTCGTTTAAATTCGCGTAAAATCGTCCACATTAAAATCCACCGACTAATACACTCCATGTTAAATTTCGTATCGTACTGTACGCGTGTTACGTAAGATTTCCGGGCGAAGCCATCGAATCTAATTATCCGCACGTTCAATTAAAGTATCGCTTAAAGCGGTTAGCCAGATCGACGTTGATTTCATTTTCTTTTCAATCAACGATTGTTGCGTAACGCGCATCCATCGGATACTGTTTCGTTCGCGTCAATTAGTTACCACGATAAATATAATGTTACCTTGAAAACCTATTATTTGTATCGAGATATTCAAATCGAAAAATTATATTCCATTTATTAGCCAGCTTTCCTCCAAACGCTTAACAAGATTCATCGAAATTGAAATAAACAAATTTTTGTGTCAACGACTTTTCACACCGTAATCTTTTCACTGCTTCAAATTTTTAAACATCTAAATATACATAGAACGAAAGAAACTATATATATATATATATATATATATATATACTGTATATATAATATAAATATACATAGAAGGAAAGCAAAATTGACGAGCATTGGTTACGATATATCGACTCTTCGGACAAGGCATAATGTGTAAGTAATCGCTACTTGAGCGTCCGATTTCATACGGGTTTATACTACTAGTCGCACACTGCTCTATCCAGTTAAATACAACGTATCGCGATAAACTAAACTTTGTTGATTTTCTTTTAAATATCTAGTATAGAAGATTTGAAGTTTAACAAATTTCGAAAAATCATACAACATTTCCATCGAAATGTCGTAAGAGATTTGTACGAGAAAACGAAAAATGAGAGAATATTTTGGGAAGGAAGCAAAATTTACAACGAAAAATTGCTTTTCTGCTCTCGATATTTGAGATGTAAATTCATACTCCATTTAATTCCATTTAACTACTTAGTCTCGACAATTTAGAGTGCAATTGACATTTAAATATCATTATCGTTGCAATTGAACGCTTCGCGATCGTCACGACAAATAATGATTAGGATATGTCGATCTTTGAAACACGCTGGTTAAACCAGTTTAACTGGTTACGTTACAAAAAGCTTTACGTTACAAAAAGTCGAACGAGGCTCGAAAAATAAACGATATTATATTTTCTTCCAATTTTATCAGCCACGCGAAGCTCGAATTACGTCTCGTTATTCCTACGACGCTATCCAAGTTCACTTGAAAACGACCTAAACTAGAAATGTCAAAACTCGAAAGAATTTAACATCTAAATATCGTTCGATCGAAATTTAAACAAACTGAATTTCAAGTTAAGTTTCTACGACCAATGAGTTTCAACGCCCAACAGGAAACAATATCTACCCTTTACTATAAAATTTCTAAATTGACCAAGATTTTGCGAATAGCGTCACTCCCGAAAATCTCTACCATCTAAAGACAAACAAGCTTCGTTTCAATCTTCCATCTACGATTCACCCCACAGTCATCACACCGATCGTCGTCTTCGAATCCACGTCGTCTTTACCTCCGCAACCAATCCCTCCCGTACCTCCAATTCATTCGCCATACTTTTCCAATTGCTTTGCGAATCACACTCGGACGCAGTTCAGAAAATTAAATCGAAGAAGGAAATAAAATGAAACGAAGAGGAAGAGGAGGCGAAAGAGTTACTCACCGTCGTCGATGTAGGGGCTACCGAGAGTCTTGTCAGCGAAGACGGCGAACAAGCAAAACAACAAGAACAGGCTGAACTTCATGTCTTCCTCTCGAATAGAGTAATCAAGGATCGATTGATACGTGTACCGGGCTAGCTGACTCGTACTCGTGGAAGGATTCGTACCCTTTCCTGACCGTGGTCGAGTTGCAAGTGAGGTTTCCACGTCGGACCGGTAGCTTATATAGACGCGGGAGGCGTGGCGATCTCGCCCCCACGAGGATCTCTTTGCGGAGGGTGAGACCGTGGATAAAACTTCGGTTCGAGGTTCCACGCGCTCGTTCCGCGATGTCTAGACAACGTTGTACTCGCTGCTTTACGAACCAGGTTGGCGGAAGGTTCGTAAACCCAGGCGAACTTAGAAAGTGGAGAGGTGAAAGGGGCAGGGGGTGGTGCTTTTTCGAGGGAATGCCACAGTGAGCTTAGGGTGGCCACCACCCTTTGAACGAGCAACTGGTTGCGAAGCAACTGGTACCATCGCTGTGTGCCTATCGGTCCGATTATGCCGCCCGTAATACGATTTACGTTTCCGTCACGTTTCCCATCCGGCTTACCTTCCATCGCTTCATTTATTTTGCATCTACTTATTTCTGCGTCCGCTCTTCTTCGGACGTATCTATCCTGAAATAAGATTGCGGAAAGAACGTTTTAAGATGCTGGTGTCGAAGGCGAGTTTGAAAGGGTTGGCAAAGAGAAGAAGGAAGGATCAGACCACGCAACATGAAATATCGAGGGTTTTTTCCTTTTTTTTTTCTTTTTTTTTTCTTCTTTTTTCTTTTTTTATAGAGAAAGTTTGATACGATGGCCTTTTTACGGGGATTTTACGTTCCCGTTCCGTGGTGTTATTTTGATGTTAGGCGAGGGTTGAATCGACACGGTAAAAGGATACGAAAAGGGTTGGGAAAATTTTTGATCTCGGAGAACGGCAAAGTTAATATTTGATAAAAGTTCATAGGGCAAGTTTCTATAGCTCCACCTACGATACAAAATATCTCACCGATATGCGTAATACAAACTTCAATGGAGAGTAATAAATGAAATAAATAACAATTAACTGTTTGAATATCGATACGCGAAGAATTAATGTAAGGCGAACAGTATAATTATAACTAAAAGCGAAAATGAACCGAAAGATAAAATACCTAAAATTTACCTAGATAATCCTGCAGTTATGAGACACGTGTATCGTTAAATTTCCTCCCTCGAATCTGATCTTCCCTCGTTGCAAAATTCAATTTACGTTCCGTTGTATTCGCAGCTTCAGCACCGTGTCTGCTTTCGTTTATACATTCCCGTTTTCAGTGGATAAAATTGTGCTTGTTTTAACTATCATTGGTTTAAATATCGTCTATTATACTCGTAGTCATATCGTCTACGCATCTACGGTAACATTAATCCACGAGATACAGACACCTGTTTATTTTTAATTAACGGGCAAGTTTATAGCAGTTTCGAAAAACCGCCCCACGCGAATATCTTTCCTCCTTTCATTCGTTATCTCTCATAATGTATCATTCCATCCTGCCAGTCAATTACGAAACCGTGGTTATCTGGCCCTTTTTAATAAGCTGGTTGCTTGTTATAACACATTAATCTTCCTGTATACCAAACAGTGGTACAATGGATGTTAGTGGCAGGGATTAGAGAGGCTATATTTTATACTTCTCCGCGTAGTCTTTGCGCGTATATCCATCCGCGCAATGAAAAATTATTTTCACGTTGTTCCGTCCTTCTGCTTGCGTAGCTAGTAGTTTCGGGCGAAAAACGAATCTCGGTTAAGTGAAATTTGTATCATATACCGATTATCGTTAGCTTTGTAGCGAGAAATCCAGAAACGTTCTTCTTTAATTTGCCGTTAAAAAATGTATCGAGGATGCTTGTTAATTTCGAAGTAGTATGTAGTACGAAATATTTGCAATTTTTCCCTCAAGATTCATTTTTTGAACAAAGTGTATTCTTTTCAGTAAATTCAATCAATATGATTTGCAAAGCTAACAAAAATCTATTTATCGCAAAAGTTTATCGTGAATCTCGTCTCTTGGAAATGAAACATCGACATTTTCTCCACTCTTCTTCTCATTTTTTCTTCCAAAGAATAAAATGGCTTATAATTCCGTTTCACCGTCGAATCTCCAGTTAATTCGGCCGTTTAATTCTGAAAACGCATTGGCTCGCTCCGTCGCACTGCGACGATTGGAATTGAATGCGATTCGGTTGACTCAGACTTTGTATCATTTACGTTCCATAATCGCAGTTCCGAACAATGTTTCAATTACCGTTGATAAATACCGAAATTTTACATTCGTTAATACTAATTTAATACTAATTTAATCTCAATGTGTATTAACGTATTGATAAAAGTTTAATTCGGTATGCGCGATACTTGCTAGCGCTTCCTAGCGCTTCTACTCGGAAATGTATACTGTATGAGTCAGAGAACGACATTCTCTTCTGCGCGTAAATTCCTGCAAGAAACGGTATCCATTACGATAAAGGAAAAGAAAATGCAAGGTCATTTACGTTTGTTGTCGGCACAACGAAACCTCAAATTTACATACTTTTTTCTATTCGATGTTCGTATGTACTCGTAATAGAATAACCGTTTGCCATATTATCGATACAATATTATGAAACTAAATTAAGACTGTCGGTGGTATTTTTTGCACGAAGGCCACTCTGTGTAAAAAAAATATTTTTTACGAAATAACTGCAACGAATGCGTGCAAGAATTGTTGCGAACTTCCGATATCGTATCCGATACCGTGGGTTGCAACGTACGTTTCCAGTGACGTATCGTACGGCTGACATCGTTGAACGAAATTGACCGAACGAATCAACCTTTAGCGTGGATTTACGTAATAGTTATTTTAAAAGTTGCTTGAAATCGATGCTTTATAGATTGCTCTTTGGATTATCGAAATCTCTCGATTTGATCGCAGTCGGAATTTTACCGTTAAAAGCTTCTCAAGAGCTTACGTTTGGAAATAAAAAACGATAGGTATCGTTATCGGTCGAACAAACACTCGAAATGAAATTTTTTTAATCATTCTACGTTAAATCAAATGTTTTTCGAGATTGAATCTTGCAAAATCTGACATTTGTAAGTTAAAAATTTTGCAGATTACGATATTAAATTTAACTTTCCGCAATTTCAAGTTCCAATTTAATTCCTCAGAAATGAAAAATGCCAATTCAAAGTAGCGAATCCATAAGATTTAAGAGCTTCCACCTTCTTCTTTCTTTTCTTCTTTCTTTCTTTCTTTTTCTCACGTTATTTCCCGTGATTCGTCATCGATGAATCACTTACGTAATTTCCACCCACTCGATCGGCCATCCTAAACCGACCCTAGAAACTCTATGCTACAAAATAACGAAAGATGACTTCGACAGGAACTTGGTGAAAATGAACAGAATAAACTCGTTCGTCCTCTGAATTCCGGAAACAGCAGCAAAAAAGACAGGCGCACCGAAGAAGCCTCGTTTGTCTTTTGAGGAGGGTTCGCAGGATAGGAGCGTGGGCAGAATAGCAAGAGGGCTGTAGACGTTAAAGGATACCTATAAGGTACGAATTGCCTCTTGCGAGTAACGAGGCGAAAATATTGCTCAGACAGCCAGAACTGTTGCCAGGCAACATTGTTACTTGACGAAAATTAATTACTCCGTGTCATTACAAACAGCGTAACATTTTAATTATGCCTATCTTGTTACAGCACACGATGTGTACGTGTATTCGGCCCTGCTACAGATCCTCGAGATTATCTCCGCTCATTTAGATATTTTGTCTTCTTAGAATCCTTTAAGCGAAGAATTCGTTCGAAAGAATTTAATATTTATCGATCAAATAGAACGTATCGTTGATAAAACTTAAAGCGTATCGCAAATAAGCTAACTTTAATAATACGAGAATTTATACTATTATACCGTTCATCCTTCAAGATATTCGATTAATCTTAACGAAACTTCGCATGTCGATATTGAATCGTTACCGAGGTTAAAATAGAACATGGATATCTATTTTTCCAACCTTAAACGACGAGAGAAGCAAAAAAGAAGGGAAGCGAGAGGAAAGAAAGCGTAGGCGACTCGCATCAACAAGGACGTACCTATAACAGGGAAATTCGATGTCATGTCCTAATTGGCGTTTATAGTACACAAGGGTACCATGCCTCACCTCTTGTTATATCGTCCTCTATAATGGATCGCGAGAAATCGGAGAATTATTAGACGTCGAGAAGCCTTCCTTTCGTATCCCTTTATCGTTCATTTACTTCACAAATTTCTCAACCTCTTCACTACGAATTTTCCTTTACGATCAATATTGCTTATTATCAAGAATTAAAGTAATATCGATAACAGATCGGAAATCTTCTAAACAAAAAGTCTCGTACCTACTACACCTAACCTTCCTTTTCTTTTCTCAACTCATTGTCAACAGTATAGTAAGTTAGTAAGATAGGCAACTTCAAGGTTTTTGTAACCTTTTCGTTGAATTTTACCAGGCATGATCGTTGATCGTTGCGAGAAATTTGTATAACGTTCGTATTATAAATAAAGAGAAACCATGCTTCTAGAAGTGGAAGACGAAGTACGTGATTTTACAACGACATATAAAAAGGATTTCCCATCGAAGAAAACTGGTAGACCAAAGGAATACAGACCACAAGCCGAGTACCCTCCGCCTTTGAATAATTTAAATGGTCCTTACAGAAAGTGTTTGAACACACAACGACAAAATGCTGCTCTTACCTTAAACGAACAAACCGAGGATTCACAACAAGCTTTAAACAGAGTAAACAAGCAACGATATTTGCTATTAACAATTAGTATATGAGCAATACCTCGTAATAAATATTTTTCTATTACCATGTTGCATTATAATTTTAATGTAGCTCGTCGTGGAGTTAAAGTACATCGCGTGGATTTTCAAAGCACACTTTAAACATGTAACAGTGTTGATATAACTTTCAAATATTTAGATTCGCAAGAAATACCGGCATTTAAAAGAATTTCTTTCCGAAGTTGTACCGGATGAGGATCTAATCGAAAGAGAGGAGAACAAACTTAAACAAACTGTGTATCAAATGGAATATTCAAAAGGTTTTATTTTATAAACGAAACTACAATTTCATTTA
The DNA here is from genome assembly GCF_000188095.3 of Bombus impatiens. Lineage (NCBI taxonomy): Eukaryota > Metazoa > Arthropoda > Insecta > Hymenoptera > Apidae > Bombus > Bombus impatiens. The sequence continues at coordinate 2,100,121 of NT_176508.1, forward strand.
CATGTATATTTTAAAATGAAAATTTGATAATATTAGGAGATTATTCACCTCGTGCGAAAACATATGGAAAATGGAAAGACATTCGTTTACCGGAAGACTGGATCATATCGGAAACCACTCAAACCAACTCCTACAGAAACCCATGGAAAATTGCAACGGAAGACTTGATACGGCTAAAGAAAGCAAAGAAACCTCCAGACAATTTAGTACCCAATAGAAAAGAAAGAGAAATTCTTCGTATAAGGTAAGAAGGCAAGATTACGACAGTTCTGTTGGCATAGATAAATATTACTTATGTTTTCTCGACCAATCGCGGGGAGAGACGTCAACGGCAGTCGTAAATTCCCATTACGATTATAGAAATCGACACTACGAGTTGATCGATCCCCTGATTTCCGTTAAGATAATAGGGGTGATTGAGTTAGTATAACACTGTGATTCATAGAATTATAAGGTTTATTTTCAACGCTTAAGTTACACTGTTGAGTAGATAGAATTCCTAGATGACAACTTGTCACCCGAAGGTAAGATAGATATGCACGCTAGAGCAAGGCTCTTTTAATCGAACTTCGTATGTTAGTGGACGTAGCACTAGAGGATACTTAATAGAGCAAGTGATTGTTCGTACTTAGACTTAGACGTTAGAATTGTACTTAGTTGCTGTCTCTTCTAGCGGTGTAGAAGAAGTAGTTGACTTTTCCAGCGATGTAGAAGAAGTTTGACTTGACTCTCCTGAGGTCGTAGGAGCAGTAAGTTACAGTGACGATGCTGTGTCGTAGGACAGCTAGCAATCGAGGTGTCTAACGCACGGGACCATCGGATTTGTTCACGATACTTTTGGTCAGGAAGTGAGGACAGTATACATTGCTTCTGATTGGATAAACGTAGGTTGTTGGACTAGGAAGGGTCTTAGCCGCCCGCGATAGAAAGTTGCTATTAGGAAGCATCGTACGTGGGAAAACCCAGCTTTCCCTGGTTAAGCCGTGGTAGACAATAGTCTTTAAAAAGTGATTTAGAAAAGATATTTGTACGGTCTGAAGGACCTTAGCAAGCAAATTAGTGGGATTTATGACGGGTACTTAAGGCTATTGAAGGTACGTCGTAAGGATGAGCGGACATCTGGTGTCCGCCTGGCCGGCGGTATATGACCTGGTCTAGGTAAACGGTCGCCCGACGTAACAACTTATCCACTAGTAAATTCGTAGTAAATCCAATAAGGATTAAAATGTCCCGAGCAACGATTATTATCATTTGTCTTTTATAAAACTTTCCTACTTATATACATAATTCTGTAGTAAAAAAAAAAAAAGTATCCGCCATTAATTCTATAGGTTGTTACAATTTATTCTTTCTAGAACTGGAGATTCAGAATACGATGCAAAGATAGGTGCTACCGGAAATCGAGTAGTAAAAGAATGTTTGTTCGGTCCACCGTTACCTGTTGAACCACAAATATACACTAAAGGACCCGACAGTCCACCGTCTGAATGCTCGGAAATACTGGCAGACAAGAAATTTGTACTTCCTTCCAACATAATCTAATCTTTTGTCCGATCTTCCCGTTATCTCCCATTTTCACCAGAATAACATTATTTTCAGTAATCACTTATTAAAATTAAAGATAAGCTATTGGCGAAGGATTACGTTAATTAAATCATCAGACACGAATTATTACAAAACACAACCCATGTTGTTTTGCTTGTACATAGCCACTTTACAAATATATTATTTCCTATTTTCACTCAACTTAATTATTCATTTACAATACAATAGTTCGCATTCACGCTGAACACACAGTATCACATTCCACGTAAATCTTTCTTACATTACATTCGTACAAGTTATTTACAATTCTACCCAACTTTAAGATCATTTAACTTTAAGATTATTTATGTACGAAGGTGAAACATTTCATCTCTTTTTATTTCAATTTCTTTACGTCTGTAAAAAAAGAAGGGTGCTGTATCTTAATATGTATTTCATCACATATCAAGAGAAATTAATTATCGTGATTTCCCCTTTCGAAAACTAACATTTGAACTTTAGAAAAATACCATTTTAATAATATGTAAGAGATATATGTAAGAAAAAGCAAATAATAACCTAAATATTGCAGAATTATTAACGATAATGTTACATTTATCCGCATATAAATAAAATAATATAATTTTATAAAAGTTTCGAAACAAAATAATTTTTTAAAAGTTTCGAACGCAAATCCGATCTTAAATGTAAAGTTGAATTAATTTTTTAATAAATTTTCAAAGATTCCAAAACCATTCGGATAAATTACACGTTACGTAGCCTCCCTTGTTCAGCCACAATATCCAACATTTCAAGATTAAACATGTTATTTACATAAGCCACTGCAAAAAATATGACTAACTTCTTATAATATATTCTTAACAATTAACTATATTCCATAAAGCTTTTTATCCGATTAAATTAATTGTACTCGCACGTAAAATTGTACAAAAAGTCTTATCGATGTACACATTTTTTGTATTTTGTTCATTCATCGTTATAATGGAAGCTAAGATTAATTCATTTATAAAATCTAATCTAAAAATAGTACCCAGCACGTAACAATAAATTACATAGTTCAGTCTCTCGATTGAACGTGGTGATATGATTTGTAGAAAAATTTACACCTTTTGAAATTATAAATTTGATATGTAACACTGCAAGCATTTTCTTATGTACACAAAGTAGTACCACATACCTTTCATCAATTTCACTATAATGAAAGTTGATCTAATTTTGAATCCAATTTTCCGTTATACCGTGACATAATACTAGTAGCAATAGTGTTAACCAAATCTATGCCAGACTACGCACAAATTAAAAAAATATAAGTAAACCTTTTCGTAACCTTTTCATAGTATATACAGTTTTGATGATTCTTCACAGCATCTTGTTTTCAGAAACTGTTTGCATTATATCTCGCACCAAGTTGATTATTTACAAATTATACTTTTGGAGATTAATGCAAACATACGTAGAATGTCATCGCTAACACATTTTTCGTTTTTGACTGATTAATTGTTCGTGCGTCACCTCAACTTCTAGTTTAAACATTTATTTACATCAAGCAGTTGTTCGAGGTAACAATATCGTCTTGAGAAATCATTTCCTGAAGGGGAATACCTTGTTTCTGTAACAAATGTCCAGACTTAAACTTACTTCAAAATTTTTGTACTTGGTTCAGAAAAACATTTATATTTACTTCAATGACAATCGTCGATGCCATATTATCTGTGTCGTGATATTGTACACCTACATTTGCTGCTGTTATTGCTATAGTACGAACGGTATTGGTGCTGGTCGAAGTTGTGATGTGCTGGGTAATCATGGCGTTTTCATTTGCTCTACTGGAACCATTACACTCTTATATGCGTAAAATAATGAATGAGACACTGTGTTTGTTTCGCATAAAGAACTATAATAAAAAACAGATATATATATACATATAGAGACTTACTTTCGTTTCTTTACTTGACCGGAATGAAAACGACCGCCCTCGCCACGAATTCTATTCATTGCATGTCGATGACGAGATTCGTGGAGGTATTTCTGTAAGAAAATGCTAATTTCATGTAAAATGCATAAGCAACAAAACATATAATATAAAATTAACCGTAACTAAACATATATTTACAGGTCTTTCTTTAGGTATCTTCCCCTCAGCTTCTAATTTAGCCCGTGCTTGACGACGTTTTAATATACGCCTATATTGCTTAGCATTTACATATAAAGGTTCTTCCTCAAAAACTTCTGCATTTGGCAATGCCACCCTTTGAAATTGCGTTTGTCCGCTATTTCCTGGTACCATCTGAATCATCAAAAACCACGTATGTTTAAATGTCTCGACGATACCTAGTTCATATTAAACTAACTATATACTTAAATTTTGAACTAAAGAAACTATATAGAAAAAAAGACATTATGCTGTCCTTGTCGCTCCATAATCACTACAAGTCGGTATAATATATAATACACAGACTATGTAAGTGAAAGAGACACTTTAATAGTAATCACCATGAAAACATTTCCTGCCTGAGTCGCTGCTGCTGTAGGACTTGCTAAGGGTTGTACTGGTGTTGTGGTTGCTGCGGTAGTTGCCGGTTGCGACGTTGCTCCAGCAATTTGCATAAGATTCCCATTTATATTAATTACTACTCAAAAAATATGAAATTAGTATATAAATTTTACAATTTAACAACTACGTTAATCATATACTTTTATACCTGTTGGCTGTGCTTGCTGAACTTGACCCTCTAATTGTACTGGCTGATAAATGTATGTTTGTCCATCTGGAGTTTGAATGATTTGAGGTGTTTGTGGCTGTTGAATTACTATTTGTTGGCCTGTACTAGTTAAACTAGACACAGGAACAACTTGTATTTGTCCATTTGGTGCTGCCATTTGTATAGCTTGTGGTAACATCATTGCTTGACCTCCTTGGCCCATTTGAACAACCTGGACGGTTCCTCCGGCACTACCAACCACAACCGCCTGCCCTTCACCCAGTTGTTCCATTGTAGATTACTCCTATCGCTAAACAAAAGACATTGACCTCACAACAAAACAAAGACAGAATGCAGTTATATTGGGAAGTAAATTAATAGAAAGCCAAGTATAAATTCTCCGATGGAAAAAGATAGGTTTAACGCGACAAAGATCACTACATGCATGTATGTACATACACAAAGACAAAATTTGTGTATACACGTGAACTCGTATATACGAAAGTTCCATGAATCATGCAGGGGAACTTTCGTGTTTGTTGTATCAAACTGAAAATAAATAAATGGAATGCGTAGACAGGTTAGAGTCTCGATGATTTCTTTCATTCTGTCGGGCATAATTTTGTCTCGTACGCATTGATAAAGATCGCCAACGTGGCGAACACATTGAGGTCTAAAGAGCCCACGTGCAGAATGTTAGATACGTAGGAAAGAGAATCGAGGCCAGCCAGCAATCATCACCTTCTGTCGGGCAGAAATCGGTTCCGAAGGATATTGCATCCTGTTCTCGGTGGCATGATCAACGTCGTATTTTCGTGATCCTTAACACGCAGCGAACGTCGACGTACGAAACGAAGACCAAGTCTGCTGGATGGTATTCGGAATGTATGGAACGACGCGAATTTTGGACGAGAAACGCTCGTCTCGACAAACATGGCCGTGCGGAAAGACTTTTTCAAGCACAAGAAGACACGGGTTCGCAATTCGAACAACTCACAAAACGAAAACGCGGTTAATCGTACAACGATGCGCGGCCGTACGCGTACCCCGTTGATGTTTGATAATTTGTGGACTTACATTGGATATTTTCGTGGGCACTTTCCCAATGATTGGTCGGCAAATTGAGGACCAATGGTCGGCGATAGAGAGTCCTCGGCTCTTGTGTATTGGTGGTACTGAACGGGGGGACCTGCCAGTCCGATAGCAGCCCGATGCCAGACCGGTCGATGCCCCTCCGCGCCTCGACGCGCCCAACCAATCTACTGGCTTGACTTATCCCCACCACCTACTTCCCGCGCTCTCGTCAAACTTCGCGCGTTCCTAACAGCTCATTTCCCGCTTCCTTTTAAATCGATTTACCGATGTACTATCCGTAGTGATCACTTCTCCACATTTTCATTATTCCCGCATTCATTTACCGAATAAAATTTTATAACGAATTACGTAATTCAATCCTACGATATTTAAAAATAAATGCTCTATATACTGAATAATTCTGTTCGAAGTCAAAGTTTCTAAATCTTAAAATAGTATTAGAGTAGTGGGATGGTAGCATTCGATGTGTAAAAGGTGGAGCATTTAAATACGAAAAGAAAGTATTTTTATAAATATATTTTACGAAATAATAAATAACCAATATTGACGGTCTTTATGCGTTTGTGCATATAGCTTTGATAACAAATTAATTCTTACAATTTTCAATAAATGTAATTAATAATGTAACAAGTGCGGCTTATACAACGTTTGTTTAATCATCGTTTATTGTTGACTATAATTAAGTTTATCTAATACGACTGTTATTCACGAAACAATATATAATTTCACAATTTATATTGTTTATTTATCATATCGCAATTCATCAATTAATAAGATAATAATAATATCATATCAATTAAATAAGAGATGATAGCGGATTATGATAACTATTATAATTTTAATAAAATATAAAATTAACAAATTTTGATGAACGAAATACATATAAGAAAAGTGGCAATGAGTAAAGGATATAATATTAGTAATAGTACTAATTTATATAAATATCACATGTGTATGTTTAAGTTAAGAACTCCTTCTCGCTTGAAATTGTACATACTTTTTGCAACACTGTAGCAAATATAAAATAAGAACAAAATACGTACAATATAAAAAAGACAAAGATTTGCATGGTAATTAAAATATACACTTTAATATGAGTAACGAAATATATTCCAGTCGCATTCGTGAATATTAATTGTTACTGAATCTACATATTAACTACCGTGTTTCATATAATGCCGTTTACGTATATGAAATATTTTTAACGCTGATAGAACGTTAACAAAAAACAGTTAGTTATTCGCTTGATAAAACATAATTTTGCAAATTTTAATGCGAAAAATGATAAATTTATAATATATGATTGCGTTTATTAAATTATGACAAAATAGCCCTTTTATATTGTTTCTCGATATACATCTTAGTGGAGATTAATAACAGTGGTTTTATCTTTTTACAATATCGTATATAAATTATGGAAAAGCACTACCAAATGCAGCTTTTTCATTAAAGACTGGTCGTTTGGAAATATATTAACTTGTAACATCTTAAAATAATTATGTATATTCAGAAAAACTGTCAAGCCATTTTAACATTTTGTTATTAAGAAGTAGTACCTGAACTTTTGTCTACGATACACCAGATTATAATGCTTCATCGATATTCAAATTCAAGTAAGATAGGATGGAGCTAAAAGTCCAGGGTATAAAAAGTCCCAAATTTAAGATCTTCGTATGACAAAGACTCGCTCGAGACGGACGCTCGTGTGCGAATGGCGACGAACGCTCGCTGTCTAAATAACATTATGCGATATTCAACCGACTGTTTACAAACGGAGATTTAAAATTCGGGGCATTTTACCCGTCGGGCGTTTAGCCCCACTCTATTCTAAAATCTGAAGTAAATTCAGATTAACATATCGAAAATTCATTTTGGAAAGATGTATAATGTTTTCAGTGTTGCGTAGTACGATGATCTCACTCAAGCAAGATGTAATCCTGCTGAGGAAATGCCAAAAGATCACGATAAAAAAGGAACTACTAAATCTTCCTTGTGTTCAACATTAACATCCTCTAATGCTGTCACAGCCTTATGGAGCATTTCTGTTATCTATAAATAAAAACATATATACAAATTAATAAATATTTAAATAGTAGGATGTTATATTGCATATAATATATGTTTACCAGTCCATGATCTTCAGCATCAAGAGGTTCTGCTGCCAATATCTTTTCTGGGGCAGGAACATCTTTGAGTAAGCAAGATGTACTATCAGGTACTTTAATACCTCCAGCTTCTATACGTTTAGAATATGCACGTGATCTATCCATATATTCGTGCTGTTCTAAGTTGTGTGAATCTAGTGCTCCAACATCTATTACATTACTGAAATTAAATATATCAACATAATTAATTGATCCTTATTATGATATTCTACTAAATAACTGTAAAAAAAAAAAAAAAAAAGGCAACATAAACATAAGGACTCAGAAAGGTAGAAGCAAACACTCACGCAGCTGTTTCATGTAAAATTCTATTTAATGCACTTTGTTCATCTGTTTTTTTGGGTGCTGAACTTGCATATTGGTTAACATAATCATCACTGAAAGGAAAAGAAATGAAAAAGCTTGAACAACTTTTATCTATATCATATATAAATATATATAAAAAGAACACACCTGTGTACTCTAGGTATATTTGTGTTATTACTGACAGGATCTACCAACAAATGTGTCCTTTCATTTGCTTCTCCACTCTACAAAGATAAACAGATAAATTACATGTTTTAATTAATTTAAATTCTAGTCTTTGAATTTTATTTCAATTTTATAGATGTGAATCATATAAGAATATAATATACATTTTGACTATTTCAGTCTTATATACGTAATCCGAATAAGTGAAATTGCGATAAAAGTTTATATGTATCTTTTAACATATCTAATGTTATACAATAAATCGAGCTTTCAAAACATCCCACTTGACTAAAATAATTTAATTTATTACCTGCGGATCGCTGTCTTCTTTGCAAAAACTGTAACAACATCCCATACTTATAAATGAATTGTTAACACTTTATAACCAGTGACGTATTGCTACAACGTATTATTTTTAATCTTCATTCCTGTATACAATCAAGTGAATCAGCTCTGGACGTGCCGATACTGCGCTTCAATCACTGTCCAGAAATGCAATATACTGCGAGAAGAGTGACAACTAAAGTGATTTATTGAGATGGATTTATGACTAAAAGAAACTGGCCAATTATACAAAGTGCAACGTGTGACAACCTTTTTAAACCAGATACGAAAACGCTAACAAAAAGGATATGGACATGCGAGATACAACCTTCCTCTGGTGGGATTTATAACGTACTAAATCGAATAACATAACCTTAAATATTCACAAGATAACGAGTGTACGAATTTATCGTATTACGTTGTTGTCTAAATTATTATCCATCAAAATATCAGACTTATCTTTTTACTATATAATATCGTATAAGTTCTATATACAGATTTATACATGTATGTCATTCAACAAAATAGTATACTAAAATAGAAAAGGAAATGATTTTTCAACTTTCTATATAAATAATACATATTCATTTCCAATTTTTTCTTAGACATTAATAAAAACTGTTGAATTATATTTTTCTAAATTAGTAATATAATGATAATATTATATATATCTTTAAATCTAATAAAATTGTTATTGTAACTGGTAACTGAATAGTATTAAGGAAATTTTAATTAAAAATACATCTACATCATGGCAAGTATCAAGGTGTGTTCATTTTTACATTTTAATTCATTGATATATTGTATATATACATTTAAATATAATAATATCTTTAATACGTAGTTCTATTTCCAGGAATTACCAGAATTAGAAGTCTTTAAAACAGTATTATTCCACTGTATGGTGATAATAGCCTTACCTGTATTTTCATTTTTTGCTAGCAAGATTTTTATTTTTGATGGTATGGAAACAAACAATGCTATTAGAATGTTTAACTTTTTTACGTACATTTAAAAAATTATATTTCGTTGATGATATTTAATAAAATTATATATATATATATATATATATATATATATATATATTAATTCAATAATATATATATATATATATATATATATATATATATATATATATATATATATATATATATATATATATATATATATATATATATATATATATATATATATATATATATATATATATATATATATATATATATATATATATATATATATATATATATATATATATATATATATATATATATATATATATATATATATATATTAATTCAATATTTAGGGGAAGTATCTAACAATAAAATAGTTTAACATAAACACGAGTAGTAAATAATTCTTGAGAATATTTGAGAATATTTTTTGCATATTTTTTAATCTAGTAGCCAATATTTTATACCTTTTATGTACAAACTTTATGAATTGGAATGTTACATATACATAAATTACTTAATACAGTACATCACAATATATACTTTTGATTATTACACATTAATTGTGTAATAATCAAAATATGATATACACATATTTACGAATATAATTTTGACATCGTATCAATATTTTAAACAAATTTTTATACATTTTAGGATTATTGGGGCTCGATCAAGTGCCAAGCAACGTGTATTCAGCTGGAGTTGCAATCCTTGTCTTACACGTAGCTTTGGGCGCTTTTATATATCGCGCATACTTCGATGATCAATCGAAGACACAGACGAAACGAGATTAATCACTTTTTTTTTTTTTTGTATTTGAAACACATATGTGATTAAGTACACTTTTTTGATAACACATTTATTCGCGTATAATCATTGAAAAAAAAAACATGTTACATTGTATTGCGTTACATTCTGCAATTGCATACTTTTTTGTTAATGTTTCGATATTTTTCTCTTATTTTTTCCTTCTTTTTCTTTGTTTAGTGATGTGAAATTGCATGAAGGACGAATATAACTATACTTGTACCAATTAATGAAACGTAATTATTAAATAAAAAGAAGCAGTGACATTCCTACACAATATTTGCATATTGTACAGCACAAACTATACATATATCTATATGGAATATGATTCCATTACATATATTTTGCTTTTATATTTGAGAAACCTTGTAGTAGATTAGTTCATAATTTCTAGTGCCTCAATAAATCACACCAGATACATAAATTAATTGTAGTGCACTTTACCGATCACAGTACTAGATCAGGGGCGAATTTATAATCCTTTGTAGTATTTAGGCTGATAATTTCGAAACAGCTACTTAAAAAGCTACAAATACGAATTTTTAGAAAGGGGAATAAAATACAGAAGATTATTACTAAATTTCAGTACAAATCCGCCCCTAATAACGCTGAATAGTAGTCATGTACTTTATTTCTACCTTTAAGGAAGAATAAATAACAAAATAAATGGTGATCAATATACAATGCAACACAATATACTACTGATTCCTTTTTAGTACCAATGAACAGTACCGTTGCAACAACTATAAAAAAAGATATTTATCAAATTAATTAGAACACAATTTGAAAGGCAAAATATTTTACTTTTATGAAAAACTATGAATTATGTACAATATACCTAACTATAATTTCATTTCTCGTAATTTCATGTCATCAAAGCTTTGACAATGTTGAAATATCATAAAATATACACGATTCAAGTTAGCAGCCCTTTCAAACATACAAAGCTGTAAGCAAATCCTAGAACAAGCTTAATAAACTTCTTTAATGAAATATTAATTTATTTAAGTATCTTAAATGCAACAAAAGTTTGTGTGACAGAATATTTTGCTGTCGGCCTGGGAAGTATTGGAATGAATGCTTATTGTAATTAAATACATAAAATCGCCTGCGATATTAACTACTTCACAATTTAATTTAGTCATTAGCTCTAACTTAATACTTGTTCTATACATTATAGGACACAATGTATTAAATCTTACTGGCAATGAAATCAGGGATCTCTTTAGAGTGTTCCACTGATAAAAATTTTGTTATGCTTTCCTAAAAGCATATTAAAGCTTGAAGAATTTCGTAATTACACTACAAAAATAATATTCCTGTAACGTCCTAAGAAATAAAAAGATCGTTACAAATATCGTGTACTTTTAACTGAATTGATTATTTTTCATAAACGAATACAGTGGATACATATACACGTGTCAAAAAAGAAATTTTTTTTATTCGTTTTTATCAATATAAAACGAAATTTAAAAGTGTCAGCGCCTATCATTATTTATTCCGTGTTCACCTCTATTTTTATAGAAATTTACTTGAATGAAATAATTTTATAATGATATATTAGTTAAATTAATTGAACGTAAAATATACATACAACTTTGTTTAAGTGATTTACAGAAAAAAAATTCTTCAAATTTCAATATACTTAGATTAATGATAGTTGTTCTTAAATAGGTTAACTTATCAATAAATTGCAGCAAACTTAGCAATAAATTGTGATGGGTAAAGAAAAGAAAAAACAATCGCATCTGCTAACTAAGAACATATCAGGCGCTTTTGTGACATGATAAAAATGACTTGTGTAATGACATATTTTCGTTATTTTAATCATGGTAGATTTAATAATATTAAACACACATAAAATTGGATGACCGTTACTCAACATCCATTTTCTCTTCCTGGGGTTGTTGTTGTTGATTGGTTTGAGAGTGAGCATCACCTTGACTATTTTGATTATTTTTCTGATGATTTTCAGAAGCTTTGTCTTTAGGTTTCTCTTCTTTTGGTGGATCGACTTTAGGTTTTGGTTTATTTAAAATTGGTACTACAACACTATCCAGTGACTGTTAAAACACAAAGAAAATATGTAAAAGGCAATATGTATAAACGTATTATCAGTTATACATTAAATCAGATATATGCTTCAAATACCTGTTTCTCTGCACGAATTTGAGCTACAGTAACTGGCGGTTGTTGTGTGCGAGGTGTACTGGCAAGAAGCATGCGTTTTTCTTCTAGCCACGTCCATTTTTCTTGCACTACTTTTTCAACCTTCTTTACCTCTTCTTCTGTTAGGTGGGAATATTTATCATCCTTTCCATTGGACGATCTAATGAGATCTATCCCTTTTTTAGCAAGTTGCAAAGCTCCTGCTAATTCATCAAGAGCATAGCCTCTGCCTTCAAATTCCATTCGTCTTTCTTTAATTGGTTCACCTTGTGACTAAAAAAAAAAAAAAAAAAACACAATTTTCAATTTTAAAACGAAAATGTTTATTTGGTATCTAATAAAAAGTATAAATGTAACTTACCTTAAGGCGTGTTAACCGTTCTGAATAAACTTGTCGCTGGCAATCTTCACCTTCTTCGTACAGCCAATTTTCAGTTTCATCTAATGTACAATAAAGCGTTTCTTTGTCATCTTCCGTAACAAATGTGGACAATTGATCCTCCTCCGACAGCTTAGCACGTAAATCGTAAACATATTCTTCTAATGCGTTACGGGCATCAACACGTTCCTTTTCCTGTTTATCTTCAGCGATCATCTTGGACTTGGATGTAAAAATATATATTTGTCGGGTTTACATTAAAGTTAGGGCTAGGGTTAGGGTTAGGGGCGTGAGACGGAACTTCGTTTGGATTACACATTGTCGTTATGCAATAGAGAAGACATTGACTAGTGCAAATACGATTATTATAGAATTGGACAAGTAACCGTGGTAATTAGATACTCGAGAAACTAATGACAATGATCCTAGGTTCAATAACGAATCCGCGGTCAACGGGATGATAGATGAACATGCTCACAAAATCTAAGTCGGATTCTTGGTCAAAACGTGGAATATCCACCGAGCGTACAGACACTAAGTAACTCGCTAATACGACCTCACGAGAGAATGACTTTCCGTCGCGATGATGCTGCGGAGGAAAACTATGATGGGGTGTGTCTAAGGGCACGAGATCATCGGATTCGTCGAGGATAGACTTCGTTCAGAAATTGACGTTGCTGTTAAAATTGGTCAATCTCCATATCGGTGGTTAGAAAAAGATGCTAGCCGCCCTCGTGGGAAAGTTGCTAGTGGGAGACGTCATTCCTTGAAAAAAATAGATCTCCCCTATCTTCCCGTAGTTGGGACAAAGACTGTTTGTCTGTTTGAAGGACTTTAGGTAACCAGATCTTAGTGTTTATAACGGCCCTCGGGCTAGCG
>NT_176508.1:2113709-2140213 GCF_000188095.3 Bombus impatiens
ATGTTTACTGTCGCGTGCCGCTACAAATATTTCTTTTAAGGAGAGCTATAGAATTACTCCATACCTTTGTTAGGCAAAGCGTTCATCCCGTGATCGCGGCTACGTTCGGCGACAGGCTGTCGCCTCAAGCCCAAGCTCATTATCACAAATCTCGAACAAATACAATCGGATCGAAAGACGACAATTGTTTAATTACGCCTACGATAGAATCTAGATTACGGTGTTAGGGGATTTTCCCGAAGTTCCAAAGGGAAGGCTCCGATGTCCTTTCATCTCCGACATATTAATATAGAATATACGAATTATAAAAAATGTACTAACAATTAAATAAACGTAATAAACATAATTTACCTCTTTTTCCAATGCGGCATCTAAATCACGCTGAGAAAGTCCGTATTCACACATATCCACCGGTAAATCAATGGTACGAATAGGAACTTTCTTTTTACCTTTACTTTCGTCATTTTTATCGTCGCCCTGCAAAAATAATAAGATATCCAAATGAAATATTTTTATCTATCTATACATATCTACAATTTATATTAAAATTTATTTTTTTATTATTATAAATACTAACGAAAGAAATACATATAAAACATTCTATGTTAATTCTTTTATCTAGCATTCATAAGAACATTAAAAATGATTTCTTATTCTTAATGTAATAATTCGTAATCACACACAATAGAATAAAATAAATATAATAATGTCATAATAAAACTGAAATATTTTAAACCAAGGCACACAAACTGGAAGTCAGGTGATGATAGAAATGAGTAGAGGATAAAGAGGGGCATTATACTTATGCGAGCAGTTTTCAATTCGTCTTACTTCAACTTCAAGATATATTACGTAGTTATATAGAAAAGAACATTCACATAAAATATGCGAATCGAAAACCGAACCGCATTGCCTGCCTTCACAATTTTAGCACATTGATAGCTATTGCATTATAAAAAGTTACTGTCTCTTTTCCTTCTGCGACCCAGTAGAAAAGTAACTGAGCAAAGACAGACAGCACGGCGTGACACAGCTGTATCTTGGACCCATATGCATCGTAACACTTTGCACGAGATTATAATATGCATATGTTTATATTGATAATCGTTTTCAAATTAAATATTCTGACTGCGTTATTTTCTCTTATACGTTGCTATTATTAACCGAGTTTGCAGAAGAAATCGACACAGACTTAAAACCTTTGAATATAACTAAATATCATGCACTAAAGAAACTACAATGTGTAGGAAACTTCTAGGTCATAAATAATTTATATTAGATATACACGAATCAATAGAATTTGATTAATTTATCAATGTATTCGAAATATTAAATAAGTATAGGGACATATCACAAGCAATTACATTGCAAACGAACCTAACATTTTCAGATCTTAGTTCTTTTAAAATGATAAAATGTGCTTAAGAAAATGTTTTTTCTTTTTTCTTTTTTTTTTTTTTTTTCCATTTTGAGACAGTGAATAGTAACATATATAATACGTAGTAGCACGCGAATCTCATATCATGCAGGACATTTCATTTTATGATTACAATGATCTTATAACAAGTAATTGACGATGCTGACGTGATGAAAGAAATAAAAGTCTTATGCCACTTTTACACGCGACAAGGTATTCGTGTAACCATCGATGACTTATAATAATAGAACAACCTAAGCAAAAGTCATAAATTATTGCACATGTTTCAGTTAACATATGGGTCCAAGTAATGATAGTGTGTCGCGTACCGAGCTGAGCCAAGAGAGAATCCTGGAGGAGTAGGAAGGGGCAGAACCCCCCGCACCTCTTCCACCATCATCAGCATCTGAGTTCCGTCGCGTTTTATCCATGCTCACCTAAACCACAACAAACTCACATAGTCATGCATCAGACATTCAAAGCATGAGTACTGTTCTTCTACAAAAGTGTATACCAAAGAATGAATTTAATGAGTTTCCATTTAATTTACACTTCGTTGTAGTATAATTGTTATTTATGCAATAAACCTTTTTTTTTTTAAGTATTATTTTATTGGACATACCATTATTATTTAGCTCAACAAACAGTTAGATAAACCTGACCCTAAGTTAATATAATTTTATGAATGTATTACAAAGTAAATGTTATACTAAATGTTAATATTATTACACATAAGTTGATAAAAAACGACCTTGAATACATATAATTTGAATGAAAGGTGAAGTAACAATGAATATACATACTTCAGGTGCTGGTGGTTCATTTGCCTGTGCTTCTTGATCAGATTTATCTTTCCTGTCTTGCTGCTGATCAACGTCCATGTTATTTTGCTGTTGCTGCTGTTGCTGTTTCTCTTCTTCTTCTTTTTCTTGTTGTGTGAGTTCACGTTTCTCGATCAATGAAGCCGACACAATAGTAAGAATTCCATTCAAGTTTATCCTCACTTTTACTTTTACCTTCGACAATTCACCTTCTGGCGTTGGCTTTACATTCTTTATTGTGTATGTACCTGTAAAAATGTTGTTTATATAGTAAGCTACTGTTAAGTAATAAGAAAGAATTATTAAATAATAAAAAGAATTAAATGCTTACCAACGTGAGTTCGAGGATATGATGCTAATGGCATAGTATAACTTGCAGTGAGTGTAAATGGATTTGATCGATAAAATGTCAACGTTTTCGAGAATGGTACAGAATGATTGTGTCCAAAGATCTCCATTTCACTAAAATAATAGCACAAAAATCAGAAAAATGTGTCCTTATTTAAATATCCTTAATATTATACATAAAATGCGAATATTAATGTACCCGTCTTCCCCTTGAGTAGGATCCCACGTTAATTTCAAGGGATACGGTTGAATATCAGTTACCGAGAAATCACGAACTCTAACAGCGGGACTCAACATCGCGCACTGAAGTGCGCATCCTCGTGAAACCGCCTCATCTTGATTTAATGTCATAGATACAGTACGACCAAACACTTCTTCAACCAACCGTTTGATAGCAGGAACACGACTAGAACCACCCGCTAATTCAACTGAATGAATGTCTTCCAACTTTAATTCTACGAAAGGTATTGCAGATTAATATATAATTAACGGAAAATATATTTTATGCAAAATTAAACTACGTGTGTAACAACATTAAATGCAAAATAGAACATACTAGAATCTTCAAGGCATCGACGTAAAGTGGATTCAACGCGTTTAAATAAATGTGCACACATTGCTTCCATATCTGCTCGTTTCATTTCACCATGTACATCCTTCTCATCCATAAAACATTCAATATTAAGAGGAAGCATCGTTGAATTGGCTGACATTTGTTTTTTCAATTTCTCTACTTCTGCTAGTAGTCTTATATATGCACGTGGATTGTTATGCGGATCAATATTATAACGTGATTGAAATTCCTTACAAAAATGTTCTGCTAAAATAGAATCTATATTCCTTCCACCCAATTGACTATCAAAAGTACTAGCTATCATCTAGAAATAAAATATAACATTTATATAATATGTACGATTATATCATAATAATTTTATTGTTTTTGCAAGTATATAACTATTAATACCAGTTAAGATAATTACTACTAAGGTAATAAAAATCATTACATACCTTTAGTTTTCCTTTGTGGAATGCACAAATGCTTACTTGTAAGCTTGCATAGCCGCAATCAACAAAGACTACATTTCTCGGAGGTGCATCAGGTGCTGGTAAATCTTGCTTATAGATGCCATAGCACAAAGCAGTAGCTGTTGTTTCATTAAATAATCTAAGAACATTTAAACCAGCAATTCGTGCAGCATCAAGCAATGCCTGACGTTCAGCTTGTGTGTAATATGATGGAACAGAAATAACGCAGTCATTAACAACAGTTTGAAGAGCAGTTTCAGATATATCTTTTAATTTTGTAAATAACATTGCAGTTATTTGCTCAGGTGAGAAAATGTGTTCCTCTCCTAAATATTGTACCTAAAATTTAGAAATAAGTATAAATATCTTTGCTTTGTACTTGTTACATAATTACTTTTATCATTATAGTTTTTATTGTACAAATTATATATGATATGATTCATCGTGTTTTAACTGCTCTAAAGAGATATAAATAAGATATGAGTCCCTATAAATGTGAGAAATCTGGCACAATGCCCAGATTGAATCTAAGTAACGTCTAATATCACATTAAATAATTACAAAAAATCATATTATTTTCCCATAACATTTTGACACGTTAATACAATAATTATTACAATCTTATAAAATAGCTATATATGTTATGAAATATTAGTAACATAACCATAAATCATTCAATTTTATTGCTGAGATATAATAGAAAGGAAATAATTCCATATCTAAAAACAACTTACATGTATACCAATACTTCCATCTGACTGATGAGTTACCTTAAAAGGTAATGTCTGAAGCTCTCTTTGTACCTGTGGGTCATTATATTTTCTACCCAATAATCTTTTAAATCCATGAATGGTATTTTTCATATTGGTCACCATCTGATTCTTAGCAGCTACACCAAGAATTCGATTTTTCCCACTGAATGCTACACATGATCTAAAATCAATATTTATATAAATACAAATTTCACCTACCACAGCATGCATAAAATTCACATAATATTGAACAAGCATGTGTACATCATACAATATTCTACATAATTTCTAGAATAATCTAATCATCCTGGAAGTCTGCTTTTCATACTGAAGTATATATATGTTAAAGAACACAAAAATTTTCAATTTTCAATTTATTAATTCTCTCAGTAAAAAACCTAATAAAATATTATAGATTATAAAATTATGAGAGGAGAAATTAATAATAAAACACCTATATACATGCATGAAAAATATCAGTTTTTTTTATTTTAAAAACGTAAATTTTAATAACATGACATTTATATAAGAACAGAATTAATAAAAATAAGTTATATTTAATGTTTTAACAATTAATAATGAAAATATCAAATTATTACATACACTTTAATATCTTTATTTTTACAGATATTTCTTTTTCATATTTTATTAGATATTAATATTAGATAAAAAAAAAAATATAACAAATATCATAACAATTTATTTATGTAGTAATACAATTATCAAATACTATCGATCTACAAACAAGTAATACATATAAATTCGTCATGTTCGGATATAAATTTCGATAACTCAAACGTAAAAAAAATAACAATTCGTATACATTTTGTACACAAAGAAACTGGGAAAGTAATAGTAGTAGTGGTAATAGTAGTAGTAGTAAGTAGTAACGTCACGTTTTATTCACTACATTTATTCTGACTTAAATCGATTGTTGATTCCGTTTTACATGACTACGCCAAATTCAAATAAAGAAAAAATAGCTCGTGGACCATAACTACATTATGGACTTTTTTGTACTTCTTAGTCATGTGAAAGTAAGCGGGTATGCTTAAGTAGATAAAACGATTTGAACATAAATGGCAATGATCGAATACCGCATCATCTACTTTACATACTACTTGTACAGAAATGAATTATGTATTACTACTTTTAAATTGTTCTACTATTTTTACGTAAAATTTTCACGTAAATCAGCGAAACAAGAGAAATACTCGGAGATACCGGGTGAGCACCGGTATCTTTCTACATAAGAGAAAAAATTAGGTATCGATTATTATAATAAAAGAAACTTACGGTGTATTTCGAAGACTGTAATCATTAGCTATAGTTTCAATGCCTCCCGCCCGTGCTACAGCCACATAACAGCTTTCGTTACCAAAGTCAATTCCGATCACGGACATAGCAGCCATGGCTGAGACTGGGTACGACGTTTTCTTTACGACACTGAATAATACTATCTTGCGTAAATCAAAGATTAAACGTTGATCCTGGACAAGGATGGACGATTGATTGATAGTCGTATAGATTTCGCGTTAATAATTATCGTGTACGGTGGATAAATTCTCGCTCTACACTCACGCAATAGTCTGAACGAAATGCTCTCCGCACGGTAACTGTGATTACTTCTTTCTGCTAACTTCTGCTGAAAATTCACCAATCATGGCGCTGCGGTATACGATTCCTATTGGTCAGTCGGCTGCTCTGGAACATTCTGGAATTATGCGCCATTGGAATTTTCCTCTTAGACATAGTCAGTTTCATTTCTCGAAGGATCGAAAATAATGGATCGATATACAACATTATTTTGCTACAAATTACCATGTCTATATACAAATAATCGATTAGAAGAATTTATGCTATTACATTTTCTTTCTCCCCGCGTATCGTTTCTCGCAGATTTTGAATTTATATATAGCAAATTTTGCGCACGAGTATGATTGGTTTGCACGACTGTATGTCTGTTGTGAAACAAATTTTGAATTACTGTAATTGAATATGTTAAACAACGTCATTTTACAAATTTTTACACCGTTACAATTTTTTGATTATAGTAAAGTTATATGTGGAATTAATGGGTGATATTTCGTAATATATATATATATATATATTATATATACCTACATATATATATATATATGTATATATATATATGTATATATATATATATATGTATATGTATATATATATATATGTATATGTATATATATATGTATGTATATATATATATATATATATGTATATAATCACACATATATTACAATTATTACTATTACATAGAATTCTAATTGTAAACATTATATGTATATGTTATATTTTATATGTATGTGCAAACTGTGTGTTATGTTCTAATAAAATTACTTATGTCGACTATATTTACGTATATAATCAGGAGAAAAAGTTGCTTCCTTAAGTATGTATATATTATGTTGTACGTCAGTCTAATTTCATAAAATGTTGCATGTTATGTCGCGTTTGTATACGAGAGCGTGGTTTAAAGCAGTCTTGAAATAAAGCGGTCAAAAACGTAAATATAGTGCGATTTGTATTACTGCATTATTATATGAATTATTGGCAGTTATTCAATGAATTCATATATCGATATACTAGTAATAAGTAGTAGATATAATCGTGTAATATAAAAATCATACGGTCCAAACGCATAAGTACATGATATCCACATCTGTAAAATGTCGCGTCTGTTTAATTTACGATTTTGTTCAATTATAAAAAAGAATAAAAATTCAACAACTCTGATGAATAAAGGAAATTTATGGACAGCAAATGAAATAAAAAGTGTATTCCATCAAAATGATAAAGGTTATGCCCAGCTCTATTGGAAACTTCAGGAACACATGTATCCATTATACAAATTTTTGGATATACTTAAATCGAAGGAAATTCGTCCTTTATTAAGAAGAATGAAAGTCTTACGAAATAAATATGACATTAATGATGAAAAAAAAAATTTCAGAAACATAGGATTTATACTGGGTGGTATTGGTATAACCATAGCTCTTTGCGAAGCCAAAAATCACAGAGGTATATATTATTAAAGAAGATATGTCTTTGTATATGTAATTACATGGAATAAACATCCATTTACTATCAATATTTTTTATTAGATAAACAGTTTTTTCTGGCTGCAAAATATGGCAATATTCGAGAGTTAACGAATGTGAGTATAAACAGATATTTCATTACAGTATCAATTACTAAGAAACTGTTGGTTTGTAGATTATAAAAGAAGGTATTGATGTAAATATGCGCCATCCATTAGGTTGGACAGCATTGCATCTTGCTGCTATTAATGCAAAACCAGAGGTTGTGAAACTTTTATTGAAACACGGAGCAGATGCTAATCTTCAAGATGAATTCATTAATGTTTATGGAACTGCTATAGAAAAAGGATTACATACTTTGGATGGTACAAGATTGAAACAAATTATAATAATTAAATAAAAATGGCATAGTTGTATATATTATTCATATCTTACAAGATATTGCATACATTTCCAAATTTCCAGTGCTCATGATAAGGGAGGAAGAATTTTGCGATCATTTGAATAGTAGGGCCACTTTCAAAGGTTTTACAGCATTACATTATGCTGTTTTAGCAGACTCTAAGCCTTGTGTACAAGCATTATTAGAAGCAGGAGCCGATCCAACAATGAAAAATGAATCAGGACATAGAGCAGTAGAATATGCTAAAGATGGAGAACTCAAAGAAATGCTTATAAAACGTGCGATAAAATATGATGAAATAATGAAGGAAAAAGTACATATGATTAAAATCAAGCTTTGATTTTTATATAGTACTATTTTTGATCCATTTTTTTGCCTGATATTGTAAACAGGAATTAGAAGAACGTCGTAGATTTCCACTAGAGCAACGTTTGAGACAGTATATCGTTGGACAAACTGGAGCAATATCTATCGTTGCATCTAGTAAGATTTATCTTATACGCTTAATAATTTATATATAAACATAAGGCGTATATAATACTTTTTGTAATACTCTGTGTAATTGCAGCCATTAGAAGGAAAGAGAATGGATGGATAGATGAAAAACATCCCTTAGTATTTCTTTTCTTAGGTTCATCAGGAATTGGAAAAACCGAATTGGCTAAGCAATTAGCTGCATATATACATAAAAATAAACAGGAGGGATTTATTCGATTGGATATGTCAGAGTATCAAGAGAAACATGAAGTTGCTAAACTGATTGGTGCGCCACCAGGGTGAATTTTATTCCTATTTATCACGCTATATGTATATTTCAGATATTACAAACATAACCTACCAGTTATTCTTCTTTTTTATTGTATCGATTAGATATGTTGGCCATGATGACGGTGGACAATTAACAAAACTTTTAAGGAAATGTCCAAATGCTGTTGTATTATTTGACGAGGTTGATAAAGCACACCCCGATGTACTGACTGTTTTGTTACAATTGTTCGATGAAGTATGATTACTTCTGTGTGTTTTATCGAATATATGACATTAAAATATTAGATCAAAATGAAAATCTAAATATTTATTTAGGGAAGACTCACTGACGGTAAAGGTAAAACAATCGAATGCAAAAATGCAATTTTTATAATGACATCAAATTTGGCAAGCGAAGTAATCGCTGATCACGCGGTACACCTTAGAGAAGAAGCTCAACGTGTAATGGAGCAAAAACTGGATAAGAACGTTGACACAGAGGAGGATCCAGAACACATTGAAATATCTCGTAAATTTAAAGACGAAGTAGTATGTATTGATTTCTTTAAGATATCTTTTTAACATTTTTAGAACGAATTTAAAAAAAAAAAACATGTCCTCTTCACAGGTGAGGCCGATATTGAAGTCACACTTTGGTAGAGACGAGTTTTTGGGTAGAATAAATGAAATCGTATACTTTTTACCATTTTCTCAATCTGAACTTATATCGTTAGTTGTAAAAGAATTGGAAACTTGGGCAGATCGTGCGAAGAAAAGGCATAAGATAGAATTGAAATGGAATAGAGAAGTTCTGTCACTTTTAGCCGAAGGATACGACACTCATTACGGAGCACGCTCTATTAAGTACGAAATTGAAAGACGCGTTGTTAACCAATTAGCTGCTGCTCATGAACGAGGTCAATTAGGTATGTAAATTATTACTAATATTTAAAAACAATTTTTTCAAATTTTAATGAAATATTGTTTCTGTGTTTTTATAGAAAAGGGATGTTGCGTATTACTTAAAGTCAAATGGTATAAAAATGGTGCGAATATAGCGTTATCAATACGACGCAAAGGTGCGAAAGATTTTGTCGATCTTTCTACAGAGAATTTGACAACAAATGTAAATTCGACATTTTAATAGCATAAAAGATTATTGCAGGTGTATAATTTCAACAACTGTAGAAAATGTATTATAGCTTGATCTCATAGTGCGTATAAATAAAAAAATTTGGGATGTTTTGTATTATTTATTGTAGAGATGAAACAATGTTTGTAATAATAATATATGTTTAATGATGCGCGATAATTTTGAGATCCATAACGAAACAAAATGTAAATAAAAATGATAAAATCCATCATATCCGTACAAATTTTTACAATTTCTTTCTATTACACCCTACACTTCGTTTCTAATATATAGATGAAATGAAATATACGATTCTGATGGATATTAGTAGTTCTTTATTTTAAATCGAATCACGAGGATACATTACAAGAAAATATCGATTACACTTCACATTTAGGACACATTGCACATTCTTTACGACGTTAGTAAGACTAGAGACATTTTCGAGACGTGCAGAAAATCAGTTGTGGAAACTGTTTCTCTGCCTTGTTTATCGATCGCCCCGCAATACCATAAACCTTATTTCTTTCATCAATTATTATTTGTACAACGATCATAATGCAAATAGTATCATCGAGTAGTTCTAACCACTGGGAATCGCGATAGATGCGAGCATTTTTATTTGGTTTAAATATTATCGTGCAAGGCAAATTCAGGTCCGACAAGGGGGTGTCCATCTATGTATTGTATTGAAAAGTAGCAAGAAATAATCGACGCGTGAGATCGTTCTTGAAATAGGCGCATGAAAGTTAATGGTAGAAATACGATAAAAATGTAGCGTTTACGGAGATTCTGTTTCATCATTTATGATGAATGCGGAAACACGAAATTCACGTAGTCGTTACATGCCGTCACAGCTATTACAAGTATATTCGGAATGTTAGACGCGCGTATTGTATTAGACACCCAAAATGATTGTTTTATTATACGGTATACGTACAAGAACATTTTTATATGTATATAATATATACATATAAGATATATAAATATATAATATATATATATATATATCTTAAATGTGTATATAAATAAAATATGAATATATGTGTACATATATGTCTTTTTTTTTTTTTTTAATATAAATACCATGTATGTGGAATATAATAGAAATACTGTTAAGTATAAGTTAAGCGTACGATTCGGACCACGCTCATAATTAGCTAAGCGTTTCTTCCCAACAAACCTTTTTTTCATTTTCACCAACTGTTACGTGTTACGTAATCATATACCATTACATGTATATATATATATATGTTTATATAACATATATTTATATTTACTTACAACATACTTAACGAATTTTAATTTTTTCTTTTCACCAGGTAACGTTTGTCACATTATTAGTATTCTCGCAGCCAACGAATCAAAAACATTTTAATCGCTGTAATACACGTATGTACGAGCCTAAAATATTTATAAGTACGGCAGGTTCCTTAGTCGAACTCTCTTAAATTAACAATAAATAGATATAAGCTCTGAAATTTTCAAAATTATCGGTATATATGATATGATAAACTTTGGTCGGAAATGTTCACATTTTCATTTGGTTTTCTTTATTTGTTTGTCCTTCCTCGTTATCTTTCGTATAAATCAGACTTCGTTATTAAATACATAGAACTTGACTTCTTGTTTCTGTATTTATCTATTTCTCTTGAACTCTTTAGCGGTGTTGTATGCCTAGCAAAAGTGTGAGAAAGGAACGTAATAAATCGAGAAATATATATTCTATTATTCAGTAGTATTTCAGAAGATCCGTATTTAAGACTTGTGTCTGAACGAACGTTACACGATAATAGTACACGCGACAATTTTTTTTGCATTTTCTGTTGCTGCTTATGTACTCGTAAATAATTACGACATTAACAACGATAACGCGATTATACTATATTTATCGGAGGAGAATCGTTTTCATTAGGCTTTCGGTTCGTTTGTAATTATTCAATGGCGCATCCACGCACGCCTTGTACTTCTCTGAGGTCAGTTTTGTTGCATAGTACAAACTTAGGCCTAGGAAGTACATATGTATGTATACTAGTCTGAAATCACCGGAGTGGTTTCAGACTATAATAAAAATCACATTAGGACTAGAAAAACATATCATTTACCAAATTATTCATCCTTTTCTCTCCTGTCTTTTAGTTGTTTTTTTTTTCTTTTTGTTCATTTTTACCTTTTATCCTATCATCATCTTATTTACTTATAGTTGAAATCACCCTTCGAACGTCTTATCTTGAAATTACTTCGAGCAAATAATTTCATTACTGTACTGTGTAACGGAAAGTACGGTGATGTGTTTCTTATCATTTGAAGCACGATTATCTACTATCACTCATATTCGTTACCACGAATAGAATAATTATCTTGCTGATTGTGTAAGGTACATTTAGCCGCCAGTAGAAACAAATTATACAAATACCAAATACAAATACGTAGTGTGTATATACGAAACGATTGTCTCCTCCATACGCAAATTTTTCTCCTTCTTCCTTCCTTCAAAATATTCTCCCATCCACTTGCTGTGACACGATTCCCTGTTTATGAATAAACGAACTGTTTATCTCACAATACGTACCATTTCCTCTAGGTTAGACGATTCAATCTCGAAGGTCATAGTAAACCTACGGAAAATCTGGTACAGTGAAATATCGTATTAATAGATTCTCGAGGATCGAGGGACATCGATCCTTGCGATTCGCTGAAACGGACAATAACGATGTATTTTTTTCGCGGTTTTCTTATTCGTTAGTGGTCTCGAGTACATCCATAAAAGCGGTTTCACATATATAACACTGCTACTGTCGTTTACATATACCATTTACCGATTATTTATCCTATGCTTTTTGATTGTACTCTTCCCTTCGCAATCCGGCAAGGAAGCGAAACAAAAAGGAATAAAGAAGAAATTGTGTCCACGTTCCCATAAAATGGCCACGTTTTGTTTTTTTTAGAAAACGGTACGCGACGAACGTAACATCGATCGATTCTTTTGCTTTTCTACTCCTTTCTCTTCTTCTGTTTCTTTTAGTGTAACGTGTGCCACATGTCGATGGTTTTCCTCGGTGATTGAGTCATATGAAGCCAGTGCTCTCTTCCTTGACTTCCGCTTCCTTCCACTCCCCGAATCACTCCTGTGGCTGGACCAACGATACAGGAACCGACGATCACGTTCCCTCCGATAAACTCGTTGCTCGAGTCCATCACACATACCTTGCGAAAGAATTAGTTCAATTATTTTATCAATTTGAATCTTTCCCATTTTTTCTTTTCTTTTTTTTTTTTTACATACGATGAAAATGTTTTTCAGGAATATACTCCGAGTATCAAAATCGATGGATGTAGCAATTAGATCTATCGATATCTCGTCACTGGGTTCAATCCGTTTCCAATAATGATGTTTCGTTTGATGAACGATGAATCGCTATTTGTTCGTAATATAGAGACTTGCATGTTAGAGTCGCAAGGACTACTTTTGCAAATTTATTTCCTCCATTTAACTTTCTTCCTATACATCCTATACATCCTATACATCCTATACATCCTATACTTCCTATACCATTACATTTCGTTTTACTTCAGAAAATATTTACAGATTTGTGACAAGTGTTTGAGAATGTACTCTCCGTTCCATCGTAAAAGTTTCAGCGAACAACAAATTTTCTTTCATCTATGAATAGCCTTCTAAAGATCTATAAATCTTTACTATCGTTGTACGATATATATCTGATCATGCATATTCCACGAGCTTCAAAATTTTAGAGCAAAACGTGATCACGCGAAAGAAAAGATAGCGAGTCTATAAGACTATTCTGAAGTTTCCAATCGGCTGGAATTGCCTATTTTGCAACGTTGGATCGGTCGCTTGACTCGAGAATCATCGTTGAGGATTTTTACAAAAAACCACGGAAGTTCATCGATATTCAGTCTAGACTCGTCGTACGACTACGAAGGTCGCCTCTTTCTTGTTTGCTCTTTTTCTCTTCGAGGCTTTTTTCCGGACGCGACAGAACGCTCGTCGATAATCGCGACCGACATTTCGCCAACTCGCTATGTAAACACGCGATTTCACGAAGCAAATAAATTCTCTATTCAACTAGTACAGGTTTCCACAAGGATAGTATAAGCAGGAACTTCTGTTTTTCGTTATTACTAGCGTAGCGTTTAGCGTAGACGAGAGACGCGATATCGCTGCGGTTTTGTAAATCACACATTTGACCGTTCAATTTACCATTGTTAATCCTGTAATACAATAGTAGGTCTAGTCCACGTTCTCTACTTATTTTTTCTCTCTCTGTATAGTTTTAAGAGACGACTGGTCGGTTCTACGGATGCTTCCTGATTGTCTTTCTTTCTCTTTTTCTTCTTTTGCATGAAAAAACTATTTAACCGTAGCGCTACGTTTGCTCAACGTGGTTGTTATACGTACGTATACGTTTGTTAACAGATCATCTTTTGACAAAATCATCATCTTGCAGAAAGTACTATTATGATTATAGAATGACGGTAAATACGATATAATCTTTGCTAACCGAAAGAGAACGACATATAAAATAATAAGAGATCCCTAAATAAAGCAATCGTTATTTAGTATTTGAAAGATTGGTGAGATCAATTCGAGTGGCAAGTTAATTCGTTTCTCATAATTGTTAGACTAATGAAATTTCTTTATTTATGATTATCGGCTTGTGTATACGTTTCAATACGATCTTGTAGTTTTGCAGGATCTAAGATACAAATTTGTCACTGCTGCAAAATTTCACTAACGACTCACGTTCAAAGTCTATATCCGCCGAGTAACAAATAAAAACGTATCGATGAAAATTGTTCACGACCGAAGTTGCGAGAATTGATCGGAATTCAACTCTACGAGGATCCGGTGTTTTCTAAATTGTTGCTAGGTTTTGTAGGCGACCCTATGATGTAAATCAATAACTTGTAATCGACGGAACTCGTTTATAGTTGGCAAGGTTGCGTGATCCCGAGAACAATACTGCAGAGTTTTACGTTTCGTGGAAATGGCTGCGGAGGCATTGCTTTCGAAATATTCGATGCAAAGCAGATGGTGTCTATCGCGTGTAAAATAACTTGACTGTATTTTACAAAAGTACGCACATACATAGAAATAAGGAACTTTGTATTTAACGAATATCTTATGAATATTTTACGTATATCTTATGAAAAAGTCGTACTCGGAGCTAATTATTCGTGAAACGAAATTTTTGAATATCATTTTAATTTTTATATCGTTTGAATATCATTTAATTTTAATGGAATTCGATACTTTTAGTTAACTATATCGATATCTATAGCGATAGCCTTATTAAGGTCAAAAAAGGATGGTCATTTTTTATTCTTCTATACTTAATTTAAGATAGATTCGTCGATATTAAACGAAACAGATGTTATTGGAAAATTGTTCGAAATGCACAGGACAAATAATGTCAAAATAGAAATAGCTGATACATACATACATGACTATATTGTAACTTTGTTCCTTTCTTTTTTTTTTTGTTTCTTTTTTTGTTTTTTTATCACACTCGAATTACAGAAAAATCGAACGTATACACGTACTATGCCAATACGTACGTCGATTATCGAACAATTTTAATATCTCGAGCTACTAAACAAAGTTGCAAAGTGTGTTGAATTTTTTCGTTAATACGATTTTTATTTTAATTTTCACACGATCTTTGACGAGAAGGAAAAAAACGGCGAGCTACGTTTCGCAACATAAAAATTGAAAATTAAATTTTTCCCATGCTGCTGAAAATGTGATTTTTCTCTCTTGTTACAGAGAGCCGTATAATATAGTTCGAACGCTCAGCCTCGTGGAATTTTGTTACGCATATCAATACACGAACCGTTGATTTAAATAATATTTTCAATGGGACAACCCACCGACATCTGACAGTGGTCCAGAAGATAAATCGTGTGCCTCGAATTCAAGACTCTTTTTCGAATTAATTAATATCTTTTTAATATATTTAATATCTTTTATTCACCATGTGTAATAATAGATTATTCTATACGAAATTGCAAGTATGTGAAAACTTTAATGGAAGATCGATATAATCGTATTATTTTCCAACAATAAGATAAGATAATCGAGGAAACGATTCATAAAATCTGTATTTATTAAATGCATAGGATTTTGTTTCAAACAAATCTCCAAGGTTTTGTGAAAGAAAACAAGAAAATTTCAGTCGCATTTCCCTGTTAGTTCAACAAAATTTTGCTCCGATTTTTGGTTTAATGGAATAGCTTTTTATAAAATGTCACAGATACAACGAAATTTACGAAAGGCGACGGACATTATATCTTTGAATCAGTTTGATTTAAATTATTCCTCCGATATGAAATCGATATGATCTTCGTGTAAAACACTTTGAAATTGCTCCTCACCAGGACAATGGTTTTATTTACTCGACGATACGAGAGCCTGCATTACGGTGGAACTAGAAAAGCTTGATTAAACACGTTGCACGTATATCTACCTCGATGGCTGACGATGCAAGATAGTTGGCAGGAACATTAAAGGACATTGCCTCGTTCCAAACGGGACTGGTGGTCGCTTTTCTTACAGCAGTTTTCTTCTTCTTCACCCTCTTCTCTCCGCAAAGGAGATTTACTTTCACGAAGGAATCTAAGGTTTCTTTGTCCTGCGTAACACAATCAGGCGCGTCACGTGGAATATGAAAATGCTCAAATTGTCGATATCTTTTATGACGCAAACGAACGACAGCAAGAAGAGACGTCAATTTCAGAGATCGATTAAAAACGGAATCAGCAATCAAACGAAACGATACGAAACGAAACGAAACGAAACGAAACGAAACGAAAATGATTAACGTTTTAATAGTCGCACGAACCAAAGTTAAGTGACAAAAGTTGATGGGAAAATTAGAGGACGAAAAGTAGAACTAAAATATTACTAAAATATGTAAATAAAGTAACAAGGAAATTTGGTAAATTCGATCGAGTTACCTGTGGTGGAAACAGATTTCGCGCCTTCAAAATCTGTACTGTTAATCGTTCGGCACTGGGCAGATAAGAGAGCGACAGTAGGACTTCTTGAATTTGTTCGGGTGGCTTCCGTTCACGTTCAATGTCTCCCCAAACTTCTTCGGTCGAGGTAGGAGAATCTAATCGTAAAATATTTAGCGGCACTTTGACAGAACCTACTATGTCATTCCTGGAGAAACGATCGTAATCGAGCACCTGTCAGACAGAAAAAGTTTGACTCGATTAAATCACCGATTTTCTGGTGCGCGTAACGTGAAAAATTTGCGCGCGTGTAATTTATAACTCGTATCGTAATAAATGTTAACGAAACATTAGCCTTCGTTGATCGAAGGTTCTGATAATATTTCTGCTATATTAGGGTCGATGACATATTACAAAAAATCTTTTCATATGCCGAAAGGAAAATTAAGAAAAAATTAAATGTCAAAAAATATAGTGTTTAAATAGAACTGTGTTTGCACCAAAGAGAGACGAATAATACCAGTACAATTTAATCGAAGATAAAGGTTTTGAAACAAAGTAAGAACCATCCGAATTTGATACGTCTGTTTCTCCATTTACATAAATCTATTGATTTCAATTTCGTAGAAACCCGATGTTTTTGCTATATCGAGATAATTTATTGCATTACGAATGTTATCAAACCAATGAAACAAACGTAACAGATTCCACTTTTTCCAACGAAATAACACACAAACGAAGATAATTGTCGCATTGTTGTTTGATTTTGATATATCGAATAAAAGTAAAAGTAAAATGGAAAAAAAATACTTGCGATATTTATTATGATAGAACTTAATAGCTAACACGGTAATAATGCGTCAATTGCCTGTAAAACTAGGGTCCTGTCTTGAAGTTCGTCGTTGCTGACGGGGAACTTGAATTGTTGGTCGAAGAACGGATTCGCCTCGTTACGGTATATCTGTGTCTGTCGTTTTCTCGAATCCACTTCAGGGCTGAGCGTCAGCTTCACGTAAGGATCGTTGAATCCTCCTTGATCACTTCCAGCCAGGTCGTGAGCCTCGATCAGGTGTACATGCAGGTCCGATCGATCGAAGTCGTATTTGAATCGCAAATGCAGCCGGCCTAAACTCTTTCCATTTCTAAAATGACAGCCAGCACGAAGACGCGCGTTATTTCCACTTCTATTCGTTTCTTATCGAACGTATCTGTATCGAGTGATCTGAATTCGAATGACACGTGTCCTCGTGCAAATGTATCGTGGATGTATGTTAAGTTGACTCGAGTTGGAGAACCAATATTAACAAGCGTAAAACCGAAGATGATATTATACACGACGATCGTTGTTTTTCTTAAGTTACGCAATATATAATTGAACGAACTTTGGCGCTCTAAAGAGCCTCGTTTAAATTAGCGAATTCCGGTGCTTGAATTGAAACGAGGCAGAGTTTGAACGAGAGTAATAAGAGAGTTTGAGAGCATATATTTTTCTTGAAGTAAATAACAAATTCCGGCAGACCGAACGTTCTTAGATTGCTTGATCTCGAGTAAGCTAATTAATCTGAACAAGATCCGATAGGGGCAAAGTGATTTCAAATTGTTCCAGCTCGTACCGATCGATGTCGTACAAATTATGTAAAATTCCATACGTTGGATTTAATCGGAACAACGTATCGCAATCAAATGGAACATAAAATTCTAAATATTTGTTTCTATTTCGAATCAAGCTCGAAATACTTATCAATCAGTTATTTTCACTCGGCGTCGAATAGGTTGCATCGTATTTAACGATAAACACGGATCTACGTGCGCACATTGCTTAGTCGTATACATTGGTACACGTTCCAATTAGCAGACGCGGTAATACGAAGAAGCATTAACGCGTTCTTTGCCTATTGACCAGGGGATTGATCATCCCCGTGTCTCGCGTTCAAGTCAAATAAAACAGCTGACTTTCGTATCAGATTGCAGTATATCCGGTAGGTGCTTATCCTTTTAGGTGCTTTGCATGTTCCGGGCAGGAATAGATGGACATGTAGGTCGTGCGTATATGCAAATATAATATGCGTATCTGTAAAGTGGGCTAAAGTTGCGTTGTGTTTCGATCGTATGAAGATATTAAACGTCCACGATAAATGATGGCGCGTAATAATAGAAGCATAACGTTTCAATGGTATCGAATGATTTAACGGGAATACGATCGCGATCCGATTATACTCCATGTTTTCTTTAACTGGTTTCTGGAACAACTGTAGCGACGTGAGTTGGCGTGTTACGAGCACGCACAGGATGTTAATATCGTTTTAAAGTTACGACCTTTAGATTTTTATACGTATACATATATACTACTGTGAATTCTATTGATTTAATCATCGAATAAAATTAATTTAATATCGATAGACTTTGTTGGTTGAACGTTTAATAAATTTTATTCGTGTTAACCGTGCTCTCTTATGTAGAAATAAAGAAGGAAAGCGAATATTTACGCGTTGGATGATAAAATCTTTTACACGTACCCTCGAGCCTTAAGATAAATAGGTCCATCTCTTCGTTGGTAAAGATCAGGTTGTATGGAACCGAGTGGTGATGCTGGGGGAGGTGGTCCACCTTCGCTGTTGCATAAAAGGAGTACATATTACGTTTCAAGATTATAGATCAAAGGTAATCCTTATAACGGAGATTTCTTTTTCGGATAAAAAGATTATATAGGTGGGAAATGATTGCGAGAAGCAAAATAAAAATCAATAATTTATTCAGCCATGCACGATCAAACTGTGATTATATCAATGGAACTTAACGTCTTTAATCGATTACGTTCAAGATTACATCGCATAGATTTTAAACGACAAATAACGATCATCGACTGATCACGGAATGATCCGGGAATACCTCACCTTGCAGAAATGCGTGATGGTGGAATAAGAAGAGGTGAAAGACTTCGACCAGCTGATCTGGAAGCTACGTGGGCAACGCTTATCGAGGAACCACCACACGAGGAGCTCACACCTGTTGCCAGAGACGACAAAGAGCTCTGAGATGGTGACGCATTGTTGCTCAGAAGACTTCCCGAACAACTGGCTGGACTCCCACAGCGTGCATCTAACGATGCTGCACGTCCAGGTGATGGTGATCTGTGCGTTTCGCAATCGAGTGCAAGGTGCGTGTCAATTCTTCTTCGTTATATAATCAATTACGAATAATATAGACGAAGATGACGGGTGCGGTGAATGGCCAATGAACGACTAATAAAAAATCGATGTTTAACGACATGTACTTTGAAACAGTGGTACCGATAACGATAACGATAACGATAACGATAACGAGCAATAATACAAAGATCGATCCCTTGTGGTAAATTAAAGACTTATTTTTATTAATTTTATCGTGGCAACTCAATTTATAAATATACCCCTGTTTAATATTTTACGATATGATAAAATTTAATCAAGTCCGATATTACTGTACTATACGGTTAATTGAGAAGTTCTTGAACGCCGTCAATATATTTCTTGAAAAATCTGTCTCGTTTAATCGAGAGTAGCCGAAAAAGCTAGCTGGCCAAACTTTTCTCGAGGATCGCTTTGTCAGATTAAGAGTTCATTAAACATTCGTTATGCCCCGACCCGTCATGCCTCGGCTATGCCCGAGTAATTAACAAGATTTCATGGATTCAACGAAAACTCGGACATTCGTCCAGTGTCGTTTAATAATTCTAATGGAAACGTTTAATTTCGATGCATTATATAACGCAGAACGTTTACCGCTTATAATTATTCGTCTGCCAAGAAAGAAACAAATAACGCGAAACGAATCTTTCATGTAGAATATAACCATATGCAGGAAAGATTTTGTCGTGCAACTTTGTTCAATCATTTCACGTCAAAATCGTTTTACATTTTATAAATAGTCTCTCGTATGCAGAGTAGCGGGCTTGATCGAGATTGGCAGAAAAAAGCTCTTTTGTGTTGTCAAGTTATTCGATTATATCTTTAATTAAATCATACCTCGAACTCCTGCTGGGTGGATAAGAAGAAGCAGCGTGCAAAGGGTCCCGATGATGGTGGTACCGTCCATCAGGGCCAAATGGTCGAATCTGGGTCGAAGTTCCAGTGCGATGGATGGACGGTCCAGGCGCACCTTCCAACGAGCTCTGCGAGCTCACCGACGAATTTCTCGTGAACAATCGTCCCATGCTTCCGGATCCGCCACCGCCGCCAGGATAGCTTCGACTTTGATGCGGCAAGCTCCCTGTTTCAGATGGTAATTAGATGTAATGTCGTTTACAGGCAATATTGACGAAGCTGGTAACGAAGCGACGATCAATGAGTCCCCGTCTACTCTATTATTACGTTCCACTTAACCTTTCGAAGACTCTCTAACACCATTGATCAGAAATTTCAGTATTCTCGCAGTGATATTTTTTTATGACCAAAAATGTGGTCGAAGCGCGGTGGACCGGTAGAACGTGAAGCGTTGAGGTCTGATACAAGCGTTGTTGTGAGTTTACATTGGTGACACTGTGTGATTTGACAAATTTACATGTATTTTTATTATAATTGTCGTATTTCTATTCTGAAATGACAGAAATCACATGAAACGAATCACACGAAAAGAATCAAATTCTGTAGCGGCACTCGACAGAAAACTTTCTAACGATTTCTGTCCCGTGTTCTGTAACGTTCTGTCTGTCTACGCAAACACCCTATCCTTCGGACAAGACGATAACCAATGATGTCGAAACATCTTCATAGCATATTTTTAACTAGCCTAAAGACCCGCTATAAATCGTAGGATTTCTCTGGCTAAGGTCCTTCATAATTTTAGAGCGTGACAGAAGAACTGGTATCTCTTGTCGATTGGTAATTTTCAATGTAAGGATGGAAGAGACTGTTGCGATATAGCGAGATCGTCGAAGATGAAAAGGTTTGTGTTATACTAATTTTCTAGCGAAGAATCTTACCTGATTCAATGACCACGGAGGAGCATGGCTGCACTGCGTGTTGTTCCTTGGCAACGTTAAACTCCTGAAACAGAATTTGTATTCGTTAGAAGCATCGTTGGAGTAGAATTTATTCGATTTCTTCCACCTGTCGTTTTGTTTCTCCGTTCCTGGATAAAACGGACTTTCTCAAAATACACGTATGTGTATTACACGCATGTAAAAGAAGTTTCTATAGAAAAAATGATGCCTCTTGCCACGAAACAACGCAATATCCCATCGCTGTCACTTATCCAATATGCTACACTTTTTTCTTTTCGCCTTTCCTTTCTATCGCAACGGTCTTCTAAATTAATTGACCATTTTTTCACTCGTAAACCCGTCCAGTGATAACTCGAATTTAAAAGAGAAACAAAGCCAACAGTTCCCTTTAACCAGCTAGCGGAACGTTTACCCCCCAACATGCAAAAAAAATGAATTTCGATTTCAAAGTTAAATTACGCGTACGTACGTGCTATCAAACGCGTTCGTGTTATGTGTGCGCCATACAATCTGGGTCAGCGTAAAAAGAAGAAAAATATCGAAAACGAAAAAAATATTGGGATGGAAAAATGGGAGAGAAGGAGGAGCACGACGAAATGCAGCAGAATGTCTGTGTTTCGATGTTGCGTAATATCGTCCGAAGGAGCCACAAAATTTCCAACGATTCGTTCAATTTCCTCGAAATATTCGACACAATTTCTTCGCACAATTTCCCACCTTTTTTCCCTGTTCCCGCTCGAATCGTGTTCCCGTTCCAAGAGATCCTGTTTATTCCTGGATCCGTAACTAAGAATTGTAACACGAATACATCGGCAAAGGAGGAGGAGGTCTACGACTCGTCTGTGTTTTTGGATATTGGCAACGGACACACTCGACGCCGGGCGCAAGAAAACATGGAAATTAATCGTTCGCTGATTGGGCACAGTCATCGATCTATTTTTAGAAAAACGTGTAAAAAATTTTCTTGACAAAGAAATTTATTTATTTCTTTCTCTTTGTTTTTTTAATGCAGAAATGTCTACTTTTTTTGTTTGTCTGTATTCATAAAATCTTTTTGGAGAGTTGAAAAACGTCTGAAACACGTGCCGTGTGTTTTTAGTGGAGAATTTCGAAGCTGTTTTTTTTATATCGAATATTAATTTTTCATCGAATCAATTTTTTGCAAACAAAATTGTTTCAATACGTTCAAGTATACGTTCAATACGTTTACAGGTTGATGTTAAATATCAGTCGATAAAGAAATAGTAAGAAAATCGTTTCGCTACATATTGCGGTATTCTATTTGGTTTTGAAATGGGGAGGCATCTAAGCAAGCATTTCCGTGGTTACGTAAATATTTCCACACAATTTTGCTACCAATTTTGCAACCTCTATACCAGGTAAATATCGAGACGTTCGTTCGATCTTTCAAATTCGCCGATAGCAAATCTGTGTACACATGGAAGGTAAGCAAATAGAATTGCGTATGTTGAAAGTTGTTCGAATAAGTTGCTGAGAAATTGCAATAAAAGAAATTACGGAAGACGGTTTCCTTAAAATACTCGCTAAATAAGTTTTGTTATATCTTCTGCAAATGTTATCTAAACACTAACGTGGATAAAATAGCGAAGTAAAGAATTGAATATTTTCCAAAACATAAAACGATATCAATGACAAATCAAAAGTTCTTTGCATTTAACGATAAAAAATATCATGGATGGAGCTAAAAAATGTTGCGAATTAAAGAATAAAGAATTAAAAGTTGATCGGTCAACCTAATATCCTGCCGTTTGTCCTACCATTTATTCTTTAGCTTAGCAACAGTTTTGGAAAAAAAGTGTATACAATGCGAGAAGATCGCGTGAGATTTCGTGCGTTCTCCGCTTTTCATCCAAACTTAAATAGATACGCGTACAATGTATAACGTCACGCGCGTGGCTGAACGAGACAAAGTCCTTTTTTCTTCGTTCCTCGTTCAATTTTTTTTTTATTACCACTTTCTAATTCCTATCGATATTCGTGCGCCCAAAGGAAATGTTTTCTGGTTGTTTCGTTATGGACCGAATCCAGGAAACTCCGAATCCAAAAAATTGAAGGAATTGAGACTGTAGAACCGGTCTGTGAACGCTACAGAAAACTCGTAAAAATCCGAATATTCTGCTCGTGAAATCTTTCTGTATTTCCGTGAATATAACTTACGAGAGGGAAGTCTTTCAGCTTTGATAAAAACCAGAAACAAATACTCTTTTCATCGCTTCGTTTATAATAATAAAGGCTTATCAGATAAATTTCTAAAAGAGAAATCATTTTTCGTTAAAGCGTTTTTATTTTACTGTCAACTATAGAACGGGGAGACTCTATTTTGATCAGAAGCAAGACTAACAGATCTATTAACTAATTTCTAAGAACAAGTGATCTGTCTTTCTGTCAACTCGCTAAAACGTGTTACCTCGTCTTTTTTAAACGACCTTTAAGAAACGTTATCGACGAATAAATGTCGCACGGTTAATTAATATTCCTTATCTGGGCGTTTCGGGAAACATCGTAGATCTTACGAGGTAACAAACAGACCGCGATCGCCGAGCAATTTTAACGAGGTCGAGGATACAAGCTAATTTCATTTCCGTTGTCACGATTCATCGGTCGAGCTTCGTGTTTTTCAATGGCGAGCCCGTCTCACTTTCTACGATTTCTAACGATCCGAGAAATATAGGATAGCTTCGTTAATTACTTCTCTGCCAGCTGACTACCACTTATCATATTTTCATACCACACTGTTTCACCTATTTGTTCACCTTTCCCATCTTTTTCCTCGTTTCCCGCTTTTCTTCGTCGTTTAACCTTGCTCCAATTTCTCCACAAAGGCGCACAGGTTCAACAGTTGCGAAGTGCGAAGAGACGTCCTGGTCTATCGATGCGTTAATTAAATTGTTTTGCCATTTCGAAACGCTACCGAAGGACGTTGCTGTTCAGAGATTATCACGGTGAAACGATTGCCAGATTGGAGAATATTGGATCGTTGAATCGTTTGATAAAATTCACCGAGAACGCGAAATCTACTTGCGAATCGACGCTTTAATTCGCATCGAGATACCGTTTCGCGAAGGATATTTCTGTCTGCTCGGGGCTAAAAGGTAACAAGAAAAATCGTTCAATTCCCAGAGCATGGCGGAGAATCGTCGCTTTTACGTATACTCAATGTATAAATGTTTCTTGGTAAATATTGTCATTGAGCACGTCGCACGATACTGTAATACTTTGACTCTACTATTTTGCCAATTGACATAGGGTTTTATTTCTTAATTGCAAGAGTAGTTAAATAATGTTGTTCATTGATTGAATTATAGATATTTTTCTAATGATTTATTTGTACAAGGATTCATCGACTTTTACTATATCGTTATACTTGTACGAAGTACGTGTTGTTATATCCCATTTGCATATAGTAAAATTAAATTTAACTTACTTAAAGTTTAGCGTTCTTTAGATAAAATGTTTCATTTCATGTTTGAAGGAATTTGTAACTAAGAAATGATCCAGTTAAGGTAAGTAAGTATAGAAATACTTTGGCTGTTTGGTTCATCGCGAGAAAGGTTATAAGTTTCTATGATAATGGAACGAATGTTTTAGAGCGGAAAAGGAGAGTTGCTTTCAAGTTTCTTTTTCCCTGTGAAATTCTGGCAATACTGCTTCTTTTTAATCGTCGCGATAACGAGCGCCAGCAAACATATATGAAAATGAAATTAGGTCGTCGTACAAATAATTTTCAACCGTAAATTAAACGTCCTGTACGCGCGTATAGAAAATATTTTCATACATAAACACGAAGTTAGATAGACAGAACTTGAAAATTCTATCGTACGACGAGTTTCAAATGAAGTTTATAACTTCCTTGATGCGTGATAAATAAACTGGAGCCTGATTCCTTCAAGTTATCGTATGTCATGTATATTGTATCTTCATTCGTGATCTCTTACTGAAAATCCACTGATAACCGTTCAAAATTCTACCGATTTTACGATGCTCTCGATTCCACTGAGTTGCGATCTGAATTTAGAGGGAGACCGCGCTACAAGTAATGGAATACACATACAATCTTATGCAATCACCTGTTGTAACGGTGAATCAAATCAGGATCAATTCGTCATCAACAAGATTAAAGCGTGTTTATAAGAATACACATAGAATAACATAATAATAACAACAACAACAATAACAAAAACAACAATAATGATAATAATAATGTAATAATAAAACAGGTTATATAAGGCTAGGTATAACACTCGCTACGCTACTTGTCTGACTAGGCGCGGCAACTATCCGCTACATTCTACTTGTCTGACTAGGCAGAGCACTCGCTCGGTCTACTCTACTTGTCTAAATAGGCACACCGTTTCTAGCTGATTTACACTACTTGTCTGACAAGGCATAATGGCCGCTCGACCTATTCTACTTGTCTGTCTATACTTATACCTACCGACACAACGGTCATAGTTGATCTACACTATTTGGCTGATTTAAAAACAACGCCCGCCTCTTCTTAAGCCTGTTCGGCTTAAACTACTTACCTGATTAGGTATATCTTTAAGTGGCGCTTGTCTACACTACACTATCGACCTGGCTAGGCATAATGGGTTACTTCATCCATATTACTTATTTAAATATGTACTTTTATTTCGCAACATAGAGTATGACACGAAACTAGCAACACGTTCAGTCGTGAAACTCGTTTATTTCATTACTATGGCTACACATACGTGTAACATTGAAAACGTAATCTACGATTTTCCTGAATCCTTAATGTACCCTGTTTATTCTACTTGTTCGACTATGCGCCCCCCCCCCCAGCGAGCTT
>NT_176508.1:2140492-2150019 GCF_000188095.3 Bombus impatiens
CCCCCCCCAGCGAGCTTTCGCTTCGATAACGAGTCTTGCAACGAAAAATCATTCCTCGCATTATTTCACAGTATTTCACATGTCGAATTTATTGTCCCTTTACACTTAGAAGAAACATTTTATACACGTGAATTTCAGAAATTCCTAGATAGTTTAAAATTTCTATCTTAAATACCTGGCACATTGGTTAAGATTCATTAAAATCAATTAATTAAGTACGGCCACGCTCGCACAATTACGCATTTTTCATGTTTCTTGCCTCGAAGGTCAATGACAATTTTTTGAACACCGCGATAGCCACGAATCGAACACAATATCTGTGTGGATTAATCGTCAGTTTATACAGCGATTAGCGAATTTATACGACGAATATCGTTGAATTCACATTAGTATTAATTTTTATCATTTAATTTCTATCATTAGATTTACGTTATTTCCCCCCCCCCTTTTTTTTTTATTTGATTTGGACTAGGATATCTGCGATTATTTCAATATGATTGCGACGATACAACGGCCAAGGCATATTTCTATGCATTCAACAGAGAATTGTCATTTTCAGTTTGATTCTCCCCTTAGATCTCTTCATTATCCAAAGAACCGTGAAAAACGGTGGTTGAGATTAAAGAAATTTTATTTAGATATTCGGAACGAACGTCGCGAAAATTACGATAGTCATATTGCGAAATATCCAATAGATCAGTGATAATTGGAACTACTTTTTTATATTAAAGCAAAGTTAGAGATTCTTTCTTCTTCAACCAATCTAAGAACGTTTTATAAAATATTAATTTCTAATTTCTATATATTTAAGTTTAACATATTCAAATCCGTATTGAATCAACACCTATTAAACGTATCGTAACAAAGAAATTTTGATATTTTAATACTTAAAAATATTTACAGATATTAACTTTTCCTTCCAAATATTCGAAAAATAGAACATTGTTTCGTCACTCATATTTGTCTACTGAGCTTTTGCTACGATTTAACGTTATGTTCATTATTCTTTCATTCTCAAAACTTAAAGGAAAACATTCCGAGGTTGCTTTATATTCAGACACCGCTGATTCTTGTCTAACTGTCCCACCATCGTTCTGTGTTGCAGCGAGCTCGCAAGGAAATAGGAGGAATAGGAAATAGGAAATAACGCTTCCTCCTACTAACAATGAATCGAGGCAAGATCGAGTAGAAGCGAACTCGTGCAGCGAAAGAGAATAATATTAAAAGCACAGAGATGCCCGTTCCAATCCCCTCGATTTCAGCAACATTCGGAAGCGTCGCTTCTTCGTTTACGTTTCAAACAATTCAGACGTACGAGAAAACTATCCGCCATTGTCAATAAAAATACGCAGATAAGCTTGATAGAGTGAATGTAAAATTATCTCTGTTAGTTCTTTCAAAGTGATGCTCATGAACGTTGTGCAAGCTTGCGGCAAGCTTCGTATGCTCAATAGATTCGCAATCGATACTGCACGTTTCAAAATGGTCACCATCTTTATCGATAGGAAAAGTGATAAAAGATTGAACTATAACATTTCATCTAAATGCATCGATCGATTTTAAGCAATTAGAGATGTGTATGAGGAACGACAGTGTAGAAGTATGGAGAAGAACAAGAAGAATGAGACAAATGTGGCAAAATGGATGGAAATCAAAAGTTCGAAAAATAGAATATATATAATTAGGTAATTAGGGTAACTAAGCAGTTGATCATTAAAATGGTACTTTGATGAACAAAAGAAATAGATGAATGAGTGGCTAAGTTTAGCAATGTGATATTCATTAATATATTTGAACACCAAGTATTGTTCTTTTCGGACCTTCCATTTTAAGAATCAGACCATATCCTGACAAATTTTATGTCGAATAAAAGAAATAAAATAAAGCGAAGTAAAGCATTCATATTGGCATAATAAGGCGCGTAGGAATTTTGAATCTTCTTCAAAGGTGATAAAGTAAAAGTCGTTTTACATAGAGCGTTTAAATAAACATTAAAATTTACCGTAGGTGACGACAGCGAAACAGCAAGCTCAGTTATAAACCGGACATGAGACAATTCCAGTAGTTTCTCCAGCTCCTGTCGTATTTTCTTGGCAGAAGAATCTCTTACTTGCAAGCTAGAGTGCTTAAGAATGCTCTTTTCGAATATGCTGCACGACTGTCGTTACTTTCGCACACGGTAGAACAGACGTTACAGTGTAATCAGTTGTTCGAGGAACTACTTTTAGCGATGAATTTTAAAATTGCATCATATTTGTTTATTTATTTTAATGGTCCTACTGTTAGGAAAGATCAATCGTTGAAAACGCTTCTTTTCATCGTTACATTAATATATTAGCTTGCCCGAAAAGTTTCTTTCGCTTCATAAAGTGATAATAGACGAACAACAATTTCTCTTTTATATTATCTTATTGCATTAGCTATGATCCATTTCGTTCTATTTCCATTATTATGTTCGTGCATAATTCAACAAACTAATATAAAAGAAAAAACATTGTGCGTCTATTATTTACTTATAAAACGAAAGAAACATTTCGGACAACCTAATAATTTCTTCCTCTCGTGTGGATTCAAACCGAACTCGACCATAAATAATAATTCGGAAAGAATACTGCTATCTCTTTAAAATTCTAATAGCACAAGTTTAACTTTTGATCTTCATAAAAATATCATTGCTCTTCCATTGTTTTGATTAGAATTAATCAATAGTTTTTGGTGACTGGTAAAAGGTAAAAACAACTCGGTGTTGTTTGTTAGTCTTTCTGCAGTTTCTCGATTTCCATTCAATTTTCCTTTTCTCGAAATCTTCGTGAATTGAAATCACCTGTTAAATTGGTTTACGCCAGCTATTACCTTTCTCGAATACGTCCTCTATCGCTGTATTTCTTGCTGGAATAAGGAATAACGTTTCCAAAGGTACCGAGTAAATCTTCATTGTTCCAGTTGGCGGTTGCACGGGTGGCTGTTCGCACAGTTTCGTACTATTTCTTCCGCCAGTAAAAACAATCCCTATCAGTTGTCGACATTCGCGCTCGTGTGCGAGAATAAAGCGTTACCTCAACATTGTTTTTAAAATCGGCCATTATTTTTTATTATCGCGGTTAATGCAATATTTTATACTTTATAAAGTTACGTCGTTCAACTTTGTTTAATTTCAATTTCCTTTATGATCAAAATTTTATGACTAATTTTTTGACTGAAAATTCCCCGTTATTTCGTTATTGCCGCAATTTTACAAAAATTACGCAAATATTATACGTTTTATGAGAAATGCAGGAATATCTCGTATTCGACTAAAACTATAGCGATAAGATATGATCTACATCGCGTATGTATTTTATGAAATTCAATATTAAATTTGGATCGTACCGACAGAAAAATGTTGATCTCCCATCGATATTTTGAAACATTCTGCATAAGTAGAAATTTATAAAAGTTCGAAGGATAAGTAAATATATATATGAAACCAAAAAAAGAGGTAAATAACAGTGAAGTGAAAATACTGAAAAATATTATCGTGAAGTTGAATAACTTTTTCTCGATTTTTTCAACTACTTCTTCTGCTCGACATCGCCTCATTAATAGTTCTTACAGTCAGAAGAAGCGTACTCCATCAGGTATTTCACAGGACGCGGCATATGCGTCTTAGGACGTTTCGATTCGAAGATGCCTCACGTAGTTGTTTTGTCACAGAGATTTAACACTGTACGAGGCGCATAATGTGATAAACAAACTCCGGACAAAGCAATTTCGCTGCTACGTGCAACCGACAACCAGTGACAAGTTCAAACGTTCCGGTATCCCCCTCGACCAGTATAAACAAACGACCATGAGACATAGTCAATCAGTCGCGCGAATCAATATCAATATCGAGTCATCGAGATCATCAGTCGACCGAATAAGTATAACGAATGAGTCTAGCGAATCAGCGTAACAGTTAGTATCGGTACCACAGTATCGCGCAATCTTATAACGAATATCATCGAGCGGACAACGTTTGCGATTAACTTTGTATTGTACATTTTAAAATACCTGTAAATATATTTAACGAAATCCACAAAGTAAATTCTCATTCTAATTGAAGTTAATTTTAATAAGTATTTGCAATACCAGCTTTTTAGATAAAAAATCCAACGGACAGGGGGAATCCTGCGAAGCGACTGAAATTTCTGTTTTGACAATTCTACAAATATAAATAACGTATACAACGTTAAAATATCCGATACGGTTGAAACATCGGATTGCTGATGCGAAACTCGAAAAAGCTACGATTTCAATAATGTAGCTGCGTACAACGTGACGGGCGTACTCTCTGTTTTAACAGCGTATTTCATCCGTGCCGAATGATTTCTGCATTCAGCAAGAGCGATGTTACGTAATTAAAAAGCACACTCTATTCGGCCATGTAGATGTAATCGATGGGAACAAATTTTTCTACCGCTTAATTAAATCCTCGTTCGTCTGTATCCGCAATTGAACCACTCGTTGAAACAAAATTTAAATTATTTTTTATGTTAAATCACGTTATCCACATGTTTTTAATACACGAGTTCTTCGACGAGACACGAACTTGTCCATGGTACACGGTACCTGTTACACGCGTTTCTCGAGCGGAATAACTCGTAGGTGATTTTGAAAACCCGCGTAATTATTCGCTTGAAAAACACGAATCAAAAGACAAGTGACAATTAACGAACATTCATTACGTCC
Source organism: Bombus impatiens (assembly GCF_000188095.3). NCBI lineage: Eukaryota > Metazoa > Arthropoda > Insecta > Hymenoptera > Apidae > Bombus > Bombus impatiens. The sequence goes on from NT_176508.1 coordinate 2,145,203, forward strand.
GACCATGTAATTACGTTACGTTGCATCGAATCATGCTTGAGCATAGTGCATGCCTACTTGCATATAAGACGGCTTGAACGAAAACAATGTAACAATTTTCTATTTTGTTCGCTCGATCTAAATCTATCATAAATGTTGATCAACGCTTTTGCGTTCATCGAAGCGTTGCCAAATCACTTAGACTTTGTGATTTTTAAACGAGAGATGTGCTTGTGCCCTTGTACTTTTCGAGGAAGCATCTCCGTCTTATTCGTCCGCAAATCCTACAAATTTGTGAATCTCGGCTTTTAGAAATCTAGGAATTTAGGAATCTAGACACCTGAGAATCGAGAAATCCAGCAATCTATTAAGATTCTGACGCCCGGAAATAAGAATAACGTCGGTATTTTTCAAAGCGAGAAAATTTGCGCTTGCATAATTTTTTGGTTAAATAATGGGATCCAACTATGGGGAACAGCGAGTAATTCCAACATAGAGATTCTCCAACGATTCCAATCAAAAACTCCAAGATCCTTAATAGGTGCACCTTGCTATGTTACCAACGAAACAATACACCTTAACGCGACCTTAAGATACCCACGGTTAAAGAAGAAATATCCAAATTCAGTAACAGATACAATACAAGAGTTAACAACCACCAAAACCTATTAGTTACCCAATTACTTGACACGACGGGTCAGATCCGCAGACTAAAAAGATAATACCCTTTAGATTTAAGCATTAGATTCAATTAGAATCAAACATACTATAAACTGCTACAATCCAAGTTACAATACCACGCCAAAATAATTTGCTTATAATTCTCGATGAGAATTGATTGTAAGTAGTCGTCTAGTCGTCTTGAGTACGTATGAGAAAATAAATCCTTGGAAATTCAAATTGGTTTCCCAGAACCTAGAAAATGGAAATGTCTTCGTGTCAAGAAAAGTTGCATTCTTTATTTTTGTGGCGACACTCGACGACGGAACTTTCCGACGGCTTCGCGACACAAAGCGCTATACCATCAAAGCGTAAGGCCGATGTGCCTAATGTACCATCGATATTCCTACGGTCCTTCCGCCGAATATTCGGAAGAATGCATACGCGGCAACGGTCGCGGACGTCTAACGAACGTGTGCGTAGTGGGTATGATATCGAGGGGCAACAAAAGAAAAGAATCTTTTGAACGAAGTGCGAAGGGTCAATGCGATCGAAAGTGCGAGGCTTCAAAACCGATAGGCTGATGACGGAACCCACCAAACGGCAAGGGAGTACACGCGGCAACAGGAGGTCCCAGGCCCAGACCCGATACCCGGGCGTCCCCCCTTTCCCCTTCCACCCCCCTATTTCATAAGATAATCACTTGTATAGGGATGCGACCGAGTTGTAAGAGCTTCAGTCTTGGAAAGTCACGGCTGCCGCACGGAAGTAAACTATCATCATTGTAGCCAAGATGTTAGTAAATAAAATCACTTTTTTTTCTATTTTCATCTTCGATCTTCTACGTGACACAAACATAGTCGAGAAGCGGGGATTGTTGATTGTTAAATAAATTATATCGTTGAACATCGAGAGTATTCCTTGGGCACCTTACATCAAACATCACCGCATTTTATTTGTTATCATAACTATTTAGGATCATGGATGTACATAGCGATGTATTATAAGTTTGAGCTCAAACTCTCATCTGAAATTCACGTATCAATCTTAATTCTTCCACGTAACATGATGAAATTTCTCCTCACGCATATACAGTATACACGAAATGCATACAAGAAAGTTCAACGTGTACAATGTCTTGTGTATCGAAAAGCATCGCATCGGTCGAGAATGCAATTTACATCATTATATCACGAAACGTATCACCAGTTTGCTACGCTGAAAGCTTCTGCTCCATAGTAGACATAGGCTCTAGAGCAATTAGCAGCTACAATGACTATCGAGCATCTTGGGTTAATTTCAGACTTGATTACTGATATTCCTCCTCTTGCTCCTCCTCCTCTCTCTCTCTCTCTCTCTCTCTCTCTCTCTCTCTCTCTCTCTCTCTCTCTCTCTCTCTCTCTCTCTCTCTCTCTCTCTCTCTCTCTCTCTCTCTCTCTCTCTCTCTCTCTCTCTCTCTCTCTCTCTCTCTCTCTCTCTCTCTCTCTCTCTCTCTCTCTCTCTCTCTCTCTCTCTCTCTCTCTCTCTCTCTCTCTCTCTCTCTCTCTCTCTCTCTCTCTCTCTCTCTCTCTCTCTCTCTCTCTCTCTCTCTCTCTCTCTCTCTCTCTCTCTCTCTCTCTCTCTCTCTCTCTCTCTCTCTCTCTCTCTCTCTCTCTCTCTCTCTCTCTCTCTCTCTCTCTCTCTCTCTCTCTCTCTCTCTCTCTCTCTCTCTCTCTCTCTCTCTCTCTCTCTCTCTCTCTCTCTCTCTCTCTCTCTCTCTCTCTCTCTCTCTCTCTCTCTCTCTCTCTCTCTCTCTCTCTCTCTCTCTCTCTCTTTCTGTCTCTGTCTGTCTGCCTGTCTGTCACTCTTATACTTTCTTTTGATCTTCACTGTTTGATCGAAATTAAACCTCCCAATAATCGCGTGAGCGTCTTCTTAGAACTAGAAACATGGCGATAGAGAGAAACATCAAACAAGTAAAAATTATTGTTCGAGCAAGATTAAGATAGTATTAGACGGTTACAGTTATGTAAGGTACGAAGAAAGGGAAAGTGAAACATTTCGATTATTGCGCTATAGAATGAGTTAAAACAGATTGGAATTTCCAAGACAAACTAGTCGTTTCCTTAAGCAGATTATTTGTATTAGCAACTATTTCCAAGATTATTGCTGTCAAGTTAGATTATTGGAACTCTGCTAACGCGTAGAACGTGAATCAAACTTTCTCCAATTTTTTACATATAGATCATCCATCTTTTACTTAAATTAATTTCTACTTTTTCACTAATGGCTAATTCTGCGATCTAAATTTGTTATGTCTCGATCTTGCTTTCGCTTCAATGGAAAGAGGATTTTGAATATCTTAAGAAAATCACGTAATTGAAATCGGCAATCGCATACTTCAATGTCCTAACAACATACGTAACAGTGTCAATGTCACAGGCATCAATTTTTTGCAATTTTTCTCATTTCCATAGGTTTTTGTCTGAAAGTTGATAGGTTTTTATATTCTGTCAAAACCTCAACATATCATATAACGAAACATACAGCGTTTGCAAGCTGAAAACTTTTGGTCACTTTAGGTATATGCCAACGTATAGTCCAACCACGAGTTACCGCAAAACCAGAATTACCGGATATTCGAAATAATCGGTGGACAACGGGCAACGAAATTCACGCCACCGTTTAATTACGTATCGACGGCCGAATCGTTTCTTACTAATTAATTCAGGACGTGGCGTAAATATTGCAATAATCATGCGGGCCCGTTAATATTGTTCAAGTGAATTCAGGCCACAGGTAGGCAAATAACGAAGTTTGGGATCAACGACCGGTGGGTCGGTGCCACTGCGACTGCAACATGCTGCCCTAAGCCTACAATAGCAATGATGCTTTCAGCGTGCTTAATTGAAAGTGGCAATACATTTCGTGTGTGTAATAATGGAAATTACATTGTGTGCACGTTACTTCGAGAAGAGGCGAGCCAAAATTCTACCCTCCAGAGACATAGTATCTGACGCACTCTCGATACTCGCTTCAATTTACAACGCAAGGACGTTTAACATATTTTACGATCTAATTTTGTTCAGTTCAAACAAATCACGTTGAAAAAAAAAAAACAAAAAAAAAACAAAAAAGCCAAACAATTGCGAGAAGCAAGTTCGTCTAATGATCGATTTACATGTAAATATCATATTGATGCAGTATGATGCTATTCGTGCGTAAGGTAACACACGGTATAGTTATATATTACTTGTATACTAGGAGATTTTTAATAAACGAATAAGTAATAAGTTATGATTTTTTGACTTCCTAATTTTGATAATAATTCCGTTAGCTAAAAGCGAGTAACATAACGTAGTTGGAAAAGGGAACGAGCTTGTTAAATTTAAAAATTATTTCCTTGTAAAAGACAAAGAATATTAATCATAATTATAATATAGGTATTATTCTGCTAATTGATGATCCAAGGGAAATATGTTTGAAGAGATGTTCAATTTATTTTATTTCAAATTCATTGCATTTAAGCTTCATTAACAATCGCATCTTTGATTAAGCCACACTTATCGGCAGAATGTACCCGTCGTACCGATATCGATCGATGGTTCATTAATATTCCTGTTGATGCGTGTTTCATACTTTTAGCATCGTGAATCGTCGTACTTGTTTGCTCGCTATAAGCGTACAACTAATTCGAATGTGTCGAACGCATTTGCATATTGTCCATAGCTAATCTTGCTTGCAAGAGTCTATAATTAACCAAAACGTAGTATACCTGTAATTTAGTAATTTGCATGTAATTCAAGAGACTGAGATACCAATTTGCTTGTGATTCACGTTACAGTACACACTTCTTTTAATTCGATATCCTTTTACCAATGTTTTCTAATTTCAAAAAAGGAATTTCTTCGATTAAATTTTCAATTCTCTTCATCTTAAATTTTAATTCGTCTAATAAATTATCTAGAATCAAACATACGATGAACACTTATTGTTTTCGCACGTTCGCGGGGAGACGCGATCTCGAAGAAACGCGCCAACGGGAGTCGTAAATTCCCGTTACGATTTGCTAATCGACGCCGCGAATCGCTCGATCCCTTATTTCGTTTAGGATAATAAGGGTAGTTAAATGAAAGATAACGCTGTTGCTGACAGGTTATTATATATTTTCACAAACCAACAACTTAGGTGTAACACAA
>NT_176508.1:2150833-2151136 GCF_000188095.3 Bombus impatiens
GCTTGATTGAGACGCTTGGTTGAGACTCTAGCTTGAGACGCTAGGTTGAGACCGTTGATTGAGACTCTCGGGTGAGACTGTTGATTGAGACTGTTGATTGAGACTCTCGGGTGAGACGCTAGGGTGAGACCGTTGATTGAGACGCTCGGGTGAGAGTCTAGGTTGAGACGCTAGGTGAGACCGTTGATTGAGACTCTCGGGTGAGACTGAGCTTTTCGCCCTTGTGTTTTACCGGAGGAAAGCTTGGTGTGGGTGTGCCTTTAGAATGAATCACGCGGATTCGTTGCTCATACCTTTCGTTTA
>NT_176508.1:2152532-2156239 GCF_000188095.3 Bombus impatiens
GTGGAGCGGGGTGTCTTCATTTTTGGGGAAAACCAGTCGGGTCTGGTGGCCATGTGTTCAGTTTTCCGTTCGGCGACTACCCGCTTTCTCCGTGAATTTTGAATGTCTAATAAACTCAAGGACTTCTCCGAAATTCTTACAAACTCTAACAGGAAATACTTTTAGACAATAGTTGACTGGCAAACGTGTGGAAACAATGCAGCCAAAAGTGCCGTTTTATGGTGGGTCCTTGAGTTTATTGAGGGTCTGGCCGGCTGGCGATGGGCCGCTGGCTGCTAGGCAGCGTCGGCTGGAATGCAGATGTTCCATGCGACACAACACTTATTAAACACGACATAGTACCACGCCAGAATCATTTACTTATAATTCTCAATGAGAATTGATTGTAATAAAATTTCAAATAAATTCCAAACAAAGAAAAGAAAAGAAAAATCTAATATATTACATACTTTTTGCTTGTGTACTGCATTAACGTATAATTGGAATATAAACTTTCAATCGTATATATCTTTCCCGCTATAATATCGAGACCTCAAAAAATGAACTCTTTACTGAAAATAAAAATAATTCAATTTCAATTCTGAAAACATCCTAACGAAGCAGGAGAAAAGGGAATAAATGAAATAAATATAAGGGAATGGTATCGATTTAGATGTAAAGTGTCCAATGAAAAGGGACGAACGTAACATGAATAGAATAACACGTAATAACTCGGCCGGCTATCGCCCAACGACAAGGATACGATTATCCGACCAATTATTACTAAATGAACATGCAAATCGGATTCACATCAACTCGTATTATGGCACACATACCCAGCGATTATACATGCTCCAATTCAGATAGCGCAGATCTGCATACGTAAATAGCAATTTTGATTTCGTTTCGCCGCGCGATTCAAACGATAAACGAGAAGTTTATAGAATCTTTGAAATTTTTTACATTAAAATTTATTCCACGTCTCCGTGAAAAGCATTCTTGAGAAAAAAGAAAGAAGAGAAATTGGTCTATCGAATTGTTAGCATGAAGTTTTAACCTTTTCCCACGAGGATTTTTCGCTTTTCCGAACGATTTCTCCGGCAATTGGCCTATCCAGCTCTAGTAAATAACCAATCTGTGTGTTCCACTTTGGAAACATGGTCGTTTCCAGAAGCATCAGCGATAGTTGCACGTCAAACTTGAAATCGACTCGTTCGTTGCATATTTTAGAATATTAGCACCGGTAAGAGAAAATTCTATTCAACACACTACATAATAGATAAAGACAGATATAATGTAATTTCAACAAATTTATTATTAGCGTTTTTTAATGCGACATTTTTCGGAAATGTTGTGCTGCTAAAGGTCAGCTAGCAACAAAACACCTTTCTGTCTTCCTCGTGAAATATGGAATAATAAATGAATAAATAATGTGACATATATTTGAAGTTCATATAATAACTAATACAATCACCATGATTTAAGAACGTTCTTTAAGCCTACTCGTAAAATAAAAAACGACGGAAGATTACATCCCAGTAGTTCGTACAAATCATAGATATTACATTCGTGAAAATGCAAATGTCGCTCTTTCGATTAAAATCCCTGTAGACCGAATCAATGGAGACCGGCGTAATATCTACCGTGTCAAACAGCGTTCAACGCGTGAAATCCTATCAGAATGGCGGCATCAGGATTTTACTTCAGGAACACGCGGAACCTTGGAAGGAGTAATTGTCACGATGAAAGGAAAAGCAGCGTTTTAACAGTTTAAGCATGAAAATCTTTTGTCCATAATTACACGAATATACTGAGATGAATAGATATTTGTTTAACAATTAGCCTGTAACGAATCGACATGAACTTTTACAGCTTATTAGACAGTGCGTGTTAGATTGTCCCAAAAGCTTTTCTTGTTTTATAAGGAAATAATAGAACCACAACATTTTTTCCTTTATTTATACTATATTATTTATATATATTACTTATATTTATATGTCGGAGTCAGGTTGGCATCTTGGGGCGTTCTATGAACCTTTACTTACTTTACCGTCGCGAATGTAGCTAATATTTATCAGTACGAATGTGGACATTACAAGAGGCTATGAGTAATGACAATAGGATGTTCGAGATGATGGTGACAACGAATTCAGGTTCGATAACGAATCCACGGTCCACGGGAGGACAAGTATCAACGTACTACTCGATTCGGGTAACTTCTCGACAACTCGATCAGTAATTCGTCCAACGACTAACTAACAAACTAACTCTCTCTTCATCCAAAAGAAACTGCCCTTATATACTCCTGTCCCCGCTTCTCGGGTCAATCTTTGTTTTTAAGGAGAGCCATCTAATCATTTCGTACCTCTGTCAGGTACACGTCCCTCCCGTGCCCGTGGCTACGTCTAGTGACCCGCTATGTTACTTCGAGCCCGAACCCATCGTCATAAAGTCAGATTGGAACATTAAAACTATTCCTTATTTTTATTACTTAAGTGCAGCTATAGTAAAAGTCTGGACTAGGGTATTGGGGTTTTTCCCAACATTCCGGACGGGAAATCCCGCTGTCCTTCCATCTCCGACATATATTATTTTATTGAATTGCATGTGATATATTGGAACAATGGAGCAAAATGGATCATACGTGATTCAATAAAATAATATAAAATAAAAAATGTTGTGCATCAAAGCGAAAGAATCTTTTGGGACAACCTAATATATTACTAATGTAGTATCGTAGACAAAAGGCCTAAGAGATATCGGGCCAACTGTAAACAATCTCGCGAGAAAGTCAAAGTGTCGACAGGTCCAACAATGTATCGTCGGTCCTTCGATCGAATAGTTTCGCGGGAAAGGTCTGCCTGACCGTGGCCACGAGCGTTTGCGGAACACGTGAGTGGTGGGGCTAGGACAAAAGACAAAGGGATGCTAAGGGACAAAAACGAATTAATAGTCAGTTTGAGTTGAGAAGCCAAAGAGTACGAATTGCGTTATCGAGATAGTGTTGGATCCGTAGTGACGAGAGTTGCAAATTTATCTAATCGTCTTAATTATAATACGTTATTGTGGTTAGTTCATATTAAATAACCATCGTTCCCTGTTTAATCAACATCTGTTTAATCCATTTATTTTAAATAAACTAATTGTAGTAATTTGTTTTTGTTTAACAAAATAATTATTATATTTTACTGTGCTTTTGCATCGCATCAGAGTACAAAACATTCAAAATTACTAAAAGCTGCAAAGAAGTTTGATTTATATTTTCTTAAATTTTCGTATCACATTTTTCACATTTTTTCACGTTTTTCACAAAAGTATCACATTTTTTGTGAAAGTCCATCTCTATTCTCGATTGTGAAATTTTTATTTATTTCGCAAATATAAAGAAAAGAAAGATTTTGAACGATCATTGTTATAATTGTAGTATCGTGGACGAAAAGCCTAAGAGATATCGGGCGAACCATGAACAATGTCGCGAGAGCCGAGGTACCGTCGGGCCCATCAATGTGTCATCGGTCTTTTCAAGTGCATAGTTTCGTAGAAAAGACCTACGTGACCCTGGCCACGAACGTCTGCAGAACACGTGTGCGGTGGGCCTAGGAGAGGACAATAGAATGCAGCAACAGGGAGTCGGGAAGCAGCGTGCGAGTCGAGAAGCAGCGTGCGAGTCGAGAAGCAGCGCTTGCGAGTGGCGTTACCGAGAGAGTGTTGATTGCGTTTTGTGAGAG
>NT_176508.1:2156338-2156630 GCF_000188095.3 Bombus impatiens
TAGTGTTATAGGTAAGTGCATATGCTTAATTGGATAATTAAGTGAATCTAACGTTTAGGTCTAGCGGGTAGTGCCTCTTCAGCCTGCGAATCTGGTCCGTCGTATCGAGTAGTCCAGTGATTTCGGGGGGTTTCGGTGTTTGTCGACTCTTTTGCTATATCTGTCGCTATATTTCGCTATTTCCTCTTTGACTGTGGGTATCTTGAGGTCGCGATGGATGGTTTCGTTGGTAACATACCAGGGTGCGTTTATTAAGGCTCTTAGCGTTTTCGATTGGAATCTTTGTAGTATT
>NT_176508.1:2157292-2189523 GCF_000188095.3 Bombus impatiens
GTGGCGGCCGCGGCGGCTTTGGGGGAATGGGGTTTGAATACTTTTGACAGGTGTTCTGCAAACAGGTCGGCTTTTTCTATAGGGCTTCGCGCCCATCCACCTTGCGGACGGCGGATAGGTGGGATTATTTGTGAGTTACCTGGAGGCCTTCCATAGTGAGTAGTTGGTGTCGGCTGTGAGGGATAAGCTGGCGAGGTATTTATGGAAACAGTCGTTTTTATAGTTTTTCAAGGTTCTGGATAGCTTTCTAGTTGCATTGTTTAGCTTGCGTTGTGAGAGTCGAGTCGTATTCTAATCATCTAGTTGTGCTGCTTTCTGTACGTTTGGCGTGAATAGTTCAGTTAGAACAACAATCGTCTTTTCTATCTTCCATTCCTTTCTAAACACACATATTATATCACGATATTACATAATTATATGCTCAAACGTAGAAAATAATAAATTCGTCATTTCGTCTTACGGATCTTTCACCTTGTAGCGGCCCATAGTCGTGGAAGAAGTTTCGTAGCGGCACTCGATAGCGAGCATTTCAACGGACCCTATTCTTCGGACAAGATGATTGCCAATGATGTCGAAACATCTTCATAGCATATTTTTAACTAGCCTAAGTACCTGCTATAAATCTTTGGATTTCTCTAGCAAAGGTTCTTCAAACGAACAAATAGTCTTTGTCTTAGCATTCCCTAAATCTTCTATTACCTTCTATTAACTATGGAAAGATACGGGAAATCTGCTTTTTCTCAGGTACGATGCTTCCCGCTGGCAATTTTCTCTCGAGAGCGGTTAGCATCCTTCCTCAACCATCAACCTAGAGATTAACCAATAAACAGCAACGTCCATTTCCCTACATTTTTCTAACGAAGGTTTTCCTCGACGAATCCGACGATCTCGTATCCTTAGACACACACCCCATCATGGTTTCCCTCTGCAGCATCATCTTGACGGAAAGTCAGTTGACTAGTCGACTAGTCAGTCGATAGTTGACTAGAGTACCTCGACGCATCTTGAGCAATCATCATCCGAACTCTGCTGAATCGCTATCGTAACGCATCGTCTAGAGGTCGAACTTACAACCGCGAGCCGCTAAGTGCAATCGCGAGTTTTACGTAAAGTGTACATTGAGAGTGTTGTTAGTAAATATAGTGTTAATTATACTGTAGTACTCGTTCAATACCTATCACGACCTATCCACTTCAGTTTCAAGTTGAAACGGAAAAAATTCAAAGCTGGAAGAGATCAATATTATTGTGCCTTTGAATACTAACCTTGTTTCAGGTTACAAGGTCTACATTGTTACTACCGTTTCTTGCAATCTTCAGCTAGAGATACATAAGAAGGTTAACTTTTTCTGGTAACATTCGTTAATATAAATATATGAACGTGTTCCCTATGATATTATTTTTGGTATTGTAGCACTGAGTGAGCGACGATCAAAATCGGCATACACCATCTCTGAACATACACTTGTTTCGATATATCTTGTTATTGCACATTCAAAGTGGTGACCCCGACACGCGATGGAAGACGACAGTGGTGAACGTGCTGTGGTTGAAATAACAAGTGCCAACAAAGAAGTTAGCGCGACGGATGCCACGGACACTGTGGGATCCGTATTTTCCGTATGCGCTCCGCCATTCTGGCCCCAAAAAATCGAGCTATGGTTCGTCTTGTTAGAAAACCAGTTCGAGCTCGCTCGCATTACTGGCGACGAGAAAAAATTTTCTATGACTGTCGCGAACATCGAGTTACAATATTTAGACCAAGTTCTTGACAGATTTGGCGATCTGCCGTCGACAGGACGATATGAATGGCTGAAAAGAGAACTTATTAAAAAATTCACCGATTCGGACAGTACGAGAATACAAAAGTTGGTCGACAACGAAAAAATTGGCGATAGGACGCCGTCCCAGTTCTATTGGGACCTGAGGAAGCTCGTCCCCAAGTCGGTCTCGGACGACTTCGTGTTGGCGATCTGGAAGAATCGCCTTCCAGAGAATATGCAATATGTCCTAACCGCCGTGAGCGTAAATGAGGCGACGACCCTGACGAGGGTAGCCGACGAGATGCACGATATATCCCGCGGATCGCGTTCCACTAAAAGAGACCAGCTGGACAGGCTATGCTACTACCATGAGACCTTTCGAGACCAAGCAAGAAATTGCCGTGCCCCTTGCAACTGGAACCAGAGGAAACGAGACGGTTCAGTATCCCGCCGCTGCAGATCCCCCGTAACAGACAGGAGTACGAGGATCTCCTTCCACGTGGACACCGGTGCCAACTTATGCGCAAACCCGAGCAATAAACAACGCGGAGGTAAAAATTGTATCATTGAAATGAATAAGAAAAACGTAACAGTTTCCATAAACCGTGTAAAATTCGCTTTTGTTGTACCAGACAGCATCGAGCACCAACAACAACACGAAGACAGAACCGAAATCCGCAGCGCGTTAATCCTGCCGGAAATCCGAAACGATCGAAACGAAGGGCGGGCAATTACGAAGGAGGAAACTGCGAGAAATAAGAACGTCGCGCGGGCAGCCAAGAAAGTCCGCTTTTCTGAGCGAGTTCAGGTAGAATTTAGATAAGTCAATGGAATAAGCTTGGTATGTAAAATCTACCTAAAACGTGTTGTCACTGGTAAGGGGGAAGATGTAGCGGCCCATGGCCGTAGAAAAAGTTTAAATTGAAACGGAAAAAATTCAACGCTGGGAGAGATAGATCCACATTATTGTACCCTTGAATACTAACGTTGTTTTGAGTTACAATGTCTAGATTGTTATTGCTGTTTCTTCTAATCTTCAGCTAGAGTTACACAAGAATATTCTTTCATGCAAATATAATATTTTGGTATTATTGTATTGAGATATACACTATCTCTATACATATACTTGTTTCAATATATCTTGTTATTACAAATTCATCACTCGTTCTTTTATCAAACAAGCCTACACGTCAATCATCTCATCCTAATATACTATCCAATTTCTTTCTGTTTGTCTAATTATATAAATAATTAATACCTATAACATACAATACGTACACGTATACACGTTTCAAGAATCACGATTCGTGAGAATTTCGTAACACTTCTCATAAAAACGATACCCAAACGTTGTGTTTCGTGGGTGTTAGCAAGGATACGCCCCCCCCCCCCTCCTCCGTTATCGCTACCTTGCGTCTGGAAAATCAGCCGTAAGCTTAACCTAGCCAACCCAGTATCTAATTCAAAGTGTAACGCGTCTGCCTAATAATCTGATTATGAAGATTAGGAAGTGAAGTACTAATCGAGCAATCTGTCGGTTAAGGTCACTGGAAACTAAGGACGCGTTTCCACGGGGTCTAGTTCAAGTGCCCAGGGAGCTCGTCGTCGCTCGACAGAAATGGAATTAATTGTCCGGAGTTATTGGGATCGAGATTTAACTCCAGAAGAGAAAATGTGAAAGAGTCTTGCGGTGGATTTACGTGGGTGGTAGTTGCTGTCTCGGATATTATATTTATGGAGGGTAAACGTAAGTCGCTTGCGTAAAAAATATATAAGGGTTAAATTTGTAATTTATTTGCTGTAATTTATATTAACATAAATATGGCATTTTCAAATTAATAGGAAATTTTTAAAATAATCTGCCGCTACGCTATATTATGGTCCGGTGCGTTATAATAATATAATAATAATATTGTAATTTTGAAAAGACTCCAAAAATCTAATGAGTCTTTAGTGGCTTAGAAACAACATGTACATTATTTTATTTCTATTTTTCGACTATTGCATCGCGGCGTTTGGTTAATAGTGGAATTTAAAATAGGCATTTTTTAAACAACTATTTTTTAATCATCGAGATTCTGAGACGAACGATATTCTCCGTCAACTTCGTTACAAAAATACATACATATTTCACACTTCAAACACATTCGATGCATATGTGAGAGAATGGAACTTTCATTTTTCACTATCCTCCTCCCGAGAAAACGAAGACCCTCGCAGATGAACCTTGTCGACAGATTCTATATCCTACAAGTTGATATGATTTGATTGGATAATAAAATGAATCAGGAGAATCGCAGGTGTCGCGATTGACGTCAACGAGGAATACCTATCATGTCATGCTCGTCCATGATAATGCATAAAAAAGTTTTCGAGAAAAGGGAGAGAAAAGTCTATATTCCTATGGGTATAGAAAATTGAACGATCGACGTGGAAAGCACGAGGAAACCTATTATTTTAAATGTGTCAGGGTTGTGCCTACCTCGTTATGCAAGGTCTTTCTCTCACTATGCATTTTCACTTTCAACAATTCTATCAGTATCGTTTTCATTTTATTTATGAAACTTTTATAGTTTATCTCTGATATGGAATTTAATAACCAATAGACAAACCTATCATTTTATTGTATTTCATATTTTTATGAGTCTAATAAAAAAAAAAAAAAAAAAGAATGGAATCCAAATAGTAACTTGTTTCATTTATTAAATATTACAACAAATATTCTACTTTGGATATTTTATATTATGTTTTATATATATATATGTATCTTTGTATTTTTACATTTTTTATAATTTTTTTTAAATCAAAATCGACAGTCTAGTTGTATGTAAATATCATAAAAATGTTACTATACTCGTTAAACGTAGGAATATTATCATTTTGCAAATTTTTCACTTTCATCACGAAGATTCTCTGTCACTTGAAGATTAGTTGTTGTTCATTACAGCATCAAATAGACGACTCGAGGGGCCGGCAAGACGTTTCACCTGTTAACGAGTAACTGGAGGAGCAATGACGCGTCTGCTGGTAGGTAAACACCGGTTCCATTCCCTGCCACAATAATACGCTCTCCAGTCTGTTGTTTCTCGATCGATTCTGTATCAATTACCCGCCCCCTTCGCTCGAACTCTATTTTCTGTTCAGCTGGTAAACGTAAGCGAAGTTTTTCCCCTCGTTTCAAAGTACACGAGATATCATCGAGCGAGGACGATAACAAAAACGCAAATGCACTTTACCATCGCGCCTTCAAGTGGTTCCAACAATGATATGCACGATAAAGGCATCGAATGATAGAGCTAACGTTCTCACCCTCTCTCTCCTTCTCTCTCTCTCTCTCTCTCTCTCTCTCTCTCTACTCGTGACGTCAGAGTGATTGCTTATCACCTCGCGCGCCACTCTCAAAAGCGGTTTCTGCATAAAAGACGGGGCTGCTTGAAAGGCGACAGCTTATTCGTATAATCGATATGGAAAACGAATGACCATAGAGAAACAATTCAGGCAAAATGCGAGGGTTGCCTATGAAGGTTCAGGTGTTATCAATTTTGCATTAAAAGTGAAGCATGGAGTTCGTAATATGTTCGTAATATGTAATATGTTCGAAAGGTTTGCGATAATAAGCAAGTAACTTTATATTTAAATTGTATCTGTTGGAAACGAAGAAACATATATATATATATGCAGATTTTATATTCAAGCTACGTATTATACGAGTGAAATCAAAATGATGGAAAAGATAGAGTCTACTTCTCAAGAATAGCAATCATCCTATCATTACTCTATCACAAACACTAACGCAAACACTGACACAAAAGACCATCTGCCTCTTCTGCAGGTTCTGACCTATCCAGATCGTGCGATCCACATCAAAAGCCAGTATACAATAACCGGTTTCGATGCTTTACTGTTTCACCGTTAGCTGTAGCCTTTTGTCTTCGACTAAATTGTTCTCTTTGCTTTCGAACAAAAATTTCTGAAAGCGATGGTTATTTCCTCGTACCGATGACAACTTATCATTGGCATTATTTATCAAGAATCTAGAGGATCCTCGATCCATGCAGCTTCAAAGTGGATCATGTCTGTTCTTTTTCTGAATTCTTAAACAGCCCTGACTGCGTTTGTTCTATGTTGTACGAATTTAAATGGATCGAACGTTCGATGAATATAAATCCTGGACTCGTTCGAGCATCGAAAAAGTTATGTTTCATCTCCTGATCGTGAGTATAAAAATTTATTTCACGCTTCGTTGCCTTATTACTCGAAGCGAGGAGAATTCGAATTTCCTTTTGTCTTATTTTTCATATCAATCATAACGTTTTTTCATCGTTGTTAAAATTCATAATCACACAAAAGGTAAGTTGCATTCATAGTTATACAAAAGTTATTCCATCGAAGATATCTGATAGGTATTTCAAAACGAAAAAGAATTAGTAACTTTTAAAATCCTTCTTCGAGGATCTTCTCGTTGCAACAATGTAAATCTGATTATTTTTCAACTTCCAGTCTATATAATTATATAAGAAACTGATTTTTATCATTTCTAACGTGCTTTTGCATTTCTAATTTATATCATAGCAAATCGCACATTATTTTCAGAACGAATATTCATCTTTTTTCAAATAACATCGATCGATCAGGATCAGAGTCAGATGAACACGGGAGAACCGCTTACGCTACACGATCGAGTACTTTGTAACAAGTTTATCGCGTATTTCTCGCAATCCTGTTCTACTTACCAAGCAAATACGATACATAGTAATCGCTCGATCGAGCTAGACATATTTATCCAGCAGCAAGGTAATGTGGTTCTGCCTCTTAAGACGTTTCGCTCGTATTTTCTTCTGACTATCCTGATAATATATGCCAGTTTTAATATATGCCAGTTATCGATGCGATCCGATCGATCGAAATTATTAATCCAGGGCTGGCAATTTTACTCGATACATAAAATTGCACGATCGTTTTAATGTAAGACGTTGAAAGTATGAAAGAAATTGTGAAGGAGAAAATTTCGGAATTCGTTTTAGACGACACAGTGTCGTTACCGTGTTTGCAATTTCCTAATGTCCGGAATTCCATTAACAGGGACGCCAGTTCCGTTGCTTTGTTTCAAGGAGGAAGCTGAAAATTGCGAGCTAATGGTGCGTGACAGAGTTGTTACAGCCGTTAGGTTTAGAATATCGGTCGTTCGCTCGCGGAAACTGCGTTTTCGTTGTGTTTCACGACGTAAGCTACGCGATGAGGTGAGAAATTAAGGATGGCGCAGAAAATTTGTTGGTTGCGATGGATCTGTTCGGAGGCTGTAGATTGTTATTTCTTAGGAAACGAGAGAATACTTTGTTAGAGATCAAACTCGTTCTTGAGTCGTATGAACGCAAGGCAAATTGCGTTATCTAATTTTTGTATTTTATTTAATTGTTTTATTTTTAATAGTTTTCTATTATTAACAATCTTTCTTAAATTAATTAAACTTACATATAAACGGCAAGAATAGATGAGAACTGGGCTTTTGAGATTTGAAAAATTTGGAATGACGCGAAAGAGGAGAGGAGAAGGAATTTGCTAGGTCGGAAGACACTTTGGCAGAGGCAAAGATCGGTTCACTGAGGAATAGAAACGAAACATTTCCACTGTTAGTATGACGTTCAGAAAAACTACGAATGTTACGATAGATCGTTATTTAACAAGAGTATCGTTCGAAAATATCGATAGAAAACGGGCGAAAAAAAACAGGGTAAAAAAAGATCAAGTAAAAGGGAAAAGAGAAAGCGCAAGAGGAGAGGGAAAGGGAATGGAAACGGGAAGAAGGAAAGAATAAAAGCAGAAAGTTGGGCACGAATGTACGTCAGGGCTCACAGCTCGATCATAAACGTACCGTGGACGATCGTGTTTCTGTCAGCTACTTCAATGCCAATTAACCGCTCTTCCGTTTCTCACCGAGTGGAAAGCATCGATCCGCGGCACGAATACCGAGTGCATCGCCGGCTAGGAGGCTGCTTGCCGGTCTTTAATTAATCCCGCGTGACAATCATTGCCTGTCGTTCTTAAGTTGGAGCCCGGAGGGCGCGCTTTAGCCCGATCGGCGAAGACAACTCTCAACGACTTTCGATCGAACCTTGATAATCGATTTTCCGTCCATCTATTTCATTAACTGGGTATTAGCTGTCCCAACACTTGCTTTGCGCGAAACAAAGTTTCTTTCCATCACAACAGAAGTACCGAGAAATGGTTAAAAAAAGAAAAAAAAAAAAGAGTTGATCTACACGTGGAAAGTTCGAAGGATTTCAGCTATCTTTGAAATTGCAGATAATTCTTTATGGCTTTAAAACGGATTCTCCATTAATTAAAGCATAAAGCGTTTGTAAGAGAAAAAGTCTGTTGATTTTCGTTTGAAGTAAAGCAAGTATAACGCGTAGAATACTACGTTTTTCTTTAATTATCCCTTTTGTGCACGTTTATGTAGTTTCCTATGTGCTCTGTTACGTCGAAGGATAAAGTGACCGGCATATTATTGAAATTTCGATGCTTCACATTTTCTACCATCTTTCTCGCTTATATAGAACTTGTTTTCAAGATATTCCAAATTCCAAATTCCAAATTCGAAACATTCGGAACTATTAGTTGTCGCTGGATCGGTAAAGCGGCTGTTACTTTCGTGGTAACTACTTGGCAACTTGCAGTGCTGTGTTTATCACGATCCAAACTTCACTTCGATCTATCCAAATCCTCGATTAAAGATCGCGGTACCTGTTCAACAAATAGAAGAAGAAAAAAGATCGCGTTTGCATAAATTGAGAATTTTCTATCGCTTTGAAGATTTCGGCATAAATTAGATTCTAGCGAATCGACATTTCCCATAATCTTACAAGGTTTATAAGATGCACTATGGATCTAATTTGTCGAAGCGTGTTGTTATCAGCGAGGCAGAATATTTAATAGAACTAGCAACAACCTATCGATTGACTTTGAAATTGAAACTTCATAAGTGGGTCAAATATGAGTGTCACGATCGTTCGCGAAGAGACTCGATCGCGAGGAAACGCGTCAGCGAGAGGCGTAAATTCTCGCTACGATTCTGATTCTGTCGACGCCGTGAACCAGTCGTTCCCCCTTTTTCGATTAGGATAACAGAGATAGTTTAAATGATTGTAACACTGAATTAACAGGGTTAATATAATTTTCAACAATATTTAAAATAATTAACACGTTACAAATGATTTAACGATGATACAACCAGTTTATTATTATAATTCGACTCGACTTTATAATGTTTCTTCACGTATTCGTTTGACTAAGCAACCTTGATTTTATTTCTCTGAACCTCTCTCTCTCTCTCTTATTTCTCTGATGCATTCAGTTTGAATCCTCGTGTCCTCGTACTAATTGCCCTCCGATTTTTTCCTTCGTCTTCTCTTGGAGAGCGATCCCCATCACGCTTGGGTCTCGCAATCGTTCGCGTCTATAATCACATATGCCGCCTTTTTTGCGTAGGTAAAATAAGTAGGACCGAAGGCGAATCCATGTCTTTTAGAACTCGCTGCTTGACGAAAACGAATGCTACATTGTGTATATTTCGCCAGCCATGTAAGACGATCTGTCTGCGACACTGTAGTACCAAGGGAAACGGTTGGGAACACGGCCTATATCGAGCCTCGGGGCGTAACAATGAGTTTACGATCTTTTTGTATTTCAATGACGTGTATGAAAAATACAATATACGCTATACACGAGTATAATAATTTTTTCTTTACAAGCAACGATATTCAGCTGCAAATATCTAGCTGAAAAGTAAATGAAAAAAGATAACTCGATCGAATGAGATTTTGTCACGAGGTAATTCGAAACACTGCGCGAAGAACATTGCATCGTGAAATATGTATCTCATCTATAATTGCAACGAGGTTAATTGCTTTTCCTAGCTTTTCCTTATTTTTCCTATTTGTATATTTATATCTCAGTAATATATCAACAGCCACTTGCTTACGTTTAGGATTTTTTATTTCTTCGAACGTATCGTACGTTTATTAGTTTTTCATAGAATGTAGCGACCCCAGGTATCGAACGACGATATATACAGAGAGTATGCAGAGCAGAATACATAGAAATTTGTTAAGGTACAGTTCAATCTGTATGAAACATTTATTCAATTTGTCAAAAAGTACGGCCATAAAGTCAGGTCGTCGTTCCACCAATATCATTCAGCAACTGTCTACTTTAATATTCATTTCGTGCCAGGCCAAAAATTCCGTCAATCCAATTACCCCTGATCTTCAGCGTCAGCTCTCTCGGAGCAACATGAAAAATTCAAATCAAGTTTCACTATCGCGATTCGTTCGTATGTATCAGGCCCATTACGTACACCGATCGTTGAAACTCGTTTCGTTGCTGCTCGCGGTTTCGTTTATCTCTGCTGTGCATTTTCCTTCAATCTATTCCCTTCCGATCCGTAGAAGCCCATTTCCTCAGACAATCGAGGATCGCGACGATACATGCGCTTTATAACATCTAAAAACCAAAACAATTATCCAGGTTGCATATGCACCTTGCAATGAAATTGATGTTTAGTTTGCGTATTCAACGAACTGTGCTGGAAATAGAATCGTTCGAATTACGGAAATGGTCGGAAACACGATACAATTGGTCAAATAATAAAGAGAAACGTACGAAAGTTGAAATTAAGATCTTGTTTAGATTAGAATGGAGGGCTCGGTGGAAAAATTGTACGAGTACGTTTCCTCGAAATATTGTATTTTTCCTCGGGAATAAGATAAGTAGAGGAAATAACGTTGTCGAGATATTCACGTGTTTCCAGATAAATTGGATACTCTGTACGTCTTTAATTTTGTTTAAAATTTTCATGCCTCTGTGAGCATCTATAATATTATTCTTCGATATTTGGAAATATTCACGATCGGATACCTTCTCGCATTAAAAATCTTCTCAGTCATTCTCCTTCTTCCGTCGTTTAATTTTTTCCCTGAGCTCTTCAAATATTCTTTCAAACGACAGTTTCTAATACATATATTCTATTGTTCGAGCTTCACTCGCGAATAAAATAAACTTCATTTGCTCCGTTATATCCTCTTCCTTTTGAGAATATTTTGAGAACGATAGAAAGGTCACGGGTCATGCCAAATCTGTTGACCTCTTTTTCAACTCTTTTTTTCTTCTAATAACGATGTATCGAGGAAGACCTAAGTACATAAGAGGGACTTTGGTTGTGCAGCGTTAAAGTTAGCAGCGTAACAATCGTAGGGGCTGCGGAAATCGCATCTTCTTTCCTGTTCACTGGAAACCTAAACGATGTCCGAAGCAATTTCACCATTTTGCCTGTTGTTATCACGTCGCCCGAGCTTCGAAACGTTATAATCAGGCTTGTATTTCGAACGTTTAGACCAATTTCCATATAAAGTCAAATATTCTTTCTTATATAAATTTTTATAACTTTGATTCGTTACTGGACTACGCCAATTTAGATCAATTTATATTCTTGTAATCAGAACGTAAGAAACGCAATTGCAGGGATTCCTTTCGTTCTCTATAGTAAACATTTTACTTTGGATATTTGTACTATCTTTGCGAGTTCAAATTTTTCCTAAATGCATAAATATTATTTATTATTATTTATTATTATTTGTTATAAGCATAATATTCTAAATCGTGATAAACATTGCGTTATCTTATAATATATATATACACGTATATAGTTAGCACGAACTCCTAACGAAATACAATTTATCTCAAATAGCAATCTTAAAAGAGATCGTTATCACCGTAAACCGAACACGCGTTTGAAGATGATACAGCGGCTATAATCGAGTTGCAAGCTTCGATTTCACGTAGGATATTCAAGCACGCGGGTTACGAGCTTATAAATATCAATCAGACACCGAATGACCGTACAGCCGCGTACAATAAATTTCAGATTTACCAGTGGAGCCAATAGACTCGATAAAACGATCGTGGACGAGAAGTGACCGATGCGTTTCTTAATTAGCACGCAAACAAGCATGACGCGCACACTTGTACACGTTTTCAAAAATAACATAAAACGTTGCTCTCTGTTTGTACAGTGGCCAATTTGCCCGGCATATGCAACTGTTTCGTACGTAAATCGCGACCTCTTCTCTGCAAATCGTGTACGATCCGTGTGTATTCTTCTCAATGATCCATGTCTGCCTTTGTCTGTCATTTAATATTGGTGAATGCAATTAATACGCGATTAATCGTAGGCGGGAGAAAATTACATGTGAGAGCATGTCGGTGTTGGTGATATTATTAAATGCATTTTGCGCACATCTTTCTTATAATAAATTTATCCAAGGTCTTTGTTGCGTGTTTAATAATCTTTGGATTTTTTCTGTTGCATCGCGTAAAATTAACATCACAACAGCTTTTTCATTCAAAAAACAAGCAATTTTTTTGGAAAAGAAATTGTAATAGAAATCTGTTTAATAAAAATGCTCCTTGCAAACTATGGTCTTGCCAAATTCGAAGTTCGGACAATTTCAAGAGAAAATGTATGTGCAGAAACGTGAGACTGAGTATAGAGATATGTAGACATAGAAATTGTAGGGCGTGTGATGTGTTCTTCTAGCAACAACAGCCTCTCGTAACGATGGAACTTTCCCTGAGTGGAAATGTTGCTTAAAGAATACAGATAGAACTTGGTCATTTCCTTACTAAGCTGATTATTCTAAACGCGCGACCCAACAACAATATTCAGAATCTCCAATAAATTTCGCAACAATATTCAAAATCGACTACGAAATTTATCTAAAACAACTTTGTCCAGGCTTGATAAATGAGTACTTATACCAGAAGCATAAATAGATATCTCGCCATATTTTCTTCTATGTTAATATAACAAGCCAATTTCCATTATACTGCGGAATAGTCAATTTCTAAAATCTACAAGATAACGAAGCTTTATCATAGATAAAGGTCAAGTTACAAGGATCGAGGACGATTGTCCGTATCGGTTCGCAGAATTTCCAGACACACGTTTCTCGCGAATCACGTTCGTAGGCTTCGTTAACAAACTACTAAATGTAATCGAGGACGAAGATAGGAGATCGATGGCGAATAGGGAGTCGGTGGTTGGAAGCCGCCAGAGCAAAGGAGCCAATTAAAAAGCAATTTCGACGTTGCCGTAAAAATATCGGATTAATCTAATTTCGGCTTCGTTATCTTGGATTTAATCTTTGTCGAGGCGGGTCCGGCGTTCAAAACTAATTTACATGTATATGGGAAGCGAACAGCTCTCGAGCGACCATTTATATTTGCAACTGCTCCGTCCACTTCAACGTCTGCCGTCTAATCGAGACACGCTGTATGCCGGGAAATTTTCACCAACTATCTGTAACTACCATAGCTGATTGCTCTTTAGAGCGCGACCGTTACGTCGTTTTACGGAAACGATGAGAATTCCAGTTAACGTTCGCTGCGCTTCCCTCTGCGTTTAACAGAGTGACGCTCGGTTTACATCGAAACGAGAAGACGAGAACGGACGCACTTATCATGCCGCTGTAGCTCAGTTTTCTCACTGCATGCGAAACCGAAGCCAATAGGTCACGTAGCACTTGTTTTACGTAAAACGATAGTATTTGGTGCTTTCAAGCCCCTGTGCGGTAGACGAATAGCATATTTGTTTTCGTATAGCCAAACCTTCTTACTTTATTAAATAATAGAGGGATCATTACCCTAACGATTATCATTATTTTCAAGAAATACTCGATAGATACTCGGCTGCGCTTGAAGGGATGTTTCGAGTCAAGCAAAACAACAGGCCAACGTTAATAAAGTGGCCTCGATTCGTTCGAAGTCGAGCGACTTGACGATGAATGAGATGACGATGAGTGTAGAAACTTGAAAAGATATCTCGTATCAGGTAAATTCTATAATTTCAAATAATTTATAATAATAATAAATAATAAAACTTGGATGTAAAATGTAACCGTGAATAGTCCAGATTGATACTACACAAAGGGATCGATCAAACGTATATTTATCGGATTTAGGACAATGTCTAGGATTTTCCAGCCGTTTTATATATTTTTCCTTGGTTTTTCTCTTTCGTCTTGCTTTGACGTCATGTCGCGGGATAAACGGCTGTAGGAACGATCGCAATCGCGTCGCGAGAACGACATCGAAAATAAGAATTGACAAGGCCTTGTCCGAACGAGTGTTATCGACACCGCAGCTTTAGAGCGTTTCTGTCGTTAAAATGTTTCTGACGTTAAAGATGTTTCTGTCGACAAAGAGAATTGACGTTCCTTGTTAATTGAATCGAAGCGACCTTGGATCTCTGAAACGAAAGTTTTCACAATTAGCAGCATCACGGTCAGGGTCGGTATGATCCAGCACGAGGAACCACGAATCGAATCCTTGTATGGAGGATTAAAAGTCAAAAGTCCAAGGATACGTAATCGAAGAAACGTTGTTTTGCGTCAAACCACGAGAATGTAAAATTAATGCGTTGATGCAAGGACTTGGAAAATAGATCGAGTACGATGGGCTTTTAAATATCCTACGATGTTGAAATAAATATAATACGACAAAGATAATCTCGTTTCTTCCTTTTCTAGCTTTTCTCAATTCCTTCTGTATGCAGGATTTCTCATCCTCTATCCTTTTCTATTCGATTCCATTCCATTCCATTCCATTGTATTCGATTCTTAACTACAATAGTATTGTTAGATTATGAACGATACGATTTGCGTCAAAGGTTTGGCTTACATGATTTTCAAGTTTAATTTTTAATAAAGAGCGTAAAACTTGATCATTTTTGTGGCAATCTATGATATATCTATATATATATATATAGATCTATATATTCATATATATATATATATATATATATATATATGAATATGTATATAGATATATATACATATATATATATTCATATATATATATATATATTCATATATATATATATATATATATGAATCGAGATTCTCGATTTGAAATTTAAACATATTGTATCTATGCTCTTCATTTTACTAAAATATTCCACCATTTCAACTATTTAACGAGTACTATTTTTTGTTCACTGATTTTTCTTTGAATTGCAGCACAGAGAATTCTAGCCAATCTTTCATTATTTACGATTTTCAATCTATAACCCTGTGTTTTCTCAAGGAAAAAGAACGAGAGCGAAGGAAATCGTATACCTTTGTAGCCGTTAATTCCCATTGATGAATAAACTCTACGAAAGCTGATAACTCGTTCGAAGAACGAGGACCAATAAACAGCCCGTGATAACTGCAAATCGCGTTACTACGAGCAATCGAACTACTTGCAGAGTTTTCCTTGGAGACGTACTTTTCTTACGCTTTATTTGGCGACGTGAACGCTTCGTTATGCCAATTGCACAAGCACCGCGAGAAGAAATGTTCGCGCCGAGGCGAAAAGGAGAAGAGAAATAAATCATACTACAGACTTCGTTATCGTGATCGTACGATGTAACCAGAGTTCCTCTCTTTTCCCTCTCCCTCATTATCGTCATATGATTTACGATCGCTAGTCGAGATTTTATCGACCGAAGCCGATTTCAGACTAACGTGAATTTTTTCTAATCTGTATCGTTTCAACGGGTTGCATCGCGTTCCCCTGTAAACGAATAAGGGAGTCCTATACACGAATGAAAGGCTGTTGATTGTGACAGAGAAATCAGTTACCAATTGGCTGTTTGATTGAAACTGGAACGGCGATCTATGCCGATAGCCTCAACCGTATTGATAAGAGAGATTTTGCCACTTGCAAGATATAAAAGAAATTCGAAACTCTGTAGAAAACAGGTCAAATGGTATTTTAAGTATATCAGAGTAGACAGACTTTTTTTTTTATTTTAAAAAGGACGCTAATCCTCGTACGATCTATTTCTATTCTACGATTCAATTGCTCTCTTATTTCATGGAAGAAGAGGAAATTTCAATGTTTCTTTAAGAAGAACTTTCAATATTTTAAGGGAAGCTTCATTATGGAATTGAAGCGAGAAATTACGTTCACGTGTTAAGAACGAAGACATTTTTTAATAATAATAGAAAAACACAAGTCGAAAATGAAATTATAGCAAGGATAGTTTTCATTTTATTGCGTTAGTTTGCATCATCGTATTTCACTGATAAAAATGTTTCTATCGAATCTAACGAGAATACGAAGGTTTGTGCTTGTCTCTTACGTGCAGGCTGATATCCATCTGTACGAGGAATGTGACCTAATTTCAAGTTGTTTAGGACTTTTCTAATTTTCAAACCAAGTACAAAGAGTGCCGAGAAATAAATTTCAACTGCAAACAAGGTACATTATCGCTTTAAACTCTTTAACTTTAAATTTGTAAAAGGACAAAGGAAACAGAGGAAGAAAATTTACTTCCTTTGGACGCTAACTTGAGAAATTCTTATTATTATGTACCAACTGTGTTGTAACTGACTATAAATATTCGTTTTATATATATAACTGTTCCGCTGGTAGGTATGCTACTTATGAATCTCGTGGCCTTTATGTAGTATGCGATTGACGGAATTTGATTTCAAAGTAACGTCAATGTGTCATACGGAAGGTATCGATCTAACAAGAATCCATTCGAATCTTTTTATGCGGAGGAAAACCAATCGCCACTTAATACAACATTTCATTGAATAAACTTTTATTGAATAACGACTTGGTTATCTTTTTGGAGTTATACTTATTATACTATGTTAAAGTTGAACTACATTTATTATATTTATTACTTGATTTAAATCGTAACAATTATTTTCAATATTAAAATCAAATTTTCTATAATTTTCTTTTTTTTTTTTTTGGTATATCTGCATTTTAAGCAACTTAATTTTCACACAACTTAGTTTTTCAATATCAGAATTATTAAAATAATCCTCTGTATATCGATGTTGAAATATAAATAAATATTTCATATAATTACCATTCTGTGTATTTGTATTTTTAATTAGTTTAATTAAACGTATTTTAAATCTCTTAGATGTATTGAATAAAATATGTCACGTAACCCACAAGCAACCGAATACAATAGAATCAAGCGTATCGTATGTAATCTTTGCTAGATTGGAAGCAACAGCAGCTATGCTTTAAACGCGATCAACTGTCGTCGATCATCGATACGTTTGTGTTTCTCGTCAAATATCGCGTCAAAATCACGATATGTTTAAATGCAATGACCGCAGCAAGATCGATGCAACAAGTGCGTCTACAGCTCAGACAACGACCACCTGCTTTTTAATGTGGAATGCCATGGAGCATTTTACAAGAAATTTTCGCCGGGGAACTACAATGTTTATGAAAACATATTGTATCCTGAACGTCATGTCAGATTACCGAATTTACATACACGGCATATTTAGGAGAATACATTTTTGAAAATTTGCTGAAATTCGCTCTTTTAGAATCTCGAACAAACGGAGAACGAAGGTTTCTTTTTGAAAGTAAATGTTCTGTATTTTACAGCAGGGGACAAAATTATTCGTACACCCTACGAAATTGAAACAAATAAAAGTTTTTTAAAATCGTAAAAAGCCCCTTTTTAAAAATTGAAACAAACGAATAGAGTATTTTTTCTAATGTTAGATGAACTGGCCCATTAGACGACGCGTAGACAAAATTTTGAAAAAATTGCAATTGATCGGAATCGTGAACAAAATAGAGAACAAAGATCCTTTCTACTATTCTTTCTATTCGAGCCAGTGATAAAAATTTCAAGAACGCATTTTGTAAATTTATGTCAGCTATATACACACTGAAATTTTATCGAAATTTTAGCTTAGCTCGTAGCTTAACCTTGCTACGAGCTACAAATGGTTAAAAATGATGAAAATCGCAGCATGTTTAAAAATTTGAGTC
The DNA here is from genome assembly GCF_000188095.3 of Bombus impatiens. Taxonomy (NCBI): domain Eukaryota; kingdom Metazoa; phylum Arthropoda; class Insecta; order Hymenoptera; family Apidae; genus Bombus; species Bombus impatiens. The sequence continues at coordinate 2,174,913 of NT_176508.1, forward strand.
TATAATTATAAGAAATCTAAGGATTCTTAGGTCTTTCGATGCTTGCCCCTTGTTTCCGCACCAGTCAATCAAATTTTCAGCCCGGTATACAACTAACATAAATCTGAAAAATCTAATACTTTGAAAATTTTCATTACAGACTGGAATAAAAAATTTTAGAATTTTTTCTATGCTTAATCCTGTAAACTAATTCATTTAATTTCGCCAAAAAATTCAACTCGTTTGATCTAATTTTAGAAAAGTAATTCTGTTTTAAACGGTGTACGAATACTTTCTGTCCCTCACTTTACGTATAGCCTATTTTATTTGTTACTATAACCATCAGGTTTCGTAATTCCATTAGTTTTGTACTTTTCCTATGAGAATTTCAAATCCGAAGTGATATGATGTTATCCCTGATCCATTTTTCTCTAACCCAGTTATTGGTCATATTGAAACCTGAATGACCTTTAGCAACTCTCTCTACACTGTTTTCCCCAATATCGTACTGCACTTCATCCTGGCTCACTATGTACGATGTCTACATCTACATTCTCACGATTCTTCTTAGAATTAAATTTTTCATTTCGGAAAATTGGATCGTTCGTATAGGACACCTTGCACGAGATTTTTCGCAAAAGTTCAACAATAACTTTGACTTCATTCGAATGCTCGCTTAGAGGAATTACGTCTCTAGTTCTCCTTCGTATTGTTTAAAAATATCGGATAATGTTCTTAACGTCATTGCATCGTACAGTTTCGAAAGAACTCTGAAAGAAATATCATTTCTTTTAATCGTCGATGAAATGAGAATAGAAGAGAAGAGGGAACGAGATAGTGGAAAATAAAGCGCTACATCGTTGGCTAATAATACGTTTTCTTCGAATGCAATTTCCGTAAATATCGGCGGATGTATAAACGCACTTCATACGGAGGAAGAAGTGATACACTGGCAGAAACAGAGCGCCATCCCGGAATAGCGTGTTTACTCTAACCTGGGAAGACAAATTATAACGCCGGACTAGTATAGTTATATTCCGTTATCCGATCTTGAAACTTGTTATCGGGAAACGTAATTGGATATTTTTATATCTTTCCCCTTGTTTTTCTCCCCGACGACGATTTTTGCGCGTTCTCCTTCTTCGATATCGGCCGGAAAAGCGTCGCGTACTTCGCTTTTAAATAACAAATAACGACGTGATATCCGATATGTGTAAAGTCCATTTACGAGCGGGAACGAAGGATAAAAATTGAAGAAAAGATAAAAGCAGCAGCGGAACATGGAGCGCGTACAAACTTCGAAGCACGCCTCGTTGTTTTTAAATATGTACGTCGATTTTTCGTTTCCATTCTATTCCCGTTAGATGCGATCGACTTCAAAGCTTTCAATTTATCGAAACCTCCCGGGTGTATTCAAAGGAGAAAATAAATTCCGCGATTCGATTATCCGACGACGACGCGTCTGTAAAATAATATTTTATTGAAACACAGACATGTGCGTTCTTTGATGGAAATTGCACATGATCCCTTCTACGCGGTTCGAGACCTGAATTCTTCCAGGAATAGATACGTCTATTTAGTTGATGTTTAATATATCGCGATAGGTAGAAAAGCTTAAAGTGTAAGTGGCGTAGAATAGCATCATAATTTTACTAAATTACGCTTCACCAACAGGATAAAAAAATATTCAGTAAAAAAGTTACTATTGCTCACACGCGCGAGTAACAACATTTCACTTTCTATTGTTCACCCCTATATTTTTCATGATATCCAATGGCGTTATTAATAAGTTATTAATTTATATGCGTGCTTGATTTATTAATGTTTTATTAAGATTCGTTAATAAGGTTAACAGTTAAAGGTTCGTTCAATTCAGTTTGCTTTTACGATCAGGTGAACGTATAACAGGTTGATGTTGCAAGTGATACGCCGAGACCAAAAATTGGTTTCAGAATTCGAGAACTGACGACAATTATATAGATATTTAGCGTTGCAGATATTCATAACATCTTAATTTAGTGGTTGAGTTAATCTTTCTCGCGTGAATGTCGGCATAATACGTTTCAAGGTAATAAAGGCTCTATTACAAAGAAGGAATTTGTTATATTTTTTCCGCCGCCACTGAATCACATACTGCAACACCTAATTTCATTATATTAATTCATAGGATTATATAGCTCGCATTGAATTTTCTTGAATTTCAGTATATTAAAATTCCTACTATTGTATTCTTGTATTGATTATTAAAAATGAAATCTGTCCGAAAAGGTCTCCTTTTCATCGTAAATATTTATACATTTTAATTAAATGTCGTTTTTAACTGGGACATTCATGTGATTTCCCAGTGCTATCGTTTCCTCGTTAATTTCTCCCCAATTATGCATAAATCCCAGCAAATTCTCGCACAAAGCACGACATCACTGACCCATACGTGTTTCGTAATATATTTATATATTCTTCTAAAATGCATTTTACGAGATACGAAATTAGGTCCAGCGAAATATTTACCTGCCACGCTTTTAACGAAATTAAATCCAGAAAGAAGCGTTGGAGAAATTTCTAAGGCCTCTTGGCGAGTTATTTTTCATCCGTGACGCTGGTTTGTCTTTTTCCTAATACGAGCACAATATCGTCAACTATTCGCCGAAAAGTGTCGATATTTAATCCCCGAACGACGGACGATGCAAATTCTTATCTCGATTTTCTTCCTTTTCTCTTCGTTCTTCCCTCTCCTTTTGTTAGATTAATAATGACAAACAGCATTGTTACCGCTTTTTATACGCTAAGAGGTTTCTGGTGTAGCTTTGGAAAAAGTTACGTTTAACGACATCAACGAATATGCGAGGACAACGAAAGAAATTATAATAAAACGGGAGCTCGGCAGAGATGCCATCTCGAAACGCAACAATTTCTTTTCATTATATGAACAATTTTTTACCGTTTACTACTCTTTCAAATAACTGCCGCAAATTCTCTATAGATACGTATCGCGTGTAACACCGTGAAATTTCATCGATGCTGTAACGAGAGTCTGACACTGTATATCCTATCTTGAAAATGTATATTTCAATTCGAATTATGTATAAAGAATGTCGCGTAACACGTTAAAACTTCGACTAAATTCTTAGTGACAGAATTTGAACAACAGCTTTGTATACGAAAAGTCAGTCAACAACTTTTTCCGATCAACGAATTTCCGATAAAAAAAAAATTCTATTCTCTAATTTAAAGCTGTTCCATTGCCCCTAAAAAAAAGTATTCGGAACAAAAGTACTGACCTCCGAGCTGGTGGAAGTGGTGCTGTCGGCGCTGTCGGTATTGGCCACGGAGGATAGCGGTGATCTGTGACTCCTTTGAGCCCATTTGTCTCTTATGGTCGCCACACCGGTGACAACCCCAAACCTGTTCGCCGCGTTTCCGATCGACGAGTTGCCAGATTTCCCGCCAGCCTCGCTGCCTCTGCCGCTTCCGCCTCCGCTGCTTCCACCGCCGCCTCCTCCTCCGCCTCCCCCTCCACATGCTAGCTCCAGGACATCGCCCAGTACTTCTGACAATTTTCCCGGCACCTTGACGAAGGTGTCCAATACCACTTGCCGAGAATAAAAGACGTCGGGGTTCTTCTTCTTCTTCTTCTTCTTCTTCTTCTTCTTCTTCTTCTTCTTCTTCTTCTTCTTCTTCTTCTTCTTCTTCTTCTTCTTCTTCTTCTTCTTCTTCTTCTTCTTCTTCTCGCGTGTTCGCTTCGATAAAGGTCACGGTAATTCCACTTGCGACGACGGCCGCTCGGTCCTCGCGTGTTCGCCGCGGTCTCGAGGCGAAGAAACAATCCGCTTTCGTACCAGAGATCGATCAGTTTAGGTACAACCAAGCGACAGCCGACGTTCAACCTGGACTAACGTGAACGTAAGGTCACCGCGGCGATAAAATGCAGACCTTGTTTGTCCGTGTGTTTTGCGTTCACTGTTCCATCGTCGAAATTTGCCCGTGCGGATAACGTACCGTGACATTTGCCAGGAAGCAAATGTCATGATATCGCGCCACAGGATCGTTTGCTTGGTCTTCGACGCGAACAGGACGCGAGGGATATCTCGAGAGAATCGACGAGTTGCTAGGCTTTCGAATATTAAATGGAAGCCTTTAATGGCATCGTTCGAGATCTCTTGGGGAAAAGCGGCATCGAAATTCTCGCCTAGATCATTCTACTAGGCTGTCTGACGAGTTTAAGGACTAGAAGGACTCTCGTTGGTAGAGCTGTCGGATGCATTCGATACGATTTCGTGGAATAAACGATTTTATCCCGAGACGAGAAGAAAATACCACCAATGAAGGGACTCTGTTCAAACGAAAGTCCAAGTCCCATTCGGATTTCCATCTGCCTTGAGCTTGAACGCGGCGGAGACAGAGCAATGGATTCTATGATGTTGAAACAGCTTTGCGCGATCCTATTCTTCGATGCGTTTAGCAGAGAGATTTAGCGAGAATTTTCCTAATGATTTTTCTCTGATCAACCACGCTGGCATTTTACGGAACGTGACGCGTATCGAATCGCAAGCCTAGAATTTTTATCGACCGCCGTTTTCTTTACTTGACGAGATTAAACGCGAGATTAATTCGGCTGATGAAAGAAGATGTCCGAAGAACAACCGAATGCAGACGTGCGTGAATTTTTCTTCTATATAAAAATTGATCGCGTTGTAACTTTCTCTTCGTTGGATAATACCGACAAATTTTCCGATTATTGTTAACAACTACGTATTTCCACTAAACTATTCTGAGATCTTGGAATCTGTCAATTTCAAAATTCGAAGATTCGAAATCTTTTTTATGAAATTTTTTTTAGGTTTTTTAATGTCTTGCTTATGGAATTTTTGCCTCTAGATGAACGAGTTTAAGTATTCATAGCGATACGATGAAACTATTTCGTCTTCAATTATAGAAATTTTTAACAAATTTGGCTTTCGAATAAAAAATCTTTTAAATACGCTACCTCGACACAGAGTATTGTCAAATTTGGTTTATTCGCCGTCCCCCGTCGCTAACCCCAACCTAACCCACCGCCCCTCGCCCCAAAAAGAAGAAAATAAAGAAAAGAAGAAGAGATAACGCGCCGCTTCAAAACAACGATTGCCATCGATCTCCTCGACGCTTGCTAAGTTGAGAAATTAAGATTCGTTTCGCTAAACACGAGGGCCGAGGGGTGAAATTGCGATTTGGAAAGTTGGCGACGTTAGCCTTCGGTTTTTATTAGTCTCAGTGACAAACTTCGAAGGACACCGATGGCAAAAGGATTCAAAGACGAGATGAAAACAACGACATAGCCTCGTGTTGTATTTGAAACGAAGATCGAGCGTTCGTCCATAAATTCTCGCTCGAATGCTTTTGCGCATCCAGCGAAAACTTGCAAGCAAAATGTCTTAATTAGCTTAACGAACGAGACACGTGTAAATGTTCTGCAATTTCTGTATCCATTTTTACATCGATTTCAAATTTTATCGATACAAACGCGACTGTAGTGTCTCATTACAGTGTCAATGTAATTTCCAAATGCGTGTCTGTGTGTATATTACGTAACACACATATAGTAAAGATCAGTCATAGTGTAGTAAGTCGTAAAATTCGCCTTGGCGTCAGTTACTATCCTATCAAGTCAGAAATACGTAGTGTCAAATCAAAGACTAATTAACTTTCATATCGAACATTGTTTTTTGTAAGATTATTGGCCAGAAAAATGGTATATCAGACTGTACACCCTGTATATACTGTATATGCATGTATATGTAAAAGCACATATTTTACGTCTAAGGTGTCCAAATAATTTCGTAAGCCACTATGTATGTTCGAAAGTAAATGATAACCCAGAAGAAGAGGAACATTTGTTCCTTACAATTTTTTCTCCATATGACTCTTCCTCTGTCCCTCTGTTTGTTCGAGTTTCATAGCGTTAGCTTTTTAATGGAAGGATAACAGTGTCCTTTGATGCGTCCAGGTTAAACTTAAAGCGGATGAATTTGCAAGGAAACGTGGAGAAACGAGGGTGGAGATGACGATACTTTAAAGTTGGCCAAGTTGAAACAGGCTTGAAGATACACTTTCCATACAACCTTGCACCTTCCCAACGAGCAAGTTACAAACAAAATTCCTTAATTACTTAAGCGAACCTGCCACTGAATCGCTGTAGAGTCACCAAGGACGCAGCTGATAACTTACTACGTTTTTCTTTGCCTATTGATATCGATTCGTCAGGTTAAACCGTTCTAGTCGAGTTCTTTACACTGGAGGAATGTAGATTTTTTTCTTTTCTTTTTTGTAGATTTTATAAATTTTTCGAATAATCGACAGAAGAACGAATATCTTGGTTGATACTCCAAACGAAAGCTGAACGTAGGGTAAAGGCGATTCTTTTCCGAGTAGTCGGTAATCAATGATTTTCCTGTGCAGCGAGTGATTTTTCAAAAAGAAAATAATCTCTTTACGGGAAATTTTTCTAAGTTTCTTTAATGTAAGAAGCATATAAACTGTCTATAGAAAGATGTATAAATTTGTGTAATTTTTATTACCAATACTTTTCTTCCACCTTTTATATAAGGCGATAAATCTATAATTTACGAGTTCCTCTAATTTTTATCATATCTTCGGTATAAAAAAAAAAAGGTTAGATATTTTAACGAGAAATTGTACACTGTTATTCTTTAATTGCAAGATTTGAAATAAAATTTCAGCTATCCGTTGATGTTCATTAAACTGTCTAATATTTCCGTAATTCCAGCCATTAATATCAATGAAATGTGCAAAATTTCTAGCAATTTTCTTTTATACCAGTTACAACACGTTATATCGTGCTTGCACTTTATCGGATTTGCCAGTTTTATACCGATTAATTTCGTTATTCGCGTCACCATACACTACATGATATAAGGCGGTGCACGTTAAATTTTAGATGAAATTTGCAACTTATAAGCGGCTGAAGAATGGAGAATGGAGAATGGAGCAGTACGTAACCTCAGGAGAAAGGGAACTTTCGAGAAAAAATTCATTCGTCGACAGCTTCAAAGACTACACCTGCGTCGAAAGCTATTTGCAAAATTAATCAAGCAAATTCTACTTTGAGTTTAAGTTTGAGCACTTGATCCTTTCTGAAGGAAACGATGTATGAAATTAACGCTCAAGTATAATAGTTCCCTTCGTTTCTTCTAAAATGTTCTACGGGAAGATATTACCAATCGATAATTTGTCAAATATACAAGGTGCTCTTTTAGTTTCTTCGATGAATAATAGTAGCATGATTCACAAATATAAATACAAAAGATATTTTACGTGAAATTTATATCCACCGATTAACTGTAACAGTTTTGTTTCGAAATTGATATGGAAATATTTCATAGCGGAATACACGAAAGATGGATTTATTAGGAGAATTATTTCAACAGAAGGAATACGATACGATAATCTATCGCTATCGCTATAATCGATCACTGTAATCGATCATAAGAAAAATAAAAAATAAAACAAAATTCATCGTTATGCTTATAGTCAAATTAGTATTTTTCTCCCCTCTTCACTGATAATTTCCGCTTATTGGCAGAAACGGAAGATACTGTGTACATGTCGTGGCGTGTACAACGAAAAGGATTAATCGATCGGTGAAACAGAAATGGAAGTATCAAAGACGGAAAGAGAAATGTCAAACAACGCTGAATTGTTTTCCTACTGGAGAGTCGGAGTAAAAAATGGCCAGGCCGATCACACCACCTGGTCACAATCGATATTTACTCTCAATTGTTGCTTCTGTTCTACCGACTTTCCTAGCGAAGTCGTCATCTCGCACCTGTACGTGCATGTTCCTTAATAACCATTGATAATCTCGTGTACAATCAATGTTGCAGGTTGGCAAGCGTCCCAATGGAAGAAGCGATTGTTCCAGAGCAAAAAGAAACCTGATAAGAGTGATCGATCGCGCGTGACACCACTGGAACGTAGGAAGAAAATAATTCACGATTAATCGATTAATTATGTGGCTCAATCATGCCTGTACAATTGACAAGGCTGCTTTTCTTTACACCAGGGGATACAATAAATTTATATATCGTCGAGTACTGACGTTTTTGATTTTGATGATAGATAGGCCACAGAAAATCACCCAAACATTTCTATTTGATGTTCGATCTAAATAAAAATTTCGACAAATATGATTGCCACGTATGAGTATGTTGCACGAGTATACATCTAACGTAACTTACAATTAATCGATCAAATAATTCGTTAACAGGTTAAATAGCTTAACAATTCACAATGCTACACTATTTGTTTCTCCGTCCATCAAAGGATACGATAAATATATACGGAACGATAGGGAGAGACTTTTAGAGCACAGAAAGAACGAAAAAGCTACGATGAATTTGGAATAAAACCATGGAAACAATTGGAACAACAAGCCGTGGTAACAATTCCGTGTGATACTCGATCCAAGTTAGAATTTCGGTAGATTCGGTTGGGACGAAGCTCGATTCAGAATTTTATCGGCGCATCTCGCGTATACGTGTATATTTCGCGGACGAATGAACGCCGCGTTCCTCTCAGCCGACTCTCTCTGCTGCCGAGCGGAAATCACAATTAATTCGACGCGTCGAGCGTAACTGAATAAAACGTCCTCGCATTACATTGAACAACTATAACGCGTTATATCGAATCGAGCACAGTCACCGACCAGATTCACGAGGTTCGGTAACGATTCTGATCGTTCGACTGCTGATTCGACATCCTGCCGAAACGTTCAACCTTCTGTCCGCCCGGGCACGTCTCCTTCTACTAAAACGCCTATCCGTGTATAAAACAGTTTCACGCACTTAAGGAAAAGCCATCACTGATGAAACGATACGGCGCAGCAAATCGACAATATCCAGAGACATTTTAGAAACTTCCAACAAAGAGACGGAAATCCAATTCAGAATGTTCCGCGAATCAGATCAAAGCAGCTCGCAACCACTTCGTCCGACCAAACGTCCAGCCGTACTACTTCGCGAGTTGCCTTCTTCGAATAAGATCGGGACACGTTGATATCACGCGATCGAACGCCGACAAACCATAAACAACTATTGAGAAACAATTTACCGGGTCAGCTGGATTCGATATCAACCGGTGGTATAGCGACTGGATCTTCTTCTATCTGACGGAAAGCGTGTGTGTGTGTCTCCTCCTTCGTGCGCTTGATACGTGCGTCGTTCACCACGTACTACTTGTCTCTGTTTTCCGATATATCGCCACTCTAACCGTGTTCTAAGCGTGTTCTAAACGTTCTTTTATCGTGCGTAGTCGTAGTCTCGTCGTCTCGATTCTACTGGCGTAGTGGCCTGGCTGCGACTAAACTACTCTCGACCGTGTATGCGCTCCCTACGCCAGGGTTCGTCTGCCACCAGAAAACGGCGATTCGTGGATCGTAGCCAGAGACAGAGGGTGGTGGTCGAATCCCGTTGGTAGGGTGAACGGAGTCGCTCATCGACAAGCAAGACGGAGAGGTATCTACTCCGTTTTTCCAACGATAGACGAAGACAAAGCTATCGGGTATGTACGAGTGTTCGCCATCAGCAACATTGTGTGCGTTCTCGTGTGTATGTGTAATGGGTGAACCGCGAGGTTAAACGAAGAAGGACAGAGAGCGAGTATGCGTGCGTCGCAACAGGTTACTCTCCCCTTCGATACGCTCCTGGAATCCTCCTCGACCCTTTTTCCCTCTCTATCACCGCGCCTTTTCTTCGACCTTCTCTCCTCGTATTCTCGCTGTATCCTTGTTCCATCCTTCTCTTTCACCAGTTGCTATCGCTTCGCCGTTCCACCCGTTCGTCCAATCCCCTTCAAATTCCACCCTTAACGCCTCCTTCTCTTTTCATCCCTTGGCCTTCTTTCTTCCTCCTTTCAACCACCCTCGTTCCGGATTACATATCCCCGCAAGTTGTTCTCTACGTTTTCGTCTATTTATTTATCTACCCCACGGTTTCTCTCACCCTTAGCCTACTTGCCTTTGTGCTCGTGCGTGTGCTTCGATCTCTCGACGACTCTGGAAATTTTAACGTACACGGAACACCGTTCAACAGCAAGCTTGAAAGCATCAGCTTTAGCCGCGACATATGTCGAGGCATATAACGATTAATACGTTTGTTTAAACACGATCTATTATAGGAATACGAAGTAACCGAAATGCGATTTCTGAAAAATATTTTACAGCCCGGCCATCCAAGTAAACTAAATAACCCGCTCTTAGTTTACGTCTACTAGCTGTTTCTTCTTGAATTTTTGTTTACATGCTTCTCGTGTTAAATTTTGATAAAGACCAAGATCGATCGGTAGAGCCTGATATAAAATCAGTCTGATTTTTCGAATTTCTTTCTTGAATTTCCTCTCGACGACGAGAACGAAAATACATGGCGATCGAGAAATTTGACTTTCTGTTCATTGAATATCGAACATCATCGTCCTGGAATACGCGTATATCGATCCAACTATCGCTGGATAACGAACTTGACGAGAATTTGTATGGGCATTTATTACTCCACTGGCTGATGAACGTCTTTTCACGTAACCCAACCTCGTAACCCAATTTTCCAGTTGATCATTAAGCTTAATTCGCATCTGAATTTTCATACGAGCACCTCGACTTCCGTCGTCGAAGATTTCCCTCCGTAGCACTTTGCCTTTATGACTGTTTATTACGCTGTATAATCCGCTTAAGTCGAAACGTATACATAAGTGCGAAATGTCGGTCGTTTCTAAGATCAGTTTACACGAATCACTGCGTAAGATCTGAGCGACGATCAATCCTTTAACGTCTTGTACTTGAAGCGTATACAGTTTATTTATATATATATATATGATATGGTGATAAATATGATTTATATATATATATATAAATCATATATATATATATATATATTATTTATATTATATTATATATTATATATATATTATATATATATATAAATCATATATATATATATAAACTGCATACACTTCAAGTACAAGGTATGTATAATATATATATATATATATCTAATATATAATATATATATATAATATATAATATATATATATAATATATAATATATATATATATATCTAATATATATTGGGAGCATAATTAGAACGATGAAGCTTTTTATTTTATTTTATCGAGAGTGGAAGATGAAGAATTACGTTATATTATTTAAACTACTGGAATCTATAAAGTACGAGATTTGTATGACAGGAATCAAAATGGACGATAAATATATGAAAGAAGAAAAACGGACTTCTGTCCATATATCTTATAAAAATGACTTACTATAAAATTTCTAAAATTGCATCGTTGTAAATATAGAAGAGTTCTGGTAATTCCAGAGTTGAAAAAACTATAGTACGTCGATCTTGCCAGATCTATCATCGATTACTAAACATTCGCCTTGTCGAATGCTTCGCCCTGCTGAAAGTTTCATAATTTACCAAGCGTTACTGCGCTCACAATGCACGTTTAATTACGTACGCTTATGTTCGTTCGTTTATCACCGACGACGCCGTATTAATTATTACGAAAATAACGAAAGTTTATTTTCTCGTGTTGCGAGTGCACGAAATCATCTAATGTACATAAAGAAAAATTATTTTAAGAAGAAGAGATAAAACGATCTGTAAATAAAGTTAGATGTAACAGAAACGAACAACGAATGTCCCCGTTCAACAAATTTTTTACGAAATTCGTAAAGCGTATGGTGTTCTTAATTCGAGCTTTCGACTGCCATCCTGTCATTTTTTAAATCTCATTGTGCAACGCGAGACAGATTCCAGGGCAACTATCAAACTGTATCAAATACAGTACCATAAATTTCACATCTCAATGTCATCGTATTTAACGTAATCATTGATATTTATTTTCCACAAGGAGTTCAAAGTATGTATCTTATATATCTGATACGAGGAACGCGAGAAATTTTGGCGATAAATAAACGATAATTTCCTAAATCGCTTAGTCTTTAGATTAATAACAATAATAATAATAAGAAGAAGAAGACTTTATTCTTTGTTATTTTATCATCACGCTATGAAAGAATTAGAATTAAATATCAATTAAGAGAATGGACAACTAACAAACGATATGGTTTCGACAAGTACAAAGGAACGATGCTTTACCGAAGCTAGATGATGAAACGAACGATGGAGCTTACGAAACGGTCTAACAAATTAATTATAATTATCCGAGTTTATACGGAATATTTCGAAAAATAACTTTATTTCGAAAATCAGCCCAAGTTTGCCTGGTAAACCAATTTTCTCTAATGAATATCACACCGGTTCTGGATGGCTTTGAGAAGCAATAACAGAGTCGGGTCGCATATTGAATGTTTTAATACGAACAATGAACACACAAGCCCTTCTCGTGAATTTCAATCTTCGTGCCGCGGTACCAGGAAGAAAATTTCATTTTTCCAGCAAAGATTGATCCGAAGGTCAAGGGACCGAGTCAACCATCCTTTCCTGCTCGAGCAAAGTAGCGCGTCAAGGTCGTGTCCTCTCTTCGGCTCGTTCCGGCTTCGTTTACAACAGAGGATAAAGTTATTAAACCTCGCGGGAAATTACAGAGGAAGGTCGCAATACAGGAGACTCGAAAATTTCTCCGCAGAAGTTATCACTAATTTCGCGAGCCACTTATCTGGCTGGCAACGATCAGTTTAAACGATTTTTCAAGCAACATCGCGGCAACCCGTAAACGTGTTCGCAACTGTGTTCCGCTCGAACGACAACACTTTTGACGAAGCAGTCGAGAGTAACGGAACGTAGATAGGTAGTTCGTCTGGTAATTTTATAATCGGCCCCCGCGCGTCCTTTTACCCGGAACTGTATCGCTCAAAACATTCTCGTTTTAATTACGAAGTTGGAAACAGTTGCGATAGAGTGATTAAGAGGTATCATGCAAAATCCTGCCACTCTGGAAATTCTTGACACGGGGATGATGTTTGTTGTAGCGGGGAAACTCTGATTTACTAATTCTATAAGTTGGAAGAAGTTTCTTTAACTTTCTACGTATTAAGTATATGCTTTCGGAGAGTTTAACTTTCTTTTAACTCGACAGAATGGCAAATTGATTTTTCATCTTCTGCTTTTGCAATTATTGAAGGCATTCGAATGGCCCTTTTGGCAAAATTGATCGATTACTTTTTATTATACTACTTGTTAAATTAACTACATTTCTTGTAATATTAATTATAATCATAATCTATTTCATGAGGGATTTATGCTTTTTTCGAAAAGTTTAAAATATATAAATCTTTGCATGAACGTATGGCATTGACTAAATATATTTTTTATTAATTATTTTATGGCTCGCAATAAAGAACTCGAAACTACAGCTGGGAAATTCGACAAAAGATTCAACGTAATCCAAGTTTCGCACAGCCAAAGTTTGTATTCCAATCTGGCTTATTATTAACATTGTCTTGTTAAAGTTCACGGTATTAACATGTTTTCAGTATTATGCGGAAACATAATGACTCTGTTGAAACGGTAGAAGAAGGTGTTACTTGAGAAACTCGAAAGAAATTACCATTGAATTTCTACGTTTTTAATCTTCCTACTGAAATTAACTTGCACGCGAAACACCGCTTGAAACGTTCCGCGTACTTCAACCGGTGACATAATCGGTACATGAAAACCACAAAGTTTCAAACAACGACATTCGATAAAGAAATAACTTTCTGTAACAATTGCTCCTCGCATGAAGCGCAAATATTATTTGATCGCAGTCGAGTTTCCCTTACACGTACTTAACAGAAAAAATGTACGTTTTAATTATACGCGAGTATACCGTTCAATGATAATCCAGAGACCGGTCGCGACGAATTAAACGCTCTAGCAAAAAGCCTGAAATTTTCTTCCCAATAAACGACAAGTTTTATTAAGGTCGGTAATTTACTTCTACTTCACTAGGAATCAATATTAAATTTAGCGAAACACGTGAACATCCAATAGCATTCATCGGAATAAAAATCCACGTGTATAAAAATCACAGAGTTGGCTTCCTTGCTGGAATTATAGTACGTCAATGGCAGATTACAGCGAAGGAATCTTCCGTAACAAATACGCCATATATCCGACCAATCTTTCCACCGGACAACTTTTCAATCCTCCTTGAGATTTCGCGGACTTGCTAAAATCGACTACGCTAAGATCGAACGACCCTGTTTCCCTGATTTTCACGATTGTTATCGAAAGACCAGGAATTTCTTCGATCGATTCTACGGCAAACAGGAAAAGAAAAATCCTGCTCTCAGTCGGAATCGTTTCGCTCCGGTGCGCAACACAATGTATGCGCTTCACGTGTAACCTGTGCATGCTTACGCGTGGTATGCCGTGTCTCGATTCTTTCGCGCCTCATTCCCAACTACGCTTTTGCATTATAGATCATCGTGTCTCGTCGTACTTATTCTGTTGTATGGAATTTTAAACGAGAAACTTCCGTCACACGGCCCTGTCGTAATCTGCATTTTCAACTTTTCATCGATCGATAGCGGAAGATGTAGAAGAGTAGAAAACGAAGAACGAAAAAAGAAGCAAAGTAGACGGTTTCGGAATTGTCAATTTTTCTTATCGATGCGACGTTTAGAGATCGGTATAT
>NT_176508.1:2190059-2231628 GCF_000188095.3 Bombus impatiens
TTATATATATATATATATATATATATATATATATATATATATATATATAAGTTTCTTTCGCTTTTTATAAGGAAATAATGGATGCACATTTTTCGTTTTACATTATTTCATCGAATTACGTATGATCCATTCTGTTCTATCGAGATAAAAATCACAACGTTCGACAGATTAGGTTTCATGCTTCTATAGATATGCGTCGTTGTAAAAGACGTGCTGTAAAAGAAAGACACTTTTCGAACATCCTAATATATAAATAAATTTCGCCGGATACTGCGACGACTGATCCTACGTAAAAAATAAATATATAAGTAATAATAATAATAATAATAATTTAGAGCGAAGTTTGCTTCAGTTCCCGGCGGATCGACTCGGTTCTTGATAGACGATCGTGTTGCATGCACGTGATATGTTGTTATCCCTGGTCAGGTTCTTTACGTAAACTGGAAAATTTCATTACTTTTAGAAGAACGAACGATAGTCTTTAATCGATACTTGCCATTTTATTAAATAAATGTCGTTTTCTTGCGAAAAGAATCCACTGATTTTAGTCGATGACTTTTTTTTTATGATAAATTATATATCGGCTTAATAATTTTTTTTCTTTGTATTTGTTTTCTTGGTGAAGGTAATTGAATTTTATTGTAGAATATAAAGATTCTTTCGTAATACGTATTTATAAAAGGAATCTACAAAAGGATACTTTTGTCTGTTTCTTCAATCTCATTAGACGCTAACAGCGTTTCCTTTTGTTGCAAACTTAGTCCAACTTTGGCGAACACATATTTTCATAGCAAATGAGAATCGATTCCTAATCTATATATATGTCGGAGATGAAAGAACATCGGGGCTTTTCTTTTGGAATTTTCGGAAAATCCCCAATACATTCGCCTAGACTTTTTATTATAGCTGTACTTAAATAATAAAACTTAGAAGTAGTTGTTTATGATTTAATCCGATTATGGTTGCCCGAGATATATGACAGTAGGCTTGGGCTCGGGATGGACGTTTTTACCAAACACAAGTATGGAGTAGAGTTGTATAGCTCTCCTTAAAAATATAGTTGACCCGGGGGGTATAGAGAGATACAGAGAAGAGTATATAAGTGCAGTTCCATTTGGACCGAGGGCAGTTTGTTAAGTTCTACTTGTACCGTGGACAAGTAAGTTGAGTTACACTTGAATCGTGGACAAGTAAGTTCAATTCGACTTAGACTTTGGAAGAAAACGCATTTGCTATCCCGTTGACCGTGGATTCGGTATTGAACCTAAGATCACTGTCATTAGCATCTCGAGTATCTAATCGCCACGGTTGCTTGTCAAATGCTGCAATAATCATTAAATATCATCAATGAGAACTCGACATATATATTTATATCAACTATCCACTCGATTAACTCTGTTTATCTTTGCTATCTTATTATATCGTTATTCCTTCCTTGTTCATCGTAAAAGTAGCTTGATTTCGTCGAACAATTTTTCTTTCATTTTCATTTATAGAATATAAGAACCGTTCATTTATAAAAGATTTATGAGGAAACGACTCTGTTTGTCTCTCTGATGCTGTGGTAATAAATGGTAAAAAAAAAAAAGAAATCGGTAAAAAACGCGTTGAATGACCTGTGGTTACGACCACCAGAAAAGTAAATACGAACACGTGTCGTCCGGGAAACAAGTTCACCGTGCAATTTCTTTTCACTTCGCTTTCATTTCCACTGCTTCTTTTACATCTCCGCATCGAAACGTTTCAGGCTACGATTTGCGTGCTTTGCTATCGGAACGTTCGTTGCGAGAAGCAACTAGTGGAGTTACAAGAGCGCGAGAAGAGAGTCCAGTACGTGTTTGAACGAGCAGATCATAAATGAAAAATGTTTTTCTACGAAAAGAACCGTACTACTTACTATTCCCACTGATTGTAAAACAAGAAACGTTTCACTAGTTCTTAAAGGAATTTCAACATTATTTATTAATATATCATTTTCAATAGCAATGCAACGTGTGACCTGTTTTATTATTCATTTTTATAAAATGATAAATAATTTAAATAATCTTTTAAATAATATTCGAACATGTTTTCTATATCTATAATTTCATAATATAATTATCCTTGATAATAATAATAATAAAATAATTAAATTATTTCTATAAATAAAATTTAAAAAATAAATAAATTCTCACTTTAATTATTTTCATTGGACGAATTCTTATTCTATTTTCACATTCTATTTGCTTAATTAATAAAATATCAAAAAAAAAATCAATTAATTTGTTTTTTTTTCCTAGTCTAATTGATATGAAGCAACCATGGCGAAGATTATTCTTTTCTTTTTCTTTTAATCGGTAGTTATAATTTGCAAACAGATTATGAAGCAAAAATTAAGACGCAGAAACTACATAAAAGTACACATACGTACATTTGCTGGTTTAATGATTTAATGATAAGGATCATTTAAGTTATAATACAAACAAGATATTTCATTCGGTATTTCGAATTACTCGTATATGAGCTATATATACGCGTATATAGCAGTATATATAGCTAAAATCTGGCTTATACAAGGTTTATTGTGTTGTTCTCTGCCGATTAAGAAAAAGCACCGGGTCCGATTAAAATGCAAATTCCAGTGAATCGAGGTTCCTTGGTGTAGCAAGGATCAAGTAATTTCTTATTAGTGGTAGCGCCAGATTACGCGAAACATTAACCTGATTATGAAGTGAAATTCGTGGAATAAACCGCACGATATAAAACCGTATATTCTGTTTTAATTATACGATTCACGCTTCCCAAATGATCATCTTTCAATCATGTTGCCCAATTATACATTCAACTATTTTTTAATAAACATATTTTTACGATATTAGGTTATTGATATTATCGGTATACAACAGCCAGTTCTATACAATGTTAATTGTTACGAGATAGACGACAGGGCGTCTCGATTAAATTGGAACATTTCATTTATCTTCAATACAAGGCGACCTATGATGACCTATGGCATTATAGCCTTGAAACGACTATAGACACTAAGATATCGATATTTCGATTACCTCTTTCAGGCACATGTAAAATGCTCTTCAGCCACTTTATTTCTTTCTACACGTCGTAAAATTTTTACAACATCGTAGGTATCGAAATAGACCTTGTTATCATAACTGTAACGTGTGTTGCAAATAAGATGTAAATAATATATAATAAGATGTAACTTAAATAAGAGCGGAAGAAATGCTTGTCTATTTTGAAATATCGTATAACGAGTTTGTTCGATTTTTTCGTCGTACAGCTATAAAATTGTCAATGCAAAGATTAGTAAAAAAGTAAAGAAATTGTAATTTTTCTATCTAACCGAGCCAACTTTAATATATCTCTGATCATCTGTGTCAGCTTGTGAAACGAGAACGTAGAATTGCCACGTGCTATCAAGAAACTGTAAACGTATTACTACAGAAATAGAGTTACGATCAGAATCATACAACGATAAAAAAAAAAAGAAAAAAGAAAAAAGAAAAAAGAAAAAATATTACGCCCGATAAAACCATGTCTGTGTACGAGCACCCGTACGTGATATGCTTCTGGCCGCGATTCTTTATTAATACCTGGAAACATGGCAGCTTCGACGATACAAATTCCACGAGATACGCCGGCTACCTACACGCGTCAATTTTTTAAACGCAACATCATCCAATGGATGTATTAGGTTGGCGACTAAGTGACTGCGGGTTTTGTCAATACCATCTAATGACAAAATCCACAATCACTTAGTTGCCAATCTAATACATCTACCAATACACCATTGGGCGAAATTCAAATTTCCATTGACTTAAGCACGTTCTGACTGAAACACGTTCACGTTGATACATATTTCGATTACGTATAGATATGGTGAAGATTCGTAGAAGAAGAAAATTAAATTAACGTAACGATATTCCTTTTGTATCTTCTTTTGTATTTCGTACAAATCAGCATATCGAGAGTCTATTTCCATGAAACGTGAAATACCGTTACTTCCGTTAGTTTCGTAGCATAGAAACCTAGAATCCGCTATTTGCTAGACTAAGCTCTGCAAGACTATATATTTTTAACAAATTTTCTCCTTGTTTTTTGTCAAAAGGCAATATCACGGATGGAGCTATCGAGGAAATAATAAAAATTTCGGAATCTATCCGAGCCAGGCGAATCCCTGTGTGCCGCCTTTTCGCCATTTGTACTGTGTACGCGGCGTTTCGAAGGCACGATATCTATCGTTGTGGAGCGCTGTATCGATCCACATTCCATATTCTGGATTCCCGGTTGGAACGGCCAGTTTCTGTATCTGCGCGCGTACAGGTAGTAGACACGATAAAGGAGATTACGAATTTCGTTAAATTATACAGCGAACCGGGTGAATTTTAAAGCCAGGGAAAAATAAAAGCAATGGCGATATACTATGTTTCCCCGCGCTTATCTTTCTGTATCCCTGCCGAGTCCATTCTCGCGAGTTACATTCGCAACGATCGGTACTTGTAAGCGGACTTTGTCGAATCGAAAAGCGGAAGGTCATACGTAAACTGCGCACGAGCGACGAGTCTTAATCGGTTTATCGTGCGAAATTTCCATGAATTGAGCGCAATATAGCGTAAGTTAATAGATTTTCGCGAGAAGTTTCAGCGTCAAACTGATGGACGCAACGCGAGCAGTAAATTGTTGCTCTGTTTCTCACTGCCTCGAGAACATGGATTTCCTTGGTGTGCCATTAAATGCCGTGAACAACTGTCGTTTGATCGATCGTTCGAACAGAAACTTCGTTTGTCTCACGGCAAGGAGTATCATTTTTCGTTCAGATTCGATGAGAAAATAATCCTTATGCCATAAGAAGCAATTAAAAGGTATTAGTTATTATCGAAATTCCTGTATAATTGTTTATTTCCTATTATTATATGAATTTTGTGTTATTATTATTATTATTATGAATTATAATGACTTGTTAGTTTGAATGTAGAATTATTAGCAGAATTTTAAGCTGCGGAAAGTTTAAGGTAGCAGAAGAAAATTTAATTTCAATCTTCCGTTAAATTTATCCATTTCAAATATATGAGAAATATATGGTATTTTTAATAATTAACAACAAGTGGAACGATAGATGGAGAATTTATGTATTTTGAGTTAAATTGTGTAAAGAAATTCTGTTGTAATATACCCATCGTGATAAAATTTATCCATAGTCGAAAAAAAATATCGATCATCGATAAAAGGAGAAGCGAAGATGAGGAATATGTGTTTCTTATTCATCGTTGGTATTTTAGAACATGGAATACAAAACACAGGCTAGATAGTCAATGGTAAATATAAAGTTCCATAAGATGGTAAGTCATACTTTCTACCTCGTCTGTGCCTTCGATCCTCAAGACAGTCCTCTCTCTTTCTCTCTCTTACAGTGGTAGATTTTGTAACCAATAAGTGATAAGAAGGATATCAACGTTATCACTAGAGAAACAACATAAAATACTGACAATCTGTTTTACCTACATCGAAACGACTAGTTCTCTCTAAGAACTTATCGATTACTTAAAATTTTTACCGACTCTGCTTTGTCGGTATTTTCCTAAACAGATTTATAGGCCTGTACTTTATCCACAGAATAAAACGAAGAATGAAATAAAATGAAATGAAAATTAAATTTTAAAAATGAAACGAAAATTAAAACAGAATTAAAGGATACAAATCAAATTAAAATAATTAAACATTGATTGCTTATCAAGAATTCTATAAACATTGAAAAACTAAAAATTATCGGAATGCCTGGAATCAAAGGTGATATAATTCTACTAGAAATTTCACATTTAAATGTATTAAAACACAATTAAATGTATTACACAATTAAAGTATTCGCGATGCTCTTTTCAATTACATTTCTGTATGTACATACTGATTAAGATAAATATGCTCTACCAGCGAGATCTTCCGCTGACACATACGTGGATTTCTCTGTAATAACGAAACTACATGCTAACAAGCTGACACGTGCACAACAGCCACGTGGCTGTTACTAACGAGTCTAAAAATTATTTTTGACGAGTGACCTCCGTACGCGCTGTCTCGGAAAAACGTTCTCTGCGAGTTTTATAAATCAATTGACATACGCACGTTTATTTTATTACACGATCGTTTTCCTTTTTCATCATTATTTTATAGAAACATAATATAATTACAGTTTAGTAAAATATTTTTCTATTTTTCTCTTTTTTAAGCATACTTTTCCATAATAGATCAAAATATTGGTACCTTTATATCATATAATTTTATATTATACAATATCGACGATACTAAATTAAACGTTTGTTTATATTAAAAGCGAAGACACTTTTATCAATTTATAACTAACAACAATAAATGATTAAAAAATTATTTCACGAATAAATTGTACGAATACGAGAAACCATCCGGCATCAATCAAACACAGCGATTTTTAAAGAGTAATTGTTAGAGTTATCATGGATACCTTTGATCTTAAAATGGAACGCGCACGGCATGCCATTGAAACAATTATACCTTCGCATCGTGCAAACAATCAATTTTCCTTAAATTAGTAGCCGACTGTTAAGTAATTAGCAGAGCATGTAGTCGAACAGTTATGGTACGCGCTATGCAACGAATCATTATTATCAAATTCGCATAGGTAATAATTTCTTATCGAGTCGTGAATTATTCCACTCTATATATATAAATGTTTAAATAAAAGTAAGAAATAACACAATCGTAAAATTTAATGTACAAAGAATTGGAAGAATTTACAAATTAAACGTTTCCCCATTTTTCTGTAGAAACCGGAAAAACTTAATTAGAATGTTATGGATACAAGCTAATTTTTCATACATCCAGTATGTTAGTCGATCGATATGTTAGCGTTTGGGAATATGGCAAACTATAATGCACATGTAATGATGTGTATGTGTTCCGGACAAAGAATATACGGGTGTATTACTGCACTGAAAGTAACGGTTCACGCTATTAAGCTAATATAAACAATTGGGTAATTACGCAACGGTTCAGGACGGCTCCAAGTATGTTGACGTTGGTCAAATAATACCGAGACCATTAATTAATGGTTAACTTTTTTGCACGTCGAGTGATCTAACTGCAAGTGAATTAAGGACAGTGTCATTAAGGATCTATTACTCATCGATCGGTCGATAAGTTGACATCTTTCTATATCTAATTAAGTCAGCGCGATTTATATTTTAAATTTAAAGAAGGAATTAAAAAGAATATAAAATTGGATATGGAAAAATACCAATTTAATGCTATCATTTAGAACTAATTGATTTTTATAATGTTTATCAACGGTACTTTATGGTTATTGATTACTGCAGATTGGGCGGAGAAGAGAAAACTATTTCACAAAGTATTTCTGTCTAATTAGCCATAAAATTTGTCTACCTAAAGTAATAAGTAGAAACTGAAATTAAAATGAATTGTACCATTGTACGAAACGCCGTGTCTGACTAATCACAAGCTTATCTACTTACAGTAGAATTGTATTAACGAAGCTTCGCGTCAGGCTACTTAAGACTTAACGTAAGTAGTGGAAAATAAGATTAAGAAGAATTGTACTAATGAAGCTCTGTGTCTGGCTGGTCACGAGATTTATCAACTTGAAAGTTTACGTGGTATTTTAAAAGTTTCTTTTACAAAATTACGAGAATTATATAAAAATATAATTGACAAATATTCTCGGAAATTTATCATACAATAATATAAAGAAGTAAAATTTCTTATTTCTTATTAAAAAGAAAAAAGGAAAAAAAAAGGGAGAGATACTTTTCGATACTTTTGTTAAGCTAAGTTTTGTCTTAAGGGCATGAAATTTTGCATTACTTGAAGTAATATTTCAAATTACGCGATATAGCATCTACATAGTTATAAAACTATCCCACGTAATTTTGTGGCATAGATATAAGTTAGGGGAAACTTGTGCGTGGTATTTAACCTGCTAGATCGCATCAAACTTACATATAGAGTATAGCTAACCTATAATACCTCGTGTATCGATGATATTCTCGACATGTGATCAGAATAAATCTTAATCAAGCGGAATAGACGGTTATAAAAATTAGCTGCTTCAATTAACTACTCACTAATAATTTCGCAGATATTGGAATTAAATATTCGAAACAAATTATACTTTTTCATATCGATTAATAATTCGATATTTTTCACTGAACATTCTAAAAAAAAAATATCAATCTTAAGCAAAAGGAAATTATAAAACTGTCCGAAATTCTAAATTTTACAACAGCGAATTACTACAAAATTTTAATATTGTAACAAACTATGATTCAAATCGGAAGAATGTGCGCAACATTTTTTTTAATTTATCGCGTTAATCTACGAACGAATATCCCGCGATAAAAATATTTATAAAATCAAACATACGATCTATAAAACTTATGAAATAAAAGAGTTAGAAAAAAATTTCTATTTTCCTATATGACAAGGCAACTTTGTAATTTTTATTCGAGGCACGTATAGCGATTCATATAGAGAAGCATATCTTACATACCGTAGTCTGCACTGCATGGTAATTTTTCTGCTGTTTTCGCCAACAATTGAGCACGTGTGACGCGGAGGCGTCGTGACAATGCTCGGAACAGCCTTCTTGTCGTGTTTCCGACTTCTTCGTGCCCGGTGGATCTGGCCAACGATCCAGACTGCTCCAATATTTACCCTTTCGTCTCACCGCGTAATATCGATACACCACTATCGTCATTGCGACGAACAGGGCCAAGCCAGTTCCAGCGGCTGCCCCGAAGATCGCCGAGGAAACCATATCCTCCCTCTTTTCTTATCGCACTTTTCGCTCGATTTTTCCTCCTTTCTGAACCGTTGCCGCCAGTTAGATTCTCTTCAGCCTGAGATCTGAAAAAGGTTGGTCCCATTAGAACGAAAAAGGAAGCTTCCAAGATTAGTTTGATTGGATCGTACTCGTTGTCACGTTATACTTTCCCTATTTTTCCTTCTGGAAATTCGTTGGCATTATTGCAACCGAAACATACTACATTTTTAAGAGATTTTTCTGTGAGGTTACGTGACACGTGCGGCGTATTCCTGCCTCTTGCAATCTTAAAGATGAAAGTCTATTTATTCGAGAATGATTTGGGATCATTTGAATGGATACTAAAGTTTTACATTTATACGGTTTGAATAGTACGATATGATATATAGGTTTATGATATATAGCATTAGCGAATAGAAAGTTATTTTATGTCTAAATACAAATTGGAAATCTACAATAAAATTCTTTCACTTAAAGTCTGAACGAATTCATAGGTATTTTGCCAAGAATTAATCTTCACGTTCAATTTTCACGGAAACGAGGGATCAATTAAAAAATTATGCTCTACATTTTTAACTGATTTTGCACCACGCGTTCTTCGCGTCACATCGTGTATTTAGCAAGAGTATCCGAAGCTTCGGATAATAAAAGGATAAAGAGGGTGGAACACGGTTTCCCACTTAAAATTATCATTAAGCAGCTACGAATTAAATCACTGTAAAATATTCCCAGCTACTTTACTGCTCTCCACACGTATTCAGGTATATATTTCTTTTTAAACTTTTCAACCTCATGCATATTTCTTCCATGTTGCTCCTGGAATCGTCCGAATGATCGGCGTTCATTTTACTAACTTGCTTCGGGGAAGAATGAACATAGAATGGGAATTACCGAAGCGTGCCGAGGCTCCAAAGGTCAAAGTTTATTGGTCAACATCAACTACGTGAGGAAAAAAAGAAAGAAGCAAGAACGATGAAAAAAGTTTAATACGCTTGCCAACATATTATACATTTCGCCGTAATCTTTGCGTTACGATCGCGTTTACGAGAGTCTTCTATGCGCGGCCGACCATTTAACGCGAATGGAGGAAAACGGCGAACGGTGCGCAGACAACGAATCTGTGAATTCCCGACCCTGTCGATTTGGACTGGAATCTTATGAACCGTCCTTTCTTTGTTTGCTTTTATTTGCCACGCAAACCGAATTCGCGCGTCGAGGAGGCAACGAGAAGGGAAGGAAGAACAGAATTATGTCGTTGTTTTACGGTGTTATTAATAAGATCATAATCGGGGAGAGTGATACAAATTGCGTGAATAAATTGCGACAGAAGAAGAGTTTCGAGATGTTTAATAGATTTCGTGATATAGTATCATTGTTTGTCTCAATACGCTGCTCATTAGTTTATGAGAACAGCCCTTTATGCGTTAATTGATGTGCTATATTAGTGAAGGTAATTCAATTTAAATATCATCCATTTTTCTGGAGTTTTGATATTTCAATTACGGCTTAGTTAAATCCTCTAAAACAACTGTAAACGCGCAATAATGTTAATAAGAATTTCTTTAGGCTTAATATTGTTAGTGTATGTATACGTATACATATACTCTTTCGATGCTCGTTTGAGTCGACGGTTCTATAAAGAATGAAGGAGACACCCTTAGGTGTCTTTCTTCTCTCTCTCCTATGAAAACCCATGAAAACTGAAACCGAATGACAGACGTGGAAAATTCTTCGCGAAAGAAAAATTTTGTTGAATTTTATACAGACGTCTATAATGATATGTGTATGTATATATATGTATACGACATATACATTTGCATATACATACATATATATATATATATATATATGTCTTTGACTAGCCGTTCATTTCACGATCATTGTATGAATTTAATTATCGTATAAATGGTTAAAAGTTATGGGACTAGCGTGGAAATTAGCGTGTCCTCATTATCGCTCGAACTTCAGGGATCTGAGCTTCTATCTCGTACCATACATTTTCGTCATTGGATCGTGACGCTCATCGTGCAATTTCCCAGTCGAGTAGAACCAACAGCTTCGTCCAGCACGCACATGCACAATTCGACAACGCAGGGCTTTTGGCAAGCTCGTTGAACTTTCAAGTTGACATCTTGCTCCTGCGTCACGGTGCGTATACCGTGGATTAGTCTATTCAGTTGCTATGGCGATGGCTTATCTTACTGTGGAGCCTGGTCTGAATCAACGTATGATAATAAAAAGGAAAATGGTGCATCTCGTGAATAAGAAGATCGTGGAATCTAGGAAGATATAGAAGGAAAGAATAAAATAGACTGGAATAGAGGAAAAATTGAAAAGCTGATCGAAGAACATAGGAGACACTCGAGCAGGACATATAAAATGTCTTATCTAGCTTTGAACGAAACAAAAAAAAAAAAAAAGATTTCCAATTTTAGAAGAACTTTTTTAACGATAGAAACAAACAACTGAGCGTTATTTAAAAGTGAATAAGAATTCATTAAGTCAATTGTACGGACTGTTGACGTGCACGATCCAATCGACTAACATGCATATGCAATACCGTCGATCGTACGATCCATAGAGTCCTCTCATCGATTAATCCTTTAATTGGCCGCGTTTTCACGTTTACATCGAGGCGGTGATTACATAGTCGCTTCTTCGCTATCGCGAAGCATATTACAATGCTAACATGATCAATGAATCGTACGCAATCATCCTACCTTTTCACTTGTCACGTAAAGCTGTTGATTGATTGATCAAAACACGTTTCGATTTTCCAAAATATTGTTCTCCAAAAGTGAAATATTTTACGCGGTAAGATAACTTCAGTATTTGTGATACACACGGACGCAAATTGTTAACAAATGAGAAGCTGGTGAAATCGATAGGATGTGGGGCTACATAAATTCGGGCTGACCTATTTTCAGTTGTTAATATGCATATTTTCGAATGTGCTCAACTCTCTATTTTTAAGGCCAAGCAAGGGAAATTATTGCACAGGGACTGCAAGAGAAGTTCAATGTCATTTATGATACGCCAAATTAAACTATATCTATGGATATGCGACTCTATCACCGTGTTATGAAAGTAAGTGGAAATTGAGTTTGGATGCTATCGAATAACTCGAATCTTTCCATGTCAAAATGTTCCCAGAAAATATAGATAGCAAAAAGCTACTGTCTTTTAAAAATATAGTAAAAATACAGTAAAAATGGACAGTAGAAAATCATTCATCGGAATTAGGCTAATTCTTGCTGATGAAAATGTTTGTCTGAACATAATTATAAATCCTATTATTTGAAAGAGAAAATATAGATAGCGAGAATTATCAGTTTGAACATAGATTCCTGCCATATGTATATGGCCTTCGATCATATAAATGCAGTTCCACCGTATAGTGCCGACATAGCCATATGGCTTAATCTTTTCAAAGATAGAATTACACTAAGAACGATCAATTTTGCTAGAATATGTGAATTTTAATCTATCTTATCTGCATTCTCCTCTTCTCTTGATAGAGTATGTGAATTTTAATCTACCTTCTCCTCTGCGTTTTCATAAACGTGATTAATATTCACTGCGCAAGAACGGCGATTAATCGAAGCTCGATACTCCTGACAGTTTTAAGACAGTTTTAACAAATTCATGAGATCCGTTTGAATTTAGACACGCGTACCATGCAGACGATGTCTATCGGATTATAATCTTGTTAGAATTGCAAGAAATAAAGAAATGTATACACGCGATTGCGCAAGACGTTCTTCAGGGGAGAAATTGGAGAAACGTGATCGAAAGGGATTGGTCGAAATTGAGCATCAACGAGATTCTCGACTTAATGAAAAAGAATGGTCGAGGTTCTTGTCAACTTTGATGGCAAAATATCTGCAAGAACATTTATTACGATACATATCACAAACAGGAATTACAACGTGGAAAAAGGATGGAGATGAAGAAAGAATCAGGAGACGTAAACGTTCAAGAAACAATCATCGAAGAAACATAATCTCTTTCTTGTAAGATTTATAAAATACCCAACTGTTTCGCTTCGTGTTAATTTCTTTCCGTCTTTCATTCCTCTTTAAATGTCGGAATGAGCTCTTTATTGAAGTAATCCTTAATAGGGTTGTCTGTTAAATAATCGATCAACTACAATTTATATTAATTTTATAATGGTTTGCATAATTTGTATTTTATAATAATTAAAAAGTGTATTTAAATAATCATATAAGCACTTATTGGATTAGATTTTAAATGATTGAGTGGCATAATTAATTGCCCACATAGAATATATTTGAAATGTTGAATTCCATTTGAAACTGAATATGTGTACTTTGATACGATCCTACCACGATGTGTACGATATAAAAATTTTCCATCAGTCGTTTCTTTGTTCGACGCCAACGTAATATTCAAACAACACGAGGTGGCCTGTGATAATTAAAAATGCAATAAGACAACGGTGAAAGTAAATGCACCGAGTGGAGACGAAAAGTGAGAAGGTTATTGTTCAGGGATAATATGGCGATATTCTTAACTTCTTTTGTCTTTGGCTATTCACAAATAGGCGAACATTTCATTTTTCTGTGGGAAAAGAATTTTATTTCCCAAATGCATCACCCATATTCATTAGATTTCTTCTTTTATGAATAATATATACGAACGTGAGTGTAACTCTGTTGTACAAAGAAAATAATTCCACGTGTCTGCATATTGCAAGCCTTTCATTTAAAAGCATCTATATATTTATTAGATTCTCTTTGAAGAAATCGCATGTGAATAAACCACGAAAAAATATTTCACAAAATAAACGCATGATTATTATCCTTAATAATGATATCCTTATCATTGATAGAATATTAGAAAATCTTGAACCTAGAAATTTTCGACGATATACATTTGATATTGATTTATATACTATTAAAAAACCGAGCGAGTTTGGTATAAAATTTTATAGTAATCTATGTGTAGCACATATGTAAAATTTTAATGATATAGCAATAAGCTCTGTATGAAAATTATTTGTTTGGTAATTAGAGCGTTGAGTAAAGTTCATTTTTGTTT
This sequence comes from Bombus impatiens, assembly GCF_000188095.3. Classification (NCBI taxonomy): domain Eukaryota; kingdom Metazoa; phylum Arthropoda; class Insecta; order Hymenoptera; family Apidae; genus Bombus; species Bombus impatiens. The sequence continues at coordinate 2,203,927 of NT_176508.1, forward strand.
GGTTTAATTCATTAATACGAGTAATTAGTCTATTTCTATTTTTTGTTTATTGTATTTATTATTGTGTAACTCCATACGAGCGCGAACAAAAGAACTAAATATCACAATTATTCTCTAAAATGTAATTCCGTGAATAAAATCACCTACACGTGTTCGGTAGTGCACAATAACGTGTGATTTCGCTCCATCAGGGAAAAACAGACGAGATTTGTTCATCGTCGCAAAAAACGTTCATCCTTGTTAGAAATTGAACCGTCACGGAAATAACGATTTGCACGGTCGATTGCACCGCAATCGAATTCATACAGGTCAACGTGAAAGTAACAACAGACACGATACACAAATCTAGAAAGAAAAGTTGCACCAACTACGAATTAACGGCTTACAAGTTAAAAACGAGAAAAAGACTAAAGGCGGTAATCGAGAAATGTTTGAAACATTAATTTATCAATGGCCGACGATGTCAGGCGATGAATCGTTTCTGTCACCGACGTTTCTAACGTTTTCTCCGAGGCTTCGACGTCAATGTCAATTTTATCGCGAGGGTAATCAAAACCAATTTAGCTTGATATTTACGCAGTTCGATCATAAAGCTGCTTTTATAGCGAGGGATAACCGAACTTGCGTTTCGCGGACGAGAGTGGCTAATTCAAAGTTTCAGATTTCCTAACATATATAAATAAACGTGTTCTTCCTACATGAAATGGATGAAGCCAATAAATCGATCGCGTCTGATACGAATAAATTGAAAATTAAAAGTGTAGGAAACGTAACACGCACCAGTTAGAATAAAATGTGTTCGCGGAAAATACGCGGCAAGTTGAAATTCACATCGTTACAAAGTTATGGAAACAATCACGAAATTGTTTCGATGAAAGGCTTCCCAAACGGTATTTTGGATCGTGGAAATATGCACAGGAAAAGACTGTCGATATGAGTTAAAACTTTTGCCGATTTTTTCCATTCGTCCAATTAAATTATCGCGCGATTGCTGTTATAAAGCTATTTTTAATTACAATGGTTTAACGATTGTTTGTAAAAATTCTACGTATATAATAACTGGAGAAAAATAAATTATGCAAATGAAGATTCCATTGCCTTCTGCGTTAATGATATTGAATTAACTATCGTACTACCAACACGAATCAATTGTCGTGTTGTCGTAAATTGAAATTCATTGTATCGTTGCCACAAACCGCAGTCACAATTTAGAGTGGATGTTTACTTTGCGGTGGACAATAATCGTGATATTCAGTTCTGTTCACGGCTGTTCGTGTAATATTATGTTTTCTCATAGCCGAAGTAGATACAGATAGACTAATTATATCTAATTCTATAATAGAGTCAATGACCCTAAGGAAATGGGCATTTCTATTATTATCAAGGGGTAAAGAATTTCTCATTTTTTCTTAATTATGAAAATTACCATCCTAAAATTTGGCTTCGTGTTAACTATGCTACGGTAATCGGTATTATGGGATTAATTAGGGGAACTTACCATTTGCTATTTTAGGATTTTTCTATAATTACCGATTAGAAGTATTTTAACAAGCCAAGTGCTAGGGAAAAGGTATGATTTTCGCGTGACGCAAGTGAGTTTCTGAGCGAGAGTAAACGAGCCAAACGGAGTAAAATTAATGGAAGCATGGAAGCTGGGAACAGAGGGACAGCCGTCTTTGATTATTTTGCCTAATCTCGATTCCACCTGACGTTCCACTCCATTCAGATATTTAATCGTCCGCGAAAGAAATGATTACTCCCTCGAGATTTCCGTCCTTGCCTCGTCGAGGTGGTATCTGCAAGCGCGTAAAGTAAGATGTATTGATCCTTCGTTAATTACTGTGGCCGTTCACGCCCGGTCCTTCGATCTCGAATAATCCATTCCGAAGGCTGGATCCCCTCTGTCTTCCCCCGGTTCTATTCCCCCGATTAAACATCTCGAGAAATTAAAAAATTACACCAAGGAAGAAACTTAGTGGATGATAATTAACATTGGCGCTGTTATATGGTGTGCGCAAATTAACTAAAATTTTGTCCGCACGATTGAAATTTGATATATAACTAATGTTATCAATACTTTTCATTCAAGTCCCAAATTAAGTGGAAAAATAGTACCGATGTGGAATTGATTGGGAGGACAGAATATCCAATCACCGAGATTATATTAGATCTAAAGTAATTAAACAATTTGAACGGAAGAAATTATTTCAAGAAGTAATAACGTTAAGAGATGAAGCGAATTGATGAGAAATTTATTATTCTGAGAAATGTAAAGACGCGGTTATAGGGAACGTAAATGTCTATATTGTACACGTATTTAACTTGTGCAAGTGTCGTTATAGAATTGCATGTGCGACGACTTGTGCATAAAAGAAAATTTGAGCAAGGAACATCTCTGAATCAAAACACGTATCTAACGTACGAAACACTGCCCGGATCATGGGTTTATAACATCTACTCTGACAGGAGCATGTTCAGAGTAGTATAATATAACGGATCGTAACACGGATCTTCTACAAACATACGTAACTTTAATTCAGTGGTATCTGCGATTCTAATGACAATCTTCAAAGAACCCTAAATGAATTCTAAAATGAACCCTTTTGTTGCATTATTAAAATTACTATTAATTTACTACATATATATATATAAGATATTGTATTACTAGAACAACTATAAGACCGGAATAAAATTAAAAATATACTACATACGAAATATACTATTTTTCAGAAAAAAGAGAAGATTTAAAAACGACAAGAGTTAGAATGGATGTTTTTATGCACCGATACAGTAACGCTTATATAATTTATATGACTTCTCAATATAACGTATACGTACTTGATGTTTTTATTATACTCTATATTCTTATGAAATGATCGACGGGAAAGATAACTTGACTCTTTGCACTCGAGGACTTTTTCGGTCGGGCATAGCAGCTACTCCGGGTGATTTAGCTTATACGTGACGCGTGTCTTACAGCTAACGTAAAATGATTTTATATTCAAATTAACTTACAAAAAAAAAAAAAAATTGTAAATATAGATAAATTATTGGAATATAATTTTTTTTTAATATTTGAAAATATGATTTTATAATATTAATTTCTGTATTTCTTTTTGTATGATAATTTATAAAGCATTCACCAAGATGCATTCTTGAATATAATTGACCTCATTTTTCAACAGTTCAAAGTCAAGTTAATTTTCATTTGAGCTAATTTCACTTCCGAAAACGATTTTTTTATGGTTTCCAAACTATAATACTTTTGCCATGATCGTCGAATCCGAACTAACGTTGGAGACGTTGTCAGAACCATAGTTTCGCAGTGATATGGGATTAAATATTTTATCTCCATTTTAAAGTCTAACTACTTTACACTTCCTAACAAAGAACACAAAGAGCTAAGGAACCAATTTACAAACCAAGATTGCACTTTCATCAATTGGAGATGTCGAAATCTAGCATGAACAGGGACTGCCGCCTCTCGCTCGCCACTGGAGTTGGATCACCGTTGGAACGCCGTGGTGACCGAATAACTACAGTTACAAAAATATTCAAAATATTAATATTCCTCCGGAGAATTTAATTTCGATATCAAAGTGGCTATACACCGCTCAATTTTGCACTGGGAAACTACTTATTAAGAGGGATCGACTCATTACGTATTCGCAACGTGACTGAAAATCAAGATGGAGGATGAGAAAGGTACTCTCGAGCACGGGATTCTCTGTCAGAAGATACTAAGATTAGAGGATTTCTCGACAGTTGTCCGAGCATTAGCGTTATTTAAAGAAACTCACGAACTGATGAAACTCAAAGACAGGATATCTCATCGGAAGACGACCAACGTTCAATTATAATCAATTTTCTATACAACTGAGATGTTGCACAGAAATTATTATAGATACAAAAATAGAGTTTGTTATTCGTTTGTATTTTGTTAGGCGTTTATTCGACTTCATTTTGTTATTTTATTTCAATTTCTTTTGTATTCTAGTGACCAGCTTTCGCCTACTTTGACAAGAAGTATCGACAAGAAGTTTCTCGAGAGATTTAAATAGAGATTTCATCGATCTCGTTATTTCTTTTGCCTTTACCTTTCCTTTCCACCACTTGAAAGTAAAATTATTTATAACTCGAAAACACATAGCTTCTCCATAGCGTCTTCCGTACATTATATCTTCAAAAGTTAAAGCTATGTCTGAATCATTCTAACGTATGTCATATAAGGTACTTGCTTTTTAAACAAACAAGGCAAAATCGAATTTTTCCTACTTGAGACTTTTAAAATTCCCCAAACGAATTTTGAGCTTTAAATTCAAATTTCTTCGTTCCAACATGCCAAGTCTCTATGTTAGTGAATTTTAAGGTTTTTGCTAATTAAATGGAAGAAAAAATCAAACTGAAATTTGCCGCATTTCCTATTCAAAGTTACAGCGGAGTAATTAAACAGTTAGTAGTTGATGCATCGAAAAATCAGTATGCATTAAAAAAGACCATTACAGTATGCAAAGGCATTTAAAACAGGATGTATCAATATCATTTATCTCTACTTTATATTCTGTTAAAAAATGGAAAATATTTCTTGATATTCTTACATACGATATTCCTTGCAGTTTTATCATAAAACTTCCTTTAACCTTCTTCTTCCTCTTTCTTTTCTTGTTTCAAAGAACAGTCTATTTGAGATGAGAAACAGAGGCACGATTTGTTCGTTTCAATAGCAAAATTCGTTAGAATGTAGGGGTGGCTGGGTTCTGAAGAATTCTAGAAAGAACAATATCATTTCCATCGGTAATTCGGCGATCGATAGCGGGTCTGATCGTTTCGATAGCGTGTCTTGAAAGCAAATGATGAGAAAAATCAGAGCTATGGGTACGAGGGTAGAAAGTTCTTGATTTATCAAAAGTTACGGATTTCTAAAGATATGAGACTCGTGTGTACACGACGAAGTAAATCTAATTTCTTTCTGGATATCCCAGCCACACTTTATCTCGTAACTCAATATCGAAACGAAGAAATTCTGCCGACATGTGTGTGCAGAGGTTTCTGATGCAAAGTGAGATTAATTATTATGTAATAATTAAATTTAAAATTAATTTTAAATCCAATTTTCATATCCCACTTTCGCCCCTCTTTCGATAGATAACATTTTAGCATAGATATGAAACAATAAATCGTGTGTTATATATTAAAAAAGATTATTTCATATTTTTCTTCAAATTTAAGAAATCGTTTAATGACAAAAGACGAAACGATCTTCCAAGCAATGACTAGCATTACATTATTTCCACCATATATTTTCTCAAATGAAATATAAACGAAATTAATCATTTCGACTACGTTAGAGTTTAAATTATCAATTTTAAATATGCTAAATATTTCTTCATTCGTCGTCAACATAATTTCTTACGTTATACAAACTGTCTACGCTGAATATTTTTTTAATCCCGCTTTAATCCTGCACCGTGATGAATCCGTAAAGTCGAAAAGTTTCTTACTACGACGAAAAGAGAACGATTCTTTTACAAGTAAGACCATCCATTCCGAAATCCATCCCTCGTGGAATACCTATACACGTATACCAAACTAAGGACGAAACTTTCGGACGACCAACGAAACAAGTAAATTCCCGGTCTTTCGCCGGTATCGAAGATATCGGATTCGACAAAATTAGAATAACTAGAAACGATACGTATTTCTAAATTTTCGATAGACTGAGCTTTGTAGAGAAAAAGAATCTATCGCAGCAAATAAAGTAGTAAATTTTTGGGCGACTGTGCAATGATGTTCAAGAAAACTCCTTCGACTTTCAAACCCTTTTCATACGTTGTACAATGAAGAATCCGAAGGAAATGGAACGTTTTAAGGACATCTTAAAAACGCAACTCCTGCGTGAACAGGAGAATCTATTGGTAAATGTCGCACGATTGTAGCGTCAACGAGTACGAAGGATAGCGTTAAAATCAAATTAGAATCTTTTTATTATTGTCTTAACTATTGGTATTACGAATAGTGTCTTCGTTCCTTAATTAAAATTTGTTTCGTTTTGACATTATAATAAACGTATGATAGAATAATAAAAGCGGAATTCTTCTTCAAGATTCATCTATCCGCTTAAAGCTTCGTAAATGGAATTCGAAGATTTCATCGGTGATATTCGAACTTTAACCTTTTTCATCCTGTTAAGGATTTCTAGGAAATTGTTTAAAAATCGATAAAATGTTCTCTGATGCTTTCACGGCGCATTACGTTAGCAGACATTAATTTCTTGTTGAGCGCATTAACTTCTTCCTGACTATAATGTATACAACATAAAAATGATATAAGGAAATTTTCAAATTAGAATTGCAAAAGGTGGAATACTGATATTCCGTGTGTCATGGTGTACGCTTCATACAGAATGTCTTCGAAATACCACGGCTCATTCGCGAGATGCCAGATCATTCTCTTCCTCGGATTAATGGTGTTTCAGAACGTGGAGTTTATCTCCATCATAAGTGTTGAGCCGATAGCTACATTGAGTATGTACCTATCCACTTAGCCGTTTCTCTTGGAACTTCGTGAAGGATAAACCTGGGCTAACACGCCGTCTGCCCAAGTGCATTAATCGATTTAGCAATATATCAATCACCTCAGCTGTCTCTCCTCGCCGAAATTCCAGGCTATCTGTCCCATCAAAACCGCGACAAACAATGATAAGCGACGACAAACTACGAGACTAATTTGATTTTTGATCTAATCATGACGTGCAATTGATCTCGTCACATGCATCCTCGAACTTGCGTACTTTAATTTTATTTGTAACGGAAACTATAATTTAATTATCCTTGTTCATTTTTACCTTTTTTCAAATTTTCTTTTTATTATTCAAATATTCTTTGCCAGATATTTTTCACTCGTTCGATATATGCAGAGAAATGTAAAAATCCATTTCAACCCTTGAAACCAGAACCAGAATCCTTAAACTGAATTGACTCGATGAATAATTACACTGTTCACAACGTATCTGATTGTGCAATCTCCGATAGACAATTTTTGTAGACTTTTGTGAATCAAACACAAATTTGCGAAACATTTTTTCCCTAGAACCAACAATTTCCGAAAAAATCAATTCTGAAAAAGAAATTGCAAGTTCTCAACTTTGCGGATGTTTTGTGTACAGTACAGTAACAGCTATCGATACAATATACTGCCCCGAATAAAATGATATGTATTGTTATTGCATTCTAAACATTTAAATATGTTTGAAGAACGATGAAAGTGAAAAGGACACCTAAGACGCACCATTTGTTGCTTACATTTTTCACTTTATTTCAAAAACTGAAAATGTAGGCGAACATCTAACCCTAGTACGCGATACAGCAGATATTTCTTTTAAGGAAAGCATAAAAAAAAAAAAACTAGAAAATCATCTTTTGTGTCCAATATAATTCGCGCATTTAACGATTCCGTTATGCCGAATTTTTATATCTTGATAAAGTAAGTCATCTGACGAAATACTACGCGATAACGCGGCAAATAACTTTTGTTTGTTGTTCTAGCCAGAGTTGATCGATTTTGTAATCAATTAATCAAGCCGAGCAATCAATCAAATCGGTATTTCTGTGTTGTCGTTTAACAAGGACTTTTCAGGGTGAACATGTGCCGCCTCGTTACACGAAAAAGAGGCAAAAGAATGGAGGACACGTTTCAATTCCGAATAACCGAGTTTGATTCCCAGAAAACGAACCGTGGCGAGGGGTTGAAAGCCGACGACTGTAATCGAATAAGAAGAAACACGAACTACGAAAATTAGAAATTTGTGAGTAAAACACGACGCTAATTGATCTGCAGATGAAATTACAGATTTCAGTTGACATTTGACATAGACTTTTTATAGATTTCAACTTTATCTACTATCTTCTGTTACATCTTTATTATTTTCAAAGATATCAATTTCCTTGTTCTATTATTTTTTAACTTTTCCATATTTTCATTATCCTCTCTCCTTGCCTATTATCCTTTCTCTTCTTCATTTTTACGTTCCCATTCTTCATACTCGTCTTGTCATCAACTCTCTTTCTCTCCTTTATTCTCTTTTCTTATCCTTTGGAACTCCTTTTCTTTCCTCCTCTTTATCGTCCTTTTTCCTAGAAACCATTCTCTAAGCAAATGACGTAATGAAAGCGAATACGAGACAGTGATGTCTCAAGACTCAGATGTCTAAGTTTGTCCTAATTAGAGTCTTCGCTTTTATTGTATGTACAGCTATTGTATCAAACGTATTACAATATTTTACTCTTAACGAGCGACGCGTTATCAGTGAGGTGTTCGCGAGATATAATTAATGCAATTACGGTATTCGGCAGATGAACTTACGAAACGAACTATCAGCCGTCTACAAACACAAAGACAGGTAATCAAGCATCGATGTGTCTCGGGTACGTTTCAGTCGAATACATCGAAAGTTCGTTCACTGTTATCACTCTGTAATTAACGCGTTGTGTAATCAGTTTCCCGATAGAGAACAAACTGGATGCGCGCCGAATACGAACAACCCCCAAAAAACAGATACATAGAAAGTGATCAAACACGATGTTCACTATGATGCGAATAAAAATTCTTCTATTTTACATTCATCGGCTTCTAATTCTGTCTCAAATATGAAATGTTAAACAAATTAAAAGTGCTCGACAAAGGTATACTAAATTTCACTGAAATTGTAATACTTTTATAATTAAATCCATATACAGTTCAATTATCTGAAAAGAGAATTTTCTAGCTATTTAGCTTTAATAAGTTTAGAAAGATGAAATAACAAGACGTTTCTCTCATGGAACATGATGAGAAATGGTCGCAGGAAAAAATACGAGCGTAAGAATATGAAACGAAAAAATATATGATGTATAACAGATACTACGTAAAAGTCAAGGGACGAAATCGACATTTTTTTCATTTTATTCAAAGCATGTTTCATTGAAAGAAATACTTTAAGAGCCTTTCTTTCCACGAATTATGTGTATTCTCATCGGATCTAAGTTTGAATTAATTACTAATAGACGGAATTTCCACTTGCTCTCAAACTATTAACACGAATTTTAATTGCACAGGTAATTACACTACTTTGAAAATTAACTATTTCGTTGGAAACACATATTTATACATTGATAAGTGTTTAAATATCGAATTACGTTGTTGGTAACGTTAATAAAATCAGTACGCTGGTTTCCTTGAAACCAATTAAATCTGTAAATACCTCGATCGATAGTCTGCTATCAATTCGCAAGTTATAATACAAACATCTACTATTGAGAGTAAGTATACCGAATATGCTAGACGTTAATTAGAATGTATTGATTATTTATCGTACACACATCAAAGAGTATGTTGGAAATTCTTAAAACAAATTCAATGACTTATCCCAAAAATTTATTTGAAATAGTTAAGGATGAAACAATTTTCCTACCTCTTTTCTCAATTAAAATTAAGAAATTAATCCTCAAGGCCATGTTCTCTCTACTTCAATCAAAATCCTGCAATACTTAGTGAATTTAATCAATAACATGCCATAAATTATCTTCAAAAAAAAAATATTAGAAATTTCTGAACCGATTCGAATGACTTGTAACAAAAATCGTTCATAATAGTTGAAGACAAAATCGTTTTCCAGATTTTTCTTCGATATTGAAAATTCTCAAAGCCATGCCTTTCCTAATTCAATCAAAACCAAATAAACTTCGTTAATTTAATTAATAGATTGCTATTAATTATATTTAATAAATTACATATTTTACATATAGCATAGATGGACATTAAACCGCAAAATCGCTCGGCCGCTTGAGAATATACAGAAATCAATACAAACAATTGCTATAACAGGATACATCGGACATCATTTTAGCTTATTTCTGTCATCTAATTCATCGAATAAACCTACAAGTGGTTTCGTGGAATAAGATATCGATCAGAGGCGTATCAGTCTATCAGTAGCTGATTAAACCAATCAACCCGTTAAGTTAATTCGCTAACTTCTTGGCATTTGGGAATTTGCAGTCTAAATCCGTCACTCTAATCGATATTCGTCGCATCGATACCTGTTAATGTGATTCAAATTTGCTATAATCATTTTCATTAATCCATAAGTTACTGTCGTTAACAGTTTAATTACAAGAACCAGGTGAATGAACTTCGATCCAATTTGAAATCACCCGCGGTATACGTGAAATTTCTCCCTTTCCTTTGTCTCTCAAGTGTAACTTAGTTACAAGGGGCAAAAACGAGACGACGATTCGACCAAATGCGATATTCAACCGAACTGCCAATTCGTTTCATGCTCGTGTAACGAACTAATTAATTGTAAATTTTAGATCCCGTTATAGAAAATATATATAAATATCTATATGTTACATGGCTGACTGAGAATCATAGTGATTTAAATCGTTCCATTTTTACGTTTATCTTTTATAAAATTGTATTCTGTACTTATCGTTATAAACAATTCCTTATATTTCATCACATCATGAAAAGGTACTACGGTACTACGGTACTACGTGATTAAATAAATAAATTTTCTCAAAATTTTAATTTACGCCGCAATGATTTCCAGCTTGTCGTATACGTAGAAGAAATAAAATGAATTTTTGCTAATAAGAAAGTTTCTTTTGCCAGATATATTTTTACCGATTTGAAAGAAAGGAGTATCACAACAATAGTGGATGGATAACGTGTGGGCGACAGCTTCTACGACTGTGATCATTGAATACCAATGAGGGAGGCTGCGTAAATAGTCCTGCTCCTGTAAACAGCCTCCTCGACTCGATCGAAGTTACGAAAAATTAATGGATGGTCTAGGCAAGGACGAGGATGGAATCGACAATTTCTATTTGCATTGTTTACGACAAGCATGATAGATTAATAGTTCTGTAAGGAACAGCTTTTGAGCTAACACGTGGCTTAGAGTTTGCCCTGCAAATGACGTTAAAGTATAACACATAATTAGAGGTACTATAGAAGGATCAGATCTAATTATACACGAAAACCAACCGTAGGATTTGTAATAAGCTAATAAATTCGGATAGGAATCTAAAGGACACAGATTTTGGGATAATCCCGAAGAATATTAAGAATAACGTTTATGTGTGGTTTTTGCATCTTTGATTTGCATATCGTTCGTAGAGAATTTGGACGCGACTGTCGCACACCGATTAACGTTCAGAGTTGCTTCGACTGCATTTGGCATTCTCAATATAAATCGAGATATCGTGAACTTATGGAAGTGTTGCATGTAATCGGTTTAGAATGTACGAACTACATATCTTCTCCTACAAATGTTCTGCAGCGTTTTATGAAAATATTTTCCGAGTCATGTAAAAAATCTAACAAGTGTAGAAAATCTAACAAAAAATCCATTGCTGTGCATTTACCTTTAACAGCTGTACTTTAATATTTGCGTTAAAAAATTGTTTGCATACTCAATTGTCTACTTCCACGAGGTGGAATCTTTTTAACACGGATATGTATATTAAAAATGCGAAAAAAGTATAAAATTCTATGATTCTTTTGACATAAACGTGACGCTTGCACATATTTTTTATCAGACTTTCGATTTTATATTTTTCCGTTTTAAAATTGGAACGACAAATTTTTCCCAGATATTAATTGGACGAGACAATGGAAGATTTAGTCAGAGTATTACAAAATTATAAAAGCTTTTACAACATTCTATTTTCGGATAGTTCATCCACTCTGGCCCGGAAATAGCACAACGGTCCTTTAATCGAGTTTATCGGTTTTTCTTTTGTGTCGCTTAATCGACTTGATTGTAAAAAGAAACTGCGATAACGAGTTATTAAAATACATTTGTTTGTACAGTGAAATAAGAAAGACGTTCCTGTATGATAGTTTATGCCTTTATATCAGTCGATAAAATTCGCCAATTAAAGAAAAACGGAAACTTGCGACTTAATCATGAACGTTGATGTATGTTTAATCGCAATATTCCAACGAGTAAATAAGATCTTTGATATGAAGGGTAATTAATGAGTGGATTTATAAACTAAGATATATAACGAATCTTTGAAAATGATGAAACGACTGGATTGAATATTAAGAAAAAAATACTTTTAATCGCAAAATTTCTTAATTTTAATATTTCTTAGAATTGTTTTCATGCCTTTGTTCTAATATGAAACGAAGGCTGTAATGAAACTCATAAATAGTTATATCAATTAACATTAAGAATATCCTATTTTAAATAAAAAGATATAGCAAAGTAACTATTTACTTATTGTAATTGTGGATACATATGTTGGAAATATAATTATTTAACAACATGTCTTCTAAATGATTAATTCATTCAAGGCGGGATTCTGAAAATGGCATTTATGGCGATTTCATCATTGTAAATAACAAAAGCCACAGGGAGGTTCTTGCATAAAGTTGCAAGTTATGCGAGCAACTGCACAGTGGGATTAAGTACTATTTCAGAAGGATTACCACAAGAACTGAGAACGAATAGAATACATCGTATACTTTACTCTTGGGAAAGTTTCAAGAAATTGAAGTGCCTTCCCAACTACGTATCTCTCGCCGACAAAGAACAAGAAAGTGTGCAGAGCGGATGGAACTTCCCGAACAAGAATTATGTACTTCGGAAATGAGAGGACAGTTTCAAGCATCGTTATTCTTTTTACTTCGGTTCAAAACTATTCGTTCAACGTGGTACAACAAATTTCCGTAATAGTTCTTCAATAAGCCGTTTTATTTTGTATTATTCTAAATATAATTATCTGTTGTATCGAAATGTCAATGCAAAAAAATAACGCGCATTGTAGTTCGAAGCACGATCTTCCTTTCTCTTAATGTAATAAATATGTAATTACGTACAGACTAGATGTTAATAAAATTTATTATTATTTTTTTTTTTTTTTAGTTTAACAGCTCGAGCTTCGGCTAAGGAAAATACGACTTATTTACATTTCATGGAAAATAAAACGACTAAAATATATTTTGCTTGTTAATTGCATTAGTCGAGCTTTCCCAATATTAAACTCTCAAAATCTCCCCCACATCAAATTTTAGAGAAACATTGCCTACAACTTTGTCAACAATAGTACAAATTCCATTAATAACATCATAAATTCCAATAGACATCGTAAATCGCTATACTTGATGTTGTTGACAGTAGTTACTGTCGATTTCTAGACTACAATATCTGTCGTTGGGCGAAATTTGCAAGTTTGCAACAACACGACAATCTGCCAAATGTTTAGTAATAGAAGTCGAACGCACACTCGTAACACGACGTTATTAAGAAAGCTAAGAAAAATCAAACGTCCGAACTCTAAACTATCACGTTTCAACCTCGTATCAATTACATTTTGAGTTATTGTCGTTGTATATTTAATAATAAATTAGAATAAAGAAGAATAAAATGACTCCACTTCCACAAGGTGCTCACGCACTTATGCGGTTTATAGCGTTAATATTTAAACTATGGTTAAGCTGAATACATGTTCTGACGAACGAAGTATCTAAAGAAAAATGTGCAATTTTTAATAATGTTTGTTAGCTATGATGAATACATCCAAAATCAAATAAACTTCCGGACAACTTGTTCGAAAAGCAAGTAATATTAAAATCAAAATAACTAAATTAAAATAAAATAAAATAAAAAATGACTATATTAATTTCGCGATTTTTTCAGTGTACAAAGTAAAATAGATAAGACAAAACCAAATAAAAAATAAAATTTCATTTCCGAGTAAGAAATAATAAATAAGTTATTTTTAGCAGTTTAAATGATTTTTATTTAAACAAGAAATTAAATTCTTATTCGCAGCTGAAATATTATTTTAATTTGTTATTTATTATTTAATACGTAAATAAAATTTTGCCCAACACTCATCGCTGATACTCGCAAGATCGGTGACTGAAAAAGTAAGAAGAATGAAAGGGAATGGGCCAGGAAACTGTCAGACATTTAAGCCTTATCGATCCTCGATGTTAATAATGCCGGTGATAATATCTTAATTCCCACAAAGATGATTCTGAACATCTACTTGTTGGTTAAACATATTAATCTAGCTATTCCACTAGCTTATAATTTTCTCGACAGTTACATGTATCATATTGCTCCTCGAGCAATGTCTATTTAAAGAATTTTAGACGACGTTGACAACATATTGTCTCCGAAGAACAACCGTATCGTTTGCCAAAGTGCCGTGGTTCGTAAGATTGACCGATGTTCTCGAGCTCAACAACGGTTACGACGAAATTCAATCCCACACTAAAATATGTCTACGTGTAAGTACGTATCTATCGCAACGATTGACTTCCAATATATGTATCAACTGTTGTAAAAGTACTCGAGTTATTAATGTTTCCACCTCTGCACTTGATCCCGTGATCGTCCCAATTATTCTTTCTACTGATAATTTCGAAAAAAGCTAAACTGCCGGATTTCTCTTATAAACGAACTTCTTTAACCTTTTTTTGTTTCAATTGTATCACAAACAGGTTCGCAGAAGACGTTCAGATTCGTCCGTTTTCAATTTAAATCGAATCGTATTTTACTTAATTGAATTTGACAATATGTAGATTCGTTTTCTCTCGCGAAAAAATCATATTTTACATAACCTTTGTTCTGCTTTACAGTATTACTGCGTTCAAATGGAACAAACGAATCGTTAAACGCTGAACCTGAACGTATTCGATGAAACTTTCATTCAACGCGACTTGCCTCGTAAGAACTCCCTTTTGCAGCTTGCAAATGCCAGGAAACGTTGTTTTAGAACTTGCCTTATCCGTGCATGTCTTTAATGTTTTACTTTGCATCACATAATCTCACATAATCTCTAGGCGATACCTGCCAGCTAATTCGAGTCACGACTAGAGATACGAGCTAAAGTCGGCATTGCACGTGTGCTTTATGCCACCCAAGTGAAATAAAACGTTCTCTTAAATTTTAATTATTCGTAACGTGCGCTTCAAACTACTTTTACATGAACGTTGATTTCTTCTCGCATTTTGCATTTATACGGTATTATACACGTAACAATTTTTAAGGAAATAATTAAATGTTACTGCAATTTCAAAATTAATTTGCCACAGCGTATAATAGCAATAGAAAGAGAGGCGAAATTGTGCTTTTTATGGAAAATTGATACGATCGAGACCATGCAATTCTGGATAACGACAATGAATTTTTACCAACGCCGTGCCATTAACGCGAACTCCGTGTACCAGGAATGGAAGCCCATTAAATTCACCGCCAATTGTTCATTTCACTTAGCTTTTTCGATAATTCTCTCATTTTCATAATATTTGATGCAAAGCCTTATTCATGTATAAGCAATGGTGAATTTCGAATTGCATGAAAAATGGAGCGAACTATTATACAATGTGTCTCGCAAGTACTTCGATTTTTCAAGAAACAACAAATTCTATAAGAAACTGATTATTTTTCAACTTAAATAAAAAAAAAACTGTTAATTTAAAGCTTTAAAAATGATCTTTTTTTTGAGTTGGCATAGTTAATGTCAAATAACTCGATTCTCGTATTTATAATCTGTAAATGTAAACAGGACAAACCGTACTCTTGCCATATGCATACGTAGAAAATGTAAATACGGCAGTCGAATCCAGAATTACAGGAAAATTCACACACTCCTTCATATTTATTATAGGTTACGTTAGTTTCATGTAACGATGCTAAATGACAAATATGGATGCTTAGCGACGATTATAAACTACTCGAGATGGCTAGAGGGCAACCTGCTCCCAAAGGAGGTCTTGGCTAAATAAAACGTAATATGTTTAGGAACACTTCGGGATGCTGCTAAGCGTTCTAAAATTATCGGTTGAAGTTAAAGTTTTATCGGTTAAAATCAACGTAGGAATATAAACTGCATCCTTTGCTCGTCTTTTAGAATAAACATGACATTTTTATAATCAGACAAAGGTTAAAATATCACACGTGTAAGAATGCAATTGAAATTCAAAAGGAGAGTAATCTTTAAGAAAAAAAAAAAAAAAATAATCCCTAAAAGTATCTATCTTATAAAGAAAGCTGATGCCGTGAAATAATCTTTTCTTCGACAAAATTTGTCTAATATTTAAAATATAACTTCGCCGGACTTAAGGAATAAATCAATAGTAAGGAATTTGATTAATTTTTTTTAACTAATTCTGCTCATTTTTCTACCCTTCGATATTTCCTATCAAGTCGAACCTATTCCGATTTTTTCGATGTCGAAAATTCTCAAGCGACTCTTATTGAATTCAAGCAAAACCGTTCTATTCTCTGATAAAATATCGGAACTTTGCCAAAAATGAAAAGAAATAAAAGTAACTCCGGCAATACTTCTGCTTGTTGCTTTCCAAGTGATTGATAAAAATAGGCGATCTTTTTTGATGGAGAACCTAGTATAAGTTCATTTTATACTTAAACATCCAATATTTTATGGTTAAAGGGTCGAAATAGCCAGTAATTATGAGGGTTAAATTACAGAGAAAAAGTCCTTTGCCCAGAAGAGAAATACTTAAGTGAGAAGAATTGAACATAACAACTAAGCCATTATTACAGTCAATTTGATCGTCACTGTTTCTTTCATACTTCACTCTCTGACATCTAAATAATAAAGTTAAAAAGTAAAATTAATTAAATAATTAATTAATTTCATAAAATTGATATCGACTTCAAAAGACAAATTTTATTGTTGTTAATTCGCAGTAATAATGCTCTTGTTGCAAATAATAACTGATGTAACAAATAACCGCAATCAGTTATGAAACAGTTCGAAACAGGCGGGCTATAAAATCTGAATGACACGAAATTATCTGACATTTACCCGTCAATCGTTCGGGTTTAATTAAATCATTTCACGCAATCGTATTAACAAATCGAGCAAATCAATTTGTAGGTATTGTTTCTTCTCGATAGTCCGTCGTTCCATGTGGTAATTATGCGTTTGATCTTTCCACGAAAATTCACCTGAAAATGGAAACAAGATTTGATTCATAGACATGAAAAAGAAGAGAAATAAAATGTATTTTTTTTCATTTTCTCTTTTATACGACCAATACCGCTTGTTTTTTCCGGTGTCAACTGCAACTCACGCTGTACATGACGTACATCAATTACACAGATCATTGCTCATCCATGGATGGTGAAAAAAATGTGAAAACGTTGCTAGAGTTGGCGTAAAAGATAATTACGTAATAATTTTAAACTTGAACGCTTTTATACGAAACATTTCTATAATCTTTCGATTTAACAACTGTTGTTAAAGTGATTTTATAGTGAAATTACATTGGCATTTAACTTTTGTAAATTAAAAGCATAAAAAAGGAGCAATAAAATAGAAGAGACCGGCCCTTGTTGCGGCATTAACAGAAATGGCAATAACTGTTGAAGCAACTTATAACGAGACTGTTATTCGATAATGTTTTTTAACGAGGATTATTGGAATTTCTAATTGCGAATTCTGTGAACGACGAGATAAAAGTGAGTGCAAATTCAATTTTGCTGAATTTATCGATAACTTGATTGATTAATCACATAGATCAATACTTATTAGCGCCCTATTTTTATTCCTCATAAAGAGATTTCATAAAATTGGCGGAATTTTGTTAATTCACGAAATTCCTTATTCCCGAATTTATTTTCAAATAAATAGCACGGAAATATTCATAAATTTGTTGATGTAAAACCTGTATAATATTTATGCGAATATTATACCTATTCTTTATCTAAACATGTATGACCACGAATCACTTAATTAATCATCTTAATTAATCATTAATTACAACGTAATAAAAAGTCAGATACATTCTACGTTGCAAATAAAGGAATTTATCGTATGAACAGTCGAATGCTCCATAAAGCCATCTTTCATTTTATGCAATAAAAAGACACAATGTTGAAGAATTTTCTTTGTTTTTCACTCAACGTACATGTTATTGCCACAATAAAGAAAAAGCTATTAGACCTATCTATATTTTATATAGAAGTAAAATTAGAAATACGAAATGTGATAAAGGTGTCCAAAATGTTTGAGAAATTTAACACCGGTACGATACAATTTGAGATATTTTGTGTTTAATATTATACAGCTTTACATATCGTGAGATAACAAATACAATCTGATTTTCCTTCCGTCGCTTGAAACGTTAAACCGGCGTACCTTCGAACCATTTACGTCCTTATATTTTGTCGTTATATCAGAATGACTAGACTGTGACAAATGATTAGAGTCGGTGACAAATCACTGTTGAGAGAAGAATATTGTATGTGTGCCAGAAGGGACACTGATTTTATGATTTCATCTTCACAAGAAATATTTCCCGCGAGAAATTTCTAATTCTGAGATACGTAATTTCAAATTTCATCTAACGTGATTGGAAAATCTAACTTCAGTTTATAAGGAAAGGAAAGAAAGGAGAAAAATCAGAGTTGTTGCAATAAGATCAAACTAAATTTCCTGATTAATAACTTTGTCGGTGAAAATGATGATTTATGAAAAGATGTCGTGTTTCAAAGTAATGCGTATTAAATATTATATTAAACAGAGAGGAAGCAAAACAGAAAGAAAGAAATAACGTCAAACTAGATTTTTATATACCCATATTCAAAAACTTATAATTGCGTTGGAAACTCGCAACGTAAACTAATTTATCATAGCTTCTTCAAATTTTATTTCCTCTCTGTACATGCCGTTTCTCCACAAAATGCGTATCGAGATTTGTCTTTGTCATAGTATTTTCACTTTATAACAATATTTCGCTTTAAAACAATTCTATATTAATAACATAGTGCACAATGAAGTAACGAGTATCTTGACTTTAATAGATTCATGAAATAACTTCAGAATCGTATTAAATTTCCCGTGGAATGGCAATGGTTTACTTAATATTTCGTTGAAAATCTGTCCAATATCTGTAGGGCCTGAACTAGGAAAAAAAAGGGGAAAAGGTTTCGCAGCGGTGAACAAATCTAAAATGATGTTAATATGGCAGTTGTGAAAAAGAAGTTGTGAAAAAATGGTCGTTAGTTACTTTTTTATGGAATTTCACGATGATAAATTCCAGAATCTTTAGGCTTCGCGAAGTTTACATTTGCTCCAGAAACATCAGAAATTAAAATCCGCGGAAATACAATATGCAAATTATCTGTTATGCAACTTCGTTGACATTTCGACATATTCTACATATTGCCGTTCTATCTTTCACGATAGTGAAAGCTTTTGCTGAGCATTCAAGATAAAATAATATAAACTACTGGCAATCTTTATTATTTGAATTTTATATTATTTTGCTTTCGAATGTAATATATTTATTTTACATAGTAAAAGTATTAAATTTCGATAAGGAAATTAGTAATACTGTCATCGCGATCAACGTGTTTCATGAATTATCTCATTTTATGACGCAATATTTTTCCTTTGCAGTGATGCTTACGTTTGTTTTCTAAACAAATGAAATAATAAAAAAGATAAAAATTTACAAACAATTAAAATATTAAAATTCTAATCTGCCCAAATTATTTCAATAAAATAATTTAAATTGTATCATCATAAATTAATATTTCACCATTCGCAGAAGTTATTTACCCGAAATTCAATATTAATTCTCAAAATCTAATAATGACTTTAGAAAGCATTTTATTGATCTCATTACATAGCAATGGCACGCCGAAAACCTCGAAGAATTTCATAAAAATGTGCGATATCTGAATCGTATCCTGTTATCTCGCCAATATTAAAATTTCCAAATATTCACCCCCGTTTTATATAGGTACTGTGTGCTACGAAATTACAAATAGACTGAGACAAATTGGAATGTTGTTATAAACTGTCTGCATGCATGACAAAAAGAGAAATTTTACGTGATAGGTGAAAACAATTTAAAAAAACATGAACGCCTCAATGGGACAATAACACTTTTTTTTCGCGTATACTAGAATTTCCCCTTCGGAAAGCTGTGACTTGCGATTAGAACCGTTTACACAACGAGCTCGATAAGCAGTATTGATTCGCGTGAAAATTTTCCTCAAACCACGGTTTGTTATCGGAATATCGCCCAGTTCAACTTGGTAAGCTTTTGTGCCATCGGTATCGGCTATCTTCACAACGCATTGCTATTTCCTATAACGATCGGATGATTGAGAGAGGTAACCAACTAGTGCTCGTATTTCAAAACACAGCTGCCACTCTCGAGCGCAATTACTTGCGTAGTTCATACGATCGCGCGAGAATTGCCTCAGGATATAACAACAACAACAACAACAACAACAACAACAACGACATACTTGGATGTTTATGCTTGAAGAACTGTAGAAGAGATACGTTCTTGAAAAACAGACAAATTTTATTTATGAAACGAAATTATAGGAATTATAAGAAACAAAGTCCACTTCGTGTATGTTTAATAATTACAACTTCTATTTAATGTAATGCCAGTGTTAGAGATTGTATGGTTTTTTAATTTTACGTAATAAATAGGCTACAAATCGAAACAATCGAAGCTTGATCGTTATACAATGCGTTGTATTGATTATGCATTGCGTGATTGAATATGATTTATAAGAATTTTAACTACTATGTCGCTAGTTTACAATTATTTCAAACGGCTTGTACGTTTTAAAAATGAATTATACCCACAGTTACAATTCGTAGAGACTCCAGAGGCAGCAAATGGTTAACGAAATCGCAGGAACGCACCGATGTTCAATCCGTTTGTCAATGTGCACGAACGCGCATATAAATCCTTTTACGAAAATTGAGTCCTAGGCAACTCTTTCAGTAAGGAAATCCCAAACACTATTCTACGATTTCACAATTAGTTCCCAGTCGGTCGTTCAATTTCTCAGAAAAGAGGAATAAAAGAAGAAACAAATGAAAAGTAAAAAGAGAAATAATAAACACGTCTTTTAATCACGAGTAAAATTAATTAATAAAAATTCTTCCGACTTGTTTACTTTGAAACGAATTGAAATGAGAACAGTTTATAGATTGATTTTGTGAATTTGCGAAAAATTTATTAACCGTATCGATAAACGAGCTAGCGAGTTACTCGAAATGCGAAACAGTTGTTGCTCGCATCACGGCGCGCCGATAACTGAACACCTTTCGACGCTGCGGATTCGCTAGAGGTTGGTGGAAGGAAAGCGAGTGGGGTTTAGATTAATATATTAATATAAGATATAGATATAAAATATAATATAAATAACAACAAAAATTAACAAAAGTTAACCGAACAAAAATGATTGTTAATTGCACGTTGTTCAATTATACATATACGAATAAGACTTATTTTATGTATTATTTTACAGAATTTTGATAAATTATTTATACTCATATAGAATACACTATCGTTTTAAAATCCTTCACAGACGTCTTGTGCTAGTTCAAACTAATTGAACATCATCGCTCACAAACAGAATCACAAACAGATTACACGTGTATATAGTATTTCACGTAATATAGTATTTCAATATATTTAACTTGCCATCTGCATACTGGTTCGTTTTTAACTAGTAATTTTAAACAATTTTTCATTTTTCTCATATTTTCCTTTTCTTTTCAATCTAGTTAAAAAGATTAAGCTGACCTGTGGCAAATAAGAACTATCGGATCATATTTTAGAAACTGAAAAAGTATTCAAGAATTTTGAAAAATTGTTTAATACACAAAAGCCTCTAAAACACTACATGAACTTAAACGGTCTAGTATGCATGTTGTGGACGACATCAGTAAAAATAAGATTACAGCCGGAAGATTATATACTATGTTTCATTATATTTCATTTCAGACGATGTAATCGTACATTTTACTTTTATTATACTTATTCACTAAATTTAGTTTTCAAATATTTAATAGTGTAACTTCAAAATCATAGCGTATTAATAAAAGTATATTATTATTACTGTTGTTATTTTCGCTCTAAAATCTAATTTAACTTGCCTAGTAAAAATCTAAGTTTTCATAAGCTCTATCTGTGTGTATACATAAAGATCTGAATGTAATAATGAGAGAGAAGAGAAAGGTATTGTATGAAACGCAATCATACAAACCGGTGTCGACACTCGCTCAAAAATTGAGTTGTCAGAAATCAACATGGATGACAACAAAGTTCTTACGAGATAGACAGAGATAAGTGAAGTATCTCTGTTTCTGTCTGAGACATTCGTATCATATCACGCATGAGCAGAACAAAAATCTTGTCTTCCACGTTGACTTTTTGGATTTGTTTGTACGACCTGTTTGTACGACATCATACCTCCAGAGTCTCGAATACTCTCCATGCATATACAGGGTGGTTGGAAACTGGTGGTACAAGCGGAAAGGGGGTGATTCTACGCGAAAAAAGAAGTCGAAAATATAGAATAAAAATTTTTCGTTTCAGGCTTTGTTTTCGAGAAAATCGACTTTGAATTTTCGCTCGGTACGCGTGCACTTTATCACGTCTCGTTATAACGGATCTCACTGTAGATTTAAAAAAAAATAAAAAAGAATAAAAAAAAAATTTTTATTCTATATTTTCGACTTCTATATCTATATCTATATCTATATATCTATATATCTATATATCTATATATATATATATATATATATATATATATATATATATGAATTATTGTGCCTGCCCGTACGAACTACTCGCTTGTGCATCTCTTTCCACTGGTTTTGAAGAAATGGCTGAAATTAACTTAAAATTAGATTAATTTAAACGAAATTGGAAGCTCTTATATAGACCCTACCTATCAGGAACCTAATTCTATCAAAAATCTAATGATTTCCTCATAAATCTTACCTATCAGAAATCTAAAGGATTTTTTTTATAATTCCTGTATATATGTACAAAAATTTAAAGATCTATTTATGAAAATACTATCGATATGAAAGCAAGCATGATTACCAACACTAAAGTGATACTTTATCTTGCCAAATTCCCGCCTAGCTGTCTCTTGATTGGCTGGAGTGCGAAATTGTATTATCATCAAAAAAATATATTATAAAGTAAAATGTACACATATACTGTTTCTTTCTCAATATTATTTAATCAAACATTAATTGCGAAATATGTATTATTTTTAACGCAATATTATTAATATTATTAATCCTAGGAACTAATTTTCTTTTTCAAGTAACTTTTATGTTTTATTTCTTTTATATTATTAAATATTTCAACATATAACGTGGAATTATAAAACATTAAATTATTCAAATTTACTATTATTTGCAACTTTATGTAAAAAATAATAATCACATGGCACATGCACACAATTATAATTTATACATAGAAGCTATAACAGCGTTTAAATATCTTTTAATTACAAATGTTCTAAATAATTCTGTTTTTTATATTATCGGATTGTATGTGGATAAACAACATGTTTTAATTTTACTTTAAATTTACTTTTATTATTTTGGGAATTTTTTACTTTAGAATCACATTCTTCTAGTACTCACCAGAATGCATCGTGATTTATGCGCATAGTTCCGTTCTTTTCTCTTCATCATGGCGGTGAGTGTGGAGCCTTTCGGGTTGGTTCGGGGCGAGGGTAACACGTCGACAGAGAGCACTGCGGAAAAAGTAAAGTGTGAAGGGAAAAGGAGAAGGAAACACAAAGTGACACGAAGAAGGGAAAATAAAGGGTGAGCATACGAGGAGAAAGTGAAAGAAAAGCGAAAAGAAGACAGGAACGAGAGAGAGATACAAATAAGAAGAACTAGAAGAGAAGAGGTTAGGAAGTCCGAAGCGCGGCAAACAAAGTAAGGTAGGGAAACGAGAGATGGCGACAAACAGAGGAAGACCAAGAGTAAAGCGGGAGATAAGGCAGATTTTAAAAATACACTGGATAAATACAGCTTGTCAGAAAAAGAAACAACAAACAGGGAGAGAGGAATGGAGGTAATGATGGAACAAATGGAGAAAATGGAAAGAGGATTCGAGGCAATGATAAAGGAAATAAAAAGTATAAGACTTATAGAATAGTTGCTTATAATACTAGTTCAAGAAATTAATATGAATAACATTAAACATCTTGATATCATAATTTATTGTTATAAAACAAGTCAATATTTCGAATATTTTTTATCTTTGTATACAGTATTTAAAATAAGCAGTTTTTATTAAATGAAGCGTATTGACAAACTTTTTTACAGGATGTAAAAGAAGTGACAGCAAAAAGAAGTGCGGAAAGAGCAAAAGGATTCATCCAAGAATGTGATGCGTGAAGTACGCATTCGTAAACTTTGTTTAAACATCTGTGTCGGTGAATCTGGTGATAGAATCATTCGTGCTGCAAAGGTACCAATTATAGATGTTTTTTGTATTTTGTTCATTTCAAATTGTTTTAACTTCTTCATGTTCTTTTATTACATCATAATTATTGACATATAAATATATATGTACTATATACATATTAGAGATGTAGAAACACACATATATATATGTTTCTATATCTCTAATAATAAAAGTTGGTTTCTTAAAAATTAATCTTTTTCGTAATTAAATATAGATTAATATAAATAACGATTTTCAAATTATGGAACAAATTTTTCATTTCCATTAAATTTTTGTAGGTGTTGGAACAATTAACTGGACAACAACCTGTTTTTTCTAAAGCAAGGTACACTGTGCGTTTATCGCCGTAATGAAAAAATTGCAGTATATCGTACGGTAGGAGGTGTTAAAGCAGAGGAAATTCTTGAACATGGATTGAAGGTAATTCTATCACTGATAAGAATGTTTTACACTCAATTTCTTTTTAAGTGTTCAATTTTGCTTTTCCTTTTATAAAGGTACGGGAATATGAATTGAAAAAAGAACATTTCTCTGGCACTGGAAACTTCGGTTTTGGTATTCAAGAACACATTGACTTAGGAATTAAATATGACCCCAACATTGGTATTTATGGCTTGGATTTCTATGTCGTACTTGGACCACCAGGTTAGTTTATTACCATTTGATATTCTATAATAAATCAATATATTAAATATATGCACATCTGGCATAATAGTTACTACTATATTCAAGTTGTATCTATATTTATACAATATGTGCTAGAATATAGGTTTCATATTTGCAACTCATGCCCACTTATAATACTGGGTGTGTTAC
The DNA here is from genome assembly GCF_000188095.3 of Bombus impatiens. Taxonomy (NCBI): domain Eukaryota; kingdom Metazoa; phylum Arthropoda; class Insecta; order Hymenoptera; family Apidae; genus Bombus; species Bombus impatiens. The sequence goes on from NT_176508.1 coordinate 2,229,034, forward strand.
TTAAATGAAGCTACAGTTTATATTCATATTTATTTGAATATTAACATTGTTGCTATAATTCTATTTTGATAAATTAAGAGTTTAAACTGCAGAATATTTATCTGTTTCGTCGCATGAAATGGTCCGTGCGACGTCCTCCATTGTCTGACCGTCAAGGCCCAAGCACTGTTATACAGACCCTCTGAACTACAGATCAGTCACTCGTGCTCAGAAGTCAAGTCAGCAGAATCGCCAAGTCGAAGACAGTCAATCGACAGAAGATACATCATTACAGTTACCAACACGAAACGAGTCTCAGGTCGTACTCGTTCGTAGTTTGTCATACCACATACGTAACATTGTATCACATTGAAATTATTGGATCTTTGAAAATATATATTAACCTGTTAATATCAGCGTTATATTCATTCAACCACCCTTATCATCTTAACCGAAATAAGGGATCGAACGAACGATTCGTGGCGTCGATTATTCAAATCGTAACGGGAATTTTCGACTCCCGTTGGCGCGCTTCGAGATCGCGTTTCCTCGCGAACGGTCGAAAGTTCATTATCCTTTTACTTAATTTTAGAACTAAGAGCTATTTGATGCTGTAGACACTTTATTTTATGTCAATTCATCTCTCTAACAAAATGACCTTTTCTTTTTTGTTCTAATCAAAAATTTAATAGAGGATATAAATCTCTGTAGATGACTTAGACATGATATGAGATATGAGAAAGGAACTTCATAGTTGTAGTTCTGCATATCTTTTAGAGCAAAGAAGCTACTTAGAGATGTGAACACATCGTTTAAAACTAATTTTGTCACACATTTCCTTTCAATTTCAAATTTTATTTTTTCTTTTTATGATACGCATGAAACATATTAGACTCTTCAACTTCAAATAATAAGGGTAACTAAAGCAAAACGTTCACACTTCTATTACAAACACATTCTAAATATATTTTCCGAAATGGAAATCAGAATTTGATATTTACCTAATCGTTATATCTTATTTTTTTATCATCTACCTTCAACATATATCTATAAAATTAAAATACTCAGGGTTTTGGCAAACTATATTAGTACATTAATTTAATCTTTTAAATTTGCGTAATATAAGTAAAAAAATTGGTAATATAAATTTTTATTGCAAGTATCTATTAAACTTAATTATGATAATAAATAATTTATTTGTAATAGTTCTAACTTAAATGATACAAAAGTGCAAACATTTCGCAAACATTTCGCAAACATGGCGTTGCTGCCAATTGGTCAATTTCTATATCGGTGGTTAGAAAAAGATGCTAGCCGCCCTCGAGAGAAAGTTGCTAGTGGGAGACGTCGTTCGTTGAAAAAATAGGTCTCCTCTATCTTCTCGCAGTTGGGACAAAGACTGTTTGTCTGTTTGAAGGACTTTAGTTAGCTAAATCTTAAGATTTATAACGGGCCCCCAGGTTAGCTGAACATATACTGCGGAGACGCATCGACATTTGGCAATCATCTTACTCGAAGAATAGGGTCTGCATGTGGCGAGCTACGGGACAGAGACCGTTGGCATGTTTACTGTCGAGTGCTACAACTATTTCCTTTTTAAGGAGAGCTATAGAAATTATAGAATTACTCCATGCCTTTGTTAGACAAAGCGTTCATCCCGTGACCGCGGCTACGTTCGGCGACTGACTGTCGCCCCGAGCCCAAGTTTATTATCACAAATCGCAAACAAGTACAATGATAGCAAATCGCTTAATTACAGTCGTAAACTTTAATTACAATTCTACGGATTCTCCGAAGTTCCAGAGGGAAGGTCTTCGGTGTCCTCTCATCTCCGACATATAAGAATCAAACCATTCTTCAAGGAATTAATAAGTCTCTCGCTAATAGCCTAATAGATCGACAGATTTAACGAAGAAATACCTAACCGTGATTACAGCCTATTAGATCACATTATTCGCTATATAATTAATAACTGTATCACCTACAGCGATGCAGGCGGTACTGAAGAAATAAAGCCATTTTATGTTACAACTATAGCGGGTAAATTTACTCGTTTAACTTGTGAAGAATTAAAAAGGTACCTGACTTTTAAAAAAGCATTAAATAAGAATCTTGAATATCGCAAACAGTAATGTAGGTGATATTCAAGAAAAAAGAACATTTCATTTTTTAATTAGCACGAGTAAATGAACGAATATCGATAATATAATATAATGATTAATATGAATTTTATCTGTCCGATTATTTAATACCTTAACTTATTTCACAATAACGTCATCGATTGCCGTTAGGCTTTTTTCCCCTTTTTGTTCAAACTAATTGATAGTCGAAAACTAGTATTAAAGAAGTGTGAATTTAGTCTTAGTTTGCAGAAACTATTAAAATGATAAAAATGGATATCGTATTAAATCTTTAAAGATGCCAATTTACGATAAAAATTAAGAAATCGTTCAATTTGATTTTGTTATAATGGAAAAACCGTTCCCTGCTATGTTTAAATATCGTTACCGTTTGATTAACAAACCGGCATCTTGTCAAGGTATATAAGGAACACGGAAGTCGCGCGCGAGCTCTTTTGTGCCTGAAATTCCGGAGAGTGAACATCGAAGAAGAATT
>NT_176509.1:0-479 GCF_000188095.3 Bombus impatiens
TACCATGTAACGTAATAAGTTATAACGTGATACCATATAACGTAATACTATACAACGTTATACCATATAACGTAATTCGTTATAACGCTATACCATGTAACGTAATACGTTATAACGTTGTGCCATATGACGTTATATCATACAACGCAATACGTCACAAGGTTATATCACATAATGTAATACGATATAACGTTATACCATATAACGTAATACGTTATAACGTCGTAATACATTATAACGTTATACCTTATAACGTAATACGTTATAACGTAATATCATATAACGTAATGTGTTATAACGTTATTCCATATAACGTAATACGTTATAACGTTATACCATATAAAGTAATACGTTATAACGATATGCCATATAACGTAATACATTATAACGATGTACCATATAACATAATACGTTATAACAATATACCATACTACGTTATGCCATATAAAGTAATAAGTTATAACGTGATACCATATAAC
>NT_176510.1:0-14716 GCF_000188095.3 Bombus impatiens
GACCAGATGTAGAGTTTTCTTAGAAGTGGTAACCACTTCAACAGGAACGAAGAAAAACCGAATAGAATGGGTAGACGGATAGAGAATGGGAGAGAGAAAGGAGTGGGACGCGAAGAGACATAAAACGAACAAGAGAAGAGACGACGCAGGGGATGGAAAGAGGCGAAAGGTGGATATTCACGGTATTCCCATGTTGCCGGAGGCCGCCGCGTGCGGCCCTCACTACGAAACGTCATTTAACGATTAGCCGTGCGAACTGACTGCGAAATTCAAATTTAAATGGCACTCGCGGGATCGGCCTCGATCGAGTTCTCCAGGCACCTGAATTTATGCTGGAATTGCAGCGCAATTGTCGTGGTAACGGGCTGTGCGAGCTGTCGATGACGAGGCTGAACGCCGCCACGAAGAGCGAAGGGAGAAGAAAAATTGTTCTGAAAGAGGGCTGGACCTTTCATCGAAATACTTTGTCAGCGCGGTGCTTCCACGAAAACGTGGAAAAACTCGTTTTAGCCGTGGCGACTCGTTTCTCCTTTCAGCTCTTTCGTTTTTCTTCTATGAATCGTGAATTAAAAATGTTGGAACGCCTGAAGGCGCCTGACGGTACCACGGAAATAAGATTCAAGGCAATGTAACCGTCTTTGATCGGACGACGGTTTCATATCGAATAATATCGAATGTGTTCGAGTTCGACGAAGTCTTCCGGGCTGGAGAACCGAGCGAATCGGAAAAGGGAAAGACGATGTTGAAAAAAGTCACTAATATTAACATCGGGTCTATTGAATGTTTCCAATTGACAGAGAATCGTTCGCAAATCGTACTTCGTCTCTCTCGACGATATTCGTTTATGTTCTAGAATGTACCTTCCGATTCATTTACCTCTAATTCCTTCATCATCTTCGAAACGAAAGAAATACGCCGTGCAGACTTGATGGGAGAAGCGACACGACGAAAGTTGGACGCTTCCAACGTCCAAAAATTCCAAAGTAGCGCAACGTCATTGAACGCGAGGCGTCGACTAAGCGTTTTCAGTGCTTTGCAAAGAATCCCTCGGATTGTCTTTTTCACACAATCCTCGGATCTTCCGTCTTTGCCGCGCTGAAAGTTTTCGTCGCAAAAAGCTTGGTAGCCGATACTGTACGACGAATAATGCGTGGTCCCGTTTCGCGACAGCCATGCTCGGTCGTTCGATCCGTCGTCGTTGTAGATCGATCGAATCCGTGGAAGAACGGAAGGAAAACGGAGACGAGGAAAAGAGAAAAGCAACGCGGGGTCTGTCAGGCGGCGTGTCACGGGCCGCTACGAGGGATGAAACATGCTGAGCGACCAGCAAAGAGAGCGGCAAGGTTGATTAATGAACGCGTCGCCGAAAGAGCAAAATAACAAATAGCGCGTTGCCACGTTGCCCTCGAGCTGACGCGATGGCGACCGTTCGACCTGCTCTACAACGGGGGTTGCGGCAACCGGCCATGCCGCTTGCTTGATTCATAGTTCCCGCGGTGCACCGACGGCTTGTGACGAGGCGCAACCTCGTGTTAAGCATACGGCCGACCCTCGACCGACCACCCTTTGCTCCTGATAATTGATTGTCTCGCGCCCTCCGACCTGGCGCCGACCAAATTTCATTTCGTCCTCGCTGACTCTATCGGGCTGCAGTTCTTGATTATCGTGTTCTTTCAAAAAACGCATCGATGCGATCGTCTCAAACTGTCTACCTTGGTCGTACGTCCCTACGAAGTTCACCGAATATTTAAAAAATCCGAGCCATAAAAGCTTTACCCGATTTCTCTAAATAAACTCGAGTAAAAGAAAGCCGATGAATCTGCAAATAGAACATTTAACAATGAAATAACCTTTTCATCGGTCGTCTAAAATAATTGGGCTACTTTTGTATAACTCGTGATTTGATTATCTAGAGGTTCGGTGAGGTATAAAAAAAGCTTCACCGGGAACGTGGCTTTTTCAAAAAGTGGATACACCTGGTCTAATTTTATCGAACGATTAGAATCTCAAAGATTACACAATGGGTGAGTACTGAATCGATCATATCAAGTCGGCGATAGATTATGTAATTTCCGCGCAATCTTTGATTCCTGGCACGTCGTCGGCTGGAAACGAGTTTGGCTGGTAGCTGGATGTGGGTCTGAGAAAGTGGCGTTTCCAACGGTATCGTGGCCTCATCGACAGCCCTCTTCGTGTATCGCACGGTACACGCGACATCAACCACGATATCATACCCCGACGTGAAATCTGTTTCTCTCCTCAGGGTCTTCTGTTGCTCGCCGTAATTTCGCTTCGATGGAGATATTTGCGCGTCGTCTGTTCGTATGCTCGTCGATATTCAAATCGACCACGCCGATTGTGTCCTGTTATTACAGCCAACGTTTGTCATCGACGCTTCGATCGACATTTTTACCGGGAATCGCGAGCAATCACGATTCTCTACGGCTTCTGCTCCACGTTAACTATTTATTCGCACGTAAACTTACAGAAAAGTACTTTCAACGAGTTCCCTACGATAAGATACTCCGATCTGCCGGTGAAACTATTCCATCGTTATGAATGTTAACGCTTTACTATCGAGGAATATATCTACTTGAAACGTAAAGCCCGAGGTGGAGTCTACGAGATCCATGAACGTACAGATAATTTATACACACATATAGAACGTTTTTGACAATTTTTCTTACTGATTTACTTTTATCGCACATTTTCCCGATAAACATAACGGAAGAGAATGGTCAGAGAGCCCACTTCATCGTCAGGAATTATTGCGATATTTTTTTATTACGATATTATTATTAACCTTTTGCACTCGAGGACTTTTTCGGTCGGGCGCAGCAGCTACTTCGGATGATTTAGCGTGTCTTATAGCTAGTGTAAAATGATCTCATATACAAATTAACTTGCAAAAATATACTCTAATAATTTATCTATATTTACATCTTTGAAAATATGATTTTGTAATATTAATTTCTGTATTTTTTTTGTATGATAACTTATAAAGCGTTCATCAAGATGCATTCTCGATATAATTAATCTCATTTTTCAACAGTTCAAAGTCAAGTTCATCTTCATTCGAGCTAATTTCACTTCGGAAAACCACTTTTTTAGGGTTTCTAAAGTATAATACTTTTGCCATGATCGTCGAATCCGAACTAACGTTGGAGACGTTGTTTCAATACCATAGTTGAACCATGGTTTCGGAGGGATATGGGATTAAATATTTTATCTCCGTTTTGAAGTCTAACACTTTACACTTGCCAACAAAGAACACAAAGAACTAAGAAACCAATTTACGAACCAATGGAATTGCAGCACGGAATGTCGTGGTGACTGAAAGTCGCCTCTCGAGTGCAAAGGGTTAAGACGATATCTCGCAGCCCTATTTGTTGGCTGATCGATTTTCTCGTAATACAAAGATGCAATATCCTTCTTTATAAATTTTTCACTTTATCTTTCAAAAGCGACAGGTATTTTATATCGTAAAAGAATGCAAAGTTATGTTACTATTAGCTTACTGCTTTCATTCAATTTCTTTTCCTCCTGACAGACTACAAAGTACACGAATCAAACGTCGTTTCGTAAAATGGACAAACTATGTCGGTCTATTTGCGTGAATAAGTAAACGAAATTCAAGTACTTATTTATAAAAAGAATGGTAAAAAAGTAAGAAAGATAAAATCAGCGTAGTCTCTGAGATTTCAGCTCGACGGTAGAGGGTTAAAGATAGAAGGCGCGCCAGGTGATACGCGATACCCAGATACCCGAGTGAAAGCCGATCTTTTAAAACCTTTTCGCAACGAACTGAACGCGGATAGAGCCGTTTCAACCGGAGGCGAAGAACGCTATTCATTGCGGCGTAGACAAAGGTTCGCGCAATTCCCGTTCCTGCGCCAATTTGTTTCCAGACAATTTTCGTAATCGACTAACTTCCGGACCGGCGATCATAATTCTCGATGCGCCGGAAGATTCGATATCGCGCGGTTTCACGCTGCGCTTGTCCGTCCGGCCCTTTGCGAAACGATTAATGCGGGCTCGTGTATCGTCCGCAGGATGACTCTGTGCGTTTGCACCTTTGTCCGTTCGTTGGTTTACAGACCGCTTCTGTCCTGCCAGCAGAACCGCGCGCTTCCGGTTACTCACTCGATTCGTTAGCTCAACCTGATCGGTTGTGCGCGACTGATTACCGATCGATCCTGACAAATATTTAATCGCGATCAATCGGTCAAAAGTCACCGGTTTCCCTTTGTTTTTCAGTTACTTCGGCTGACTACCTTTATCGAATTAATTGGCCGCCGCTTGCCGTCGATATCCTCGTTTTTTCATCTCGAACCATTACCCGTCCCTATCGATCGCTGTTCCATCAAGACTTCGCTTCAAGCGTGAAAGGTTTGTCGTCGTCGGACGATCTTTCTCCAGTTCTCTGGTAGCCGGCTATAGCATACGGCTGGTCACCATTCCGAACATTCGATGTAGCAAATTACGTCTAATTATTATTCTTCAGCACTTCGACGAAGTTTGCTCGTATTTTGAATCGATCGAGTACGATTCGGTTAATAAAGTCAGGAGTATCGTATTTCTGAAACGTGAATTTTCATTTTTCGTTCGTTATTACGCCCGTCACTTGCCAAACTTTTGTTTCAAACATTACTCCTTATCTCGAACTTTGAAAAGGATGGCTCGTCTTAAATGACTCGCGCTATATCATTGCGTATTTCGTAGTAAACGGAAGTGTTCAGAGCGATCGCGCGATTCTTTGCGATCACGAATCGCGCAAATATCCGTGCGAGATCGTTACCGAGAACACGGAGCAACGCTCAGGGAAAAGTTGGTCGATTTGTTTTCGGTAATTCACCAACTCGTCCACTAACCATAAAATCCGACCAACTTTTCCAGCACTACTGGAACTCCTTTCTCGTTCGTTACTCTCTTCAGCTCGTATATACGGAGTCATAGGTACGGCTGTGTCGTAAACGTTAGAGAGCGCCAAACACTCGGCGTTTCTCTCTTCTCGAAGATGGCCGCGATTCTCGTTCGATCTCGAGGAACAAGGGCTTGTTAATCAGAGGTCAACGATTAACCAGGACGGCACGGCGAGAAGGAAGAGCCGGAAACTTTTAAGCGCGAGAAATTGCAACAGCGAAGGCTGGGCCGGGGCAACTTCTTTCCATTACCTGGGAGGAGGAAGATTACGCGGGCGGGTCGGAAGTGCCGTAGAAAGAAGGAAGCGGAATTTCTTGCCGTTGTTTTTCGTTTTAATTGCAGCCGGCACCGGGAGGAGCGTCGAGGCATGGGAGTTAACGAGATGGCGTAATATCCTCGACCCGTTCGTAGATCGGCCCCTATCTTCATCGTCGTTTCGTTCTCACGAGCCATCGATTAGCGTCATACAGGGAATATCGTTATGAGCGTAATTCTCTTCGTAAGCGACTGTCGTTCGTCTAGATCGTTCTCCGCGAAACGCGTCTGTTTCATTTAATAGCCCATCGTTCAACCATTCGTTCGATCCTCGACGTTTGCTTTACCTTGACACGGAACGAGCTTTCGAATATACGAAACAAAGGGAATTAGGAATCAGGAATACCAAACATCCGGGGCTTTGCGGTTTCCGGTGACATCTCGTCAATACCGCGGTTTCCAACGATGCCTGCACAGGTATCATTCCGGTGTCCTTCGAAACGACGAGCTGACCATCGTTTCGGAAACGCGTCTGCGCCTCGAGAGGAAACACTCGTTCTTGGAATTTTCCAAAGGATCGTGGTCATTAAACGGCGAACGTCTCGATGGAATGGTTTCTTCTCCCGGAACGTCTTCTGGATTTATCGCGAGGACGATATCAACTGAATACAAGGATGGCGTGTTTCCAGCGATAAACCCACGAGCCTTCGCTCGCGATCAAGTTTCTCACGCCGCGATACGTACAGTATTGGTTTTTATTTCGCCTCGGTTCATAAAGTTCGAATGGATAATTTGTCGAAGCTTTCCTGTCTGAGGAAATTGAGTTAGCACGCTCGAGGCCGAGGAATCTGTCGCTCTCCGATCTTTCCACGCGGTGCAGATTCTTTGAAGCGTCGAGACTTTTATCAAGCTTGAACATAGTCTGCGAAAATCCCGAGGGAAAGAAAGTAAAATGGCAGGAAGGAAGTAGGATTTCGGTAAATGAATTTTAAATGTAAGCAAAGATTACTGACGATGATTCGGAGAACAACTCGGTACGACAAAAGCGAAACACGCGATGCAGTTCCGCGAGTTAATAGCCACGATGGCCATGTGCGGAAAGGCTGACGTGACGAGAGGCGATGATTCTTCGGCCACGAGTATTTTCGTAGGCGCCGGCATAGATACCGATAAAAATCGCGTCGCGTCCACGGTTCGTGGGAACCCGACCGGGCAATTTAATAATAATTGACAGAAAATACGGTTATCTGGCGAGCGATTTACGAGCGCGCGCTATGGTCGCATTTAAAGGTGTTCTACGCAAGATGAAACGGGTAGATCGCTGTTGGAAAATCGCTGCGTGTAGGTAGATCGAGATAAACTTCGCCATCCGGCCGGCGTTCACGGTAGAAACAAAATTACCGTTGCACCGTTACACGTCGAAGACAGAAATTACGCGGGGTAATTGGCATCGATTTCGCATCGAGCTAAATTTTCTTGGCGACGAACGAGCGAAAAAAAAAAACAAAAGAAGGAAAAAGATTCAATCGTTCGTGGAACGCCGGCGTTCGGTGTCTCCCTATTTTGCGTCTTCATTGGGAAATCGACAAACTGCAGACTCGATCGACGGGCTATCGCGCGGACCGACGACCATTTCGACTCGTTATTCGTGTGGCGTACAAATCGGAGGTCGTCTCTCTGTCAAAATAAAAGAGCGCGTCGCAGGTTTTGCGGCGGTCATTATTTCGAAGACGTATCTGGGCTGCATCGATTAAACGTCGGTGGCGTCGCGCACACGGACCTAGGCCCGCCGCTTTTCCATTTCATCGCCCTTGTCGATACTCGTTAACGACGACAAATCTACTTACCGAGTTAATCCGACGCGTCGTTGCGGGCCGATATCAGCCGGCTCGTAATTTTACAATAATTCGTCCGTAATTTTTCATCTGACGATTTACGAGTGCCACAGCCCATCGTGCTTCCGCGTTTATAAAAAAAAAACTAGAAGAAGAATATACGAGGAGAAGGAGAAAAGAAAGGAATGAGATAGAGCAAAGGGGAGAAAGAGGTACATCGTGTGAAAGGCGGAGAGGAGAAGGGGGAAAAGGCAGGCGAAAAAGAAGGGTTGCGGCGACGAATGGAGGGCGAGGATCGCGCATAACTGTAGCGCGATGTTCGATAAATTGCCCCCAGGTTCTTTTTAGTTTGCCGCGATATTTTATTTACAAACTAAGCGTATCTGAGTTCGCGTGCCGCGGGGACGTCGTCCGAATCGGTTTAAACCTTTAAACTGACCTTCCTTTTTGCCAATCTCGGAAATCATAACCGGAATTCTCGATTTTTTCTCGAACACGGTCGCCACAATTTTCTCCACCGCTATATTTCATCTCGCTGGCCTCTATATTTTACCTCGCGTCATCTCGCAGCGCAACGATTAAAAATGCGTCGGATGTCTGCTTCGAAATAACTGAGACCGAATCATATGTAATATTTGTACGTTAAATGCAGGGCAAATATCGACAAGCGGGAAACACTTAAATTAACAGACAAAAATATTCATGGGAACGGTAAATAAATTACGGCAAGAGAATGACTCCTAAGTCGCATACGCTATCTGTAACTATAATATTTCTATATTTAAGATGAAAAGGTCGCTGCCTTCTGTGCCATAATATGTAGCGTTAAATTTAATAAACTTCAAGTGAAACAGACAGATTTAACGCGTCTATTAATAATCCTGACTACGAATTTCAGATCGATTACTCTATATATCCATAATATAAGCGTCGAGTGCGCTCGCTATTCGGTATATTCGTCGGGCGAATTAGACGCGGTATGACCTAACGTACCTATCGTATACGTGGTGAATTCTATCTTAAGCTCCTTGGGATAGTAATGCGTCCTCTAAATACGTCGAGAATCAAACTCCGTTCTACGTGCCCCGAGTGAAATGTGATTTACGTCGCGAAACGAAGCGAGGTAACCTATTATACAATTACGTATGAAACGACGATCGATCAGGAGATCAAGAGACAGCGTGAGAGTTCTCTGAGGAACGTACGAACCGCAGAAACAAGCGGAAAGAAAGCCCCGTAGTTGGTAAACTTCCTTTTTCGTACCGACGGTGGTTTTCGATATCGGTTCGAGCATAATCGTCGGTGAATTTTCGTGTTGTCTCCTAGACGAATATATAAATTTTATGGCGAGCACGACAGGGGAAAAGAGTGCGGCGCGGCGTGTCGTAGTAAATGCCGGAGAAAGAATGTCCCGAAAATGTTTAACGAGTCATTCTCTCCAGCGATAGACACGTCACCCTGGGAGAAAGCAAATTCCAGTTTTGTGACGCTGCCAACCTAGCCGTTCAGAATTCTTTTCTTGGCATAATGAACTCCGCTCGTTTGCACGCGACCGATTCCTCTTCGTTCCGGCTTATTTATCGGGAATACCTCCTCGAGCAAACCGCTAGACTTATCTTCTACCTCGGTCATCCTCCCTCCCGTCGTCGTTCGTTCAACGAGCTCTCGTCACGGAAAATTTCACGAGAACGTCGCACGAGTAGACCCTCGAAACGAATCACGGAAATTCCGTGTACGGATAGGCGTTTATCGTCGTGTTTACAGCAGGTGGTCTCACGAAAGCGTCGACCAACCGCCGATTTCGATTTTCCATCCGTCTCGCGAAAATTGCGAAAGCCCAGCGGGTTCGTGCAATCTTTCTCAGGAAAAATTGTACCGCCATCGCGTCTCCATTTCTATCACGGCTCGACGGAAGCCCCAGGTCTATGGTACGCATTTAATAAGTGAACAGATTGAAGAGTCGGTGGAAAAATCAATCTTGGAACGGAAGTTGCCACGTCTCGAGAAGACTCGAGAACGCTTTTGCCAAATGGAAAGAGGAAACGGGAAGAGGTTCTCGTTTACGTAATTCGTCGCTGGGAAAGGGTGACGTTCGCGGCGTCGAAGAAGGACACGAACCGCGACGAAAATAGATCCGAAGATTCCAGGAAGGGATTCGTGCGTGGTTTCTGTCTCGTGTCAATGAACAGCCGATTCGACGTACTCAAGGTGTGCGAGAACGTAATACACGGGTCCTAAGGGGAGAAAGACAATTTGCCGAAGCATAATTTGCTGAAAAGCAAACGACGCTTTGTGGTCAACGATAAACACGACGACGTGAGGGACTAGAAAGCGCGGTACAAAGATCTCCGCAAAGTGGATGATAACGGCGTCGCGCAACCGCTCGCCGATAAGATCCTCGCTTTCTCTTGAGAAATGCCACGAAAAACGCGTTATCGTTTGTAACGACGTTATCCTTTCGCGCGATCCACCGGCGCGCATTTCGTCGCTGCTATTTTCCACGCGATAATTGAATAAACACAGCGGAACGTTCTTCGTCGTATTTTTTTTCGTATTTTTCGTCATACATTTTCCTCCTCCGCTATTTATTTTTCCCAATTGCGTCGCTTTTGCGCGGACACACGAACGCGATAATTTCGTAGGGAACGCTCGAACAACGACAGCTTCCAATTTCACCGTGAGAGCCTTTGATATCGGTCGAACTAGCTGTAGAGGAGCGTTACGCGCAGATGCGGCTCACTCATCCTCCCGATGTAAAAGTTTCTCAAAAGAAGCGATGGCCATTCCAGTGAAAGTTTCGGCTGGCTGGTAACGGTTACGATAGAAATACGTGGCGTCCAGTGGCGCACAAAGCGGCGTACATTATTTACCGGCGGATCGATAGCCGGACAGCCAGCGAAAAACGGACGAGCGTGGCAAAAATTGCACGCTCCTCTTGGAAAATTGTTCTCGTCCTCGACCGCTCGAATTCCCTTCTTCTCTCGGCGACTCAATTTCGGTTATGTGGTCTCGAAAACGTAGCCGCGGCCTATAAACGCTTGTCGACGGTGTAAACAACTTTCCGGTTCGTGTATTTGCCAAGAGCGTGGCGGCAAGCGTACTGGCCACGGTATACGTAATTTATTATTTCAAGGATCGCGTGAATTCGCGGAGGACGCGCGGTAGAGACGTTCTCTTCCGCATCGAATTGCTTCCAGAGTTCGACGACGTGAATACGCTACACGAGTATCCACCGAAATCGAACGATTCTCCGCCGGTTCTCGACCCCTGCAGAGCCGCGCGCGCAACAAACGGAGGCTATGCTTTAAAAGCGAGTCAGGCGAAACGGCAACCCGAAAAATTTCTGGCAAGGACCACGGTCCCGAGAGCGTCGTTGGACTATTGTAACGTTTGAGTGGCCGCTGTGTGACCGTTGCTCTTCGCCTCCAAGCAATTCTCCGGTGAATGCCGAGTCTTGCGGCTGTTAGACGTTGTCCGCCACGACGATCCTTCAATCGCAGACAGAATTTTTGTGGACGCGCGAGCCTCTGACTCGTCGTCGGGTCGCTCGAGAATCGCGAGAAGAGAGCTTTTGTCCGGTCGTAGTTGCGCTTCTAGAACGTTCTCAAGCCGAGTACTCGACCGAATACTCAAGCCGAATTTACGCTGTTTCACTTTGAAGAATGAAAGCAGCATTCATCCGCCGTGTTCGGCATTCATCCGAAACAGTGTAAATTCGGCTTAACGAAATTGCGCGTCGTTGCGAGGACAAAAACGATATCCGAGGAGTTTGATCGCTAAGAACAGGCGCGCTGTCGTCGTTGAATAGCAAGGCTACGTAATTTTATCCTGTTTCGTTTGATACAGTTTTCCGCAGTACGCGGACGCTCTTCTTCCTCGCTCCTCCTTTTCGGCCTTTCTATTTCGGTTTCCTGTAGATTACAACCGGTAACACAGACCCCAACTATTATTAGGCGACGCTGCTCCCTCCTCTTAGATCGTATTATTTGTTTGACCTCGCTTTCTCGTGCTGCGCCTCTTCGGAAAACTTCGCGCTCCACCTTCTTGACGGATCGTGCACCGACGACGATGTTTCGTCGGCTGGGCTGACAGATTTTATTTCTAGGATAAGTCGGAGACTTCGAGCAATCGGATCGAAGCGTGACGTCGTCAGAGGAGTGACTTTGACTCTGTCATCGTCGAAATTCATTGGAAAATCGAACACGTCCCGATACTGTTATTCTGTTCTAATCCTTTTCCATTTCAATTATCGGGATATTCGGAGAAGGATCACGAGGAAGTGGAATCGAATACTTGATGGGAATTTCGTAAGAGCGAAACTGGAACATACTCCTCTTGCCTTCGTTCCTCTCGGCCACCCCTTGTCCTGGCTTCCCCTTCAACTCCGAGTAGACCGAGTATAAACAGCTCGTGGAATGCCATGGGGGAAGCATTAGCAAGTGTTAAGCTAAATAAACACTCCGGCTGACGGGGAACGGGGCTGCGTTTACAATGGTAACGAGTGCCGACTATGGGGTGACTGGATGATGCCTCGAGTGTCTGGTCGCTAAATTCCTTCGACGATACTCCTTTGCTCCGGAATAATGTGACCGGTTCGTCGAATCATCGCGCACCTTAACACTCCTCGCAATTCGTATTCGCAGTTTCTCCTTCGTCGATCGAGTCGAGGATGATCGTTTACAATAAGGTTGCAATAAAAGTGTACGGTGTATAGTGGAGAAAGGCGTCGTCGTTATTTAATCGACGGATAATCGGCTTTCCTTTGTTCGAGGCGTAACGAGCTTCCTACCACGCGTCTCGACGCATTAGTCGCTGTCTTCGCAAACTTACGATATTATGCGGCTGTCGGGCTTCTTTCCCGAGACTTCTTTGTCGCTCTTGATAACCTCGTTTCTTACGAATTAATCTCGACATTGGTTCCCACCTACCGTGCCAGCGACACCAAGCGTGGCAAGAAATTCGTGATCGCCTTCAATTTGCGATGGAAAATCGCACGCGAGAAATCGTCCGCAACATAAATATCATTGGGAAAATCGCAAGGGGTATTTCGTTTTGGATCGCAGGTGCGTTTCGATTGCCAGAACAGTGGCGTGAACGAGGCACGAATACAGGCACACGAAATTCGGACGCCGATCGTTTAATCGACGCTGCTAGAGATTAGCGAGCAACGGTGTTAATGCGCGTTGCCATTAAGCGCGTACTTAGCGCTGCGTGCGAACAAGTAAACGGAGAGAACACGGGACGGGGATGGGCGACACAGGAGGTAGACAGCTCGAAAGCCGTTTTCTGGCCAGCGTTGGAAATGCGTTTAACTGGTCTGGGTTCGTGCCGCTTATCGCAAACTTAGACGTTTCGTCGCCAAGTTATCGCCACGGAAACGCGTTTACGTGCGAAATTACGAACCACCAAGGACACAGCGGCTTCCCGCTGTTTTTTTTTTCTAATAATACCGGAAGACGTTCCCGGTCGTAGATCAGGAACAGAAGCGACGAACATAAGAGTTTCTTAGCACGTTCCTGAGCGTCGCGCTTCGAAGCCGGCCGCCACGGAGCGTGTACCGGAGAAATTAGTTCGTGCACGTGATTAGCCGTGGAGGCACGCAGCCTGCTGCCAGAAACCACCTCGGGGAAAGAGACACGATCGCCGGCTCGGAGTTCTGGGAAACGCGCTTGCTAAACGATAAGGGGTTGCACGGCTGGGGAAACGCGGCTCCGGTAAAACGCGATCGTACCGCAGCCTCGAATTTGGCTACCGAAACTGTACTCGGGAGAATCGTAGGTGCAATTCGAAGAAGTTAGTCGATGTCAACCATGACTCGAGCTTTGTGCCTTACCGATACGGGAAGTGGCCACTGTTTCGAAATGAATCGGGAGAATGGTCGCGAGCAACGGGACAGTCAAGAAGGCGAATCGATGCGTGAATCGTTGACGATCAAAGGCCGCACCATCGTTCCGCCTTGGCTTCCTTTGTGCACCGCTAGAGTCATCAACAACGACGCAAAGAGCACTTGGCTAAAGTGGACGTGGATGGCCGGTCGAGACGAAATTAACGAGCCAGAATCCGTGAAGCTTCTGTGAAGGGAATAGCGTGGAATACGCGCCTATTTCCAACGATACTTTTCGCCGCAGACAGAACTGCCCTTCCACGGCTTTTTACATCGTTTCCTTCACGCTTTAAAGCGATTTTTATCACCGATGAACGTTACCGAACGGGAAAGTAAGCCAAAGGCCGTGGCAAATGATAAGAAAAGTAGGCCGGCTTTCATATCGCGGAATTAACAGGCTAATTTTTTCCGCGTGGCAGAACGGTAGATCGATTGCAGCTGCGTTTGCGTTGCACAGAGAAAAAGTAGAAGGAGAGGAAGAGCAAGAGCAGAAATAGAGAGAAAGATCGCCCGGAATCTCTCTCTGCTCGCAATTAATTAGAGACGACCGGTCTACATTTTTCCTTTTAGCGAACGCTTTTAATCATCCCAACGATTTCGAGGTCTCTCTTACCAGCTGTGTTCTATCTCTTAACCTCTTTACCGGCCAATCGTTAACGATATTTAATGAAATTTCAACCAGGAACGACATACTTCTATCGAAATATCAAGCAAAGATGATGTGTGTAAATCGAGTTCTCGATTAGCGTCGACGCGGCCAACCAGATCAGCATTGGAAAATATTTCGTGGCTTTGAAGTCTGGAAAACTAGACGAGTTCGAGTACATATAACAGATAGTAACAGATATGCAAGACAGAGTGTTCTACACGAGACGCTATAGGTACAGACTATCGTGGAAGTAGAAAGTCTCGACTATAGTCAGACGCACGGCCCGTCTCTATCCATCGATTTTCGTTAATTCTAGGACAATTGGCGCACGGCTTGGCCACGAAATAATTTTATCGGATTCTAACCATTTTATTCTTCCTCGCCTTTTACTTCGAATTAGCTGGATTTTTATAAACGCGGGATTAAGGTTGGCGAATTAAAAAATTGAGAAAATTTGTAGCGAGATAATTGCGTGCGATATAAACGAGGGAATAACGAGGGGAATTTGCTTTTTACGTTAATTACCCACTGATATCTCATAATATACCGAAGTGTTTTCCACCTTTGCCGTCGATATTATTTACCTGCGGCGAAACGAATTAAAGCGAAAGTATCGCGAAGGAGAATTCACCAAAGCAACCGGACTACAGAAAGAAAAAGGCTCTCTCAATCGCGAACTCTTTTCCGAACCGTCGCTGAAGATGGAGGCTAATGGTACTCGAGGCTCAAAACGTTACACGGAACCGCATTTACTTCGAGGGTTACTTCCGCGACTGCACTCGACCCCTTAAATCGCAACAGCCCTGTAATAAAGCGATACTCTGAAGGGCCACGACGTGCTCGCGGGTCAATGCGCATAAGTAGCTTAAAAAAGTTGAAAGTGCCGCTTCCATCAAACCGACTCGCCCGTGTTCCACCGTTTATCCTCGAGCTTTTCCTCAAACACCAGAAGGAAATTCTTTGCGTGCGAGTAAATATTTACGAGCACGATCAAACGACGCCCGTGGAAATGTTTTTCGAAACGAAAGGAGGAAAATTGGTCGATCAGCGCGAACTAGTAGCGATCGAATTTCACGGCTACTCGACACTTCTCGAGTTTACGGCGGGACGTCTTGTACAACTTGTAACAGTGTTTCTGCTTTGTCGAGAGGCGAGCGCCGGGAGCCGGCT
>NT_176510.1:14829-30948 GCF_000188095.3 Bombus impatiens
GGGAGCCGGCTTGCCTGCCGCTAAGGTATTTCTAATTTAAACGTAGCCAAGCAAAGAATAGGAAAAGACGCGGCGACGCGCGTTACCAGCTTTAAGGCCGCGTTCACACCGGCGAGAACGCGGTGGGCGGAGAGAAACTCTCTGTTGAACGCGGCGAAACAAAAGGATGGCGGTCGGCTGCGGTGCAACAAGAAACCCTCGAGCGTATCCCTTCCGCCCCGTGCTGCCCCTTCCATTCTTTCTTTCGCGCTTTTCACNCGCTCGTTCCGCCGGCTCTCGCCTCGAAACCGCGCGCACTTTTAGCACCTCGAATTAGATTTCCTCTCATCGGTAACCAGGGTCGACGATCTCCTCCGATTCTTCTCTGTTCTCGCATTCGAAGCGTCGTCCTCGATCCCACGAAAATGGGGAAAGGGGTCGGAGCGGAAACGCGAATTCAATTTCCCCGAAATCGTTGGTTTTCATTCTGCCATAGGAACATCGATAGCCTTGCAAGATAGCGAATCGACCTTTCCTATCGACAGTCGACTTGTTCGCGGTTGGTGTCGCGGCGGAACACGCGAAACGGCTATTACAATTTCAAAAACGCACCCTTATCGGGTAAGAAGACTTATCCGGCTGAATAAATTTCTCGCCCTCGGCAACTCGAGAGAGGGAATCCATTCTTTTCGATTCTCCGTCGATCCGGCGATGTTCGAATATCTCGGCAGGTTCTGCGAGGGAACGCGAACCGGATCGCTTCGGGCGAAAGTAGATTTTTCGATGTGTCGTCGAACTCGCGAATCTTCGTTACCGTAACGCGACATCCTCTCGCCGCCTCGTCTCGAGATAACGTCTAGCGTTGCTCGCGAAGAAATATCGATACGAGGCTGGCTAAAAGCTCTTGGAAATCAGCGATTGAATCGAAGGTAAATTACATTTCCGCGGTATTCATCGAGCAGAAAGGAGAGGAAGATGGGGATGAAAGGAGTTCCTGTTTGACTTTTTTTCCACAGCAACCCGATATCGGTCCACCGTCTCGGATATCACAGACCTCGGAGCATCGATATTGCTCTTGTTACGTGTATCGGTAAACATTGTCTTTAACACGACAATATACCTTTCCGTTATTTCCTGAAAATGTCTGCAAATCGTGGCGGACAACACGTACGCGCCCTTTGATTAAAAGACGACGACGACGATTTTCGATCAGGGAGCTTGTCCTCGAAAACTCTCGCGTGGTAACGTTCTCCGTACAGTAAGGAGCAACAAGAAAGCAGAGGTTCCGTGCAGGGATGTTTCCTAAATTGGATCGAATGGAACGTGGACAAGATTTGCGAAGGCATCGCGACACGCCAGATTCGCGGTAATCGATCACGGTGAGTCCCGGGGCGGGTCGGAGTCGTCGCGACGCCCGAGCGCTGGGAATTGCGAAGTTGCGACGCGGGACCGCGTCCTGGATTCCGGGACATCGGAAACTCTGTCGTTACATCGCACCGAAATCCCGTCGAATTCCTGCTCGAGAGAAAATTCGCCAACCCGTAATCGAGATTGCTCCTCGAACCAGCTTCGCCTGACTGCTACGTGGACAGGGGCGTGCGTCGAACGAATTTCAACCAGAAGGAAAGAGGATGATCGAACAAGAACCCTCTAACCTTCGCGGAGTCAATTTCCACGCGTCGAGGCTCCTCTCGTTCGTCATTGTCGCGGAAACGGGGTGGCGTTATTGCGCCAACGCCGTCAAAGCAGCCAGGTAAAAGGCGTTTGTGATGTGTAAGCCCGTTCGTGCAGAAGCGACGGTTTAATGCCGGCGACTGGCAGACTCTTCGACCTCTCGATTCGGGAAACAATAGGATCGTGAACACCTAGGAGAAACGATCCCGGTGCACCGGGGAAAATACCAAGCCAGGGGGAGAGTTTTCGATTGCTGGTTCGCCTTTCGATGGCACCGTCGTTCCAATTCGAACGAGTGAAACGAGACTCGGTGTGATCGTGTGTCATCGAGACGTGAAACGACAGTTTGCGCGACGAAACGAGACTACGAGAATTTGGATAAGAACGCGTATCGTTATTACGAGTGTTCGGTTGACTTCCAATTATCCTATGTCGCGTTTCCTACGCGGATGTAGTGAAATTAAGCTATTTTCCTGTCAACTCCGTAGCGTAGCGTTATTCGTTAATGTTGAAGTTATTCGATGTGTAAACAGAGAAACTCGTGGATAAATTGTAAGGTAGAAAATATATTTAAATAGAAGCGTAATTATAAGTAATTTGAGTTGGTCCAGATCCGCACGCTAACTGTGTTACCCAATAACTGAAAACCCCGAAGCCAACGTCACCTGTCTACTGTTTATGGTCTGTCTTCGTCGCAGTCTTCTGTCTACACGCTGTAGATGGCTTCAGTGCTCGAGAAAACTAAAAAGATCAGATGTAGAGTTTTCTTAGAAGTGGTGACCACTTCAACAGTTAATTACAATTCGAACGAGATGATATAGCACGACGGAAAGAAGAGTTTATATTCGTGCTATGGCTGATTAAGATGAAAACGATTGGACCGGGGCAACGATCGACTCGCCGCAAACGGGTGCGATGCACTCGAGAAATTAGGAAAGCAGGAAGAGACGTCCGGGAAGGGGGAATCCGAGCGAAGCGCGCGGGCGGTCTAGTTTTCCTTAACGCGAAGTGGCACCTCTAAACTCGAAAACGCAAAAGAGGGACCGGAGAGAAAAGGCTGGATAGGCAGAGACCGGGCTCGTGCACCGTCGTTGGCAAGCGAGAGCGAGTCGGAGATTCGGTAGAAGAGAGAAGATGCGGTGGCGAGAACAGACGCGCTGGGACGTTAGAGGGGAAGAGAAGCAACGACGAAGAAGAAGGCGGAGGCGGCGTTGGATGAGGCGGAGGAGCCGGAGGACCGAGTGTTTGCCTAGCCGGAGCACGAACCCCGTAAATAGAATCCCATTAAAGCCTTGACGCGCTGCCGCTCGTCCTCTTCTCGTACAGATATACGAGAATGTACGTGCACTGGTACACGAAGAGGAGCAGAGCCGGTATGGATCTTAGGCACCTGCACACAGCCTAGCCTGCTGGGGATGAGGCGCGCTACCCGATGGGAGAAACGCCGTGGCCGAATAATGCCAGCCACCTTCGCTAGCGTAGCCCGATAGAATCGAGAGTGCCATGAAAAGCGGCGAATCGTGTACTTTCAGAATCTCTATCTCTCCCCCCTCTTCTTTTTTTTCGTCGTCGAACGTCTCTTTCCTTCTGCTCTAGCGGACCGTTCGTCGAGATCTTCTTTTAAATTACCGGCTACAATAAGCGGAGAATTCTAATCGTTTAACCACTTAGGAATTCCATAAGCCTGATTCTACTGCTTCCTCGCGAGGTTACCACACGGAATGCTAAAGCGGAATGGACGAAAAAACGAAAAGAATCTGAAACTCCTTTCCGTGGATCGCCTTCGATTCAGTTTATTCGCTTTTCTCCACGTTCGGCAGTCTCGTTCTATTTATCTCTTCAGCCCCTCGATTTCCCACTACACATCAATTTCTCCTTTCAATCCGTCACTCGCCGTTCCTATTTGTTTAGCGATCTGTTCCTCGTATTTTTCCTCGTTCTCGAACCTTTTATCTGGCGGATTCCTCCGCGGCGTCCCTCTTCTGCCCCTTCGACGCTCCTTTTAGAAGAGCTCCTTCGTCGTCTGTCCCTCGAGAATTCATCGTTTCCGTGTATGCGTCCGTTTCGTCGCTGGAAGGGGAAGGAGAGAGAGAGAGAGAGAGAGAGAGAGAGAACCATACAGGTGCGCACCGTGCATCCACGTCGATGGAAATTGATTGATCGACTTCGCCGCGTTTTCCCACGGGCAGTCATCGCAGTTCCTGTCCCGTTCGAATGGAACTCGCAAGACCCGGGATCGATGTATCCGGCGCGGATTGCTCTTCCGTCAAGTTTCTGATTAATTCGACACTGCTGCGTTCTCCAGAAAGTATGGACGAGCATTACGAACGATGGAGCACGCTGGTGTTCCCGGAGAAGCATCGCTTCGAACGTGGTCGCGAGACTTTGGAATTTCAGATATAGAAATCTACCCAAGTTAACCATAGCTACGACTTGTACGTATATTGTTTCTCTGCCTGAGTTTTGCCTGGTAAATATCGCCTTTGAGACGTCGTTTATCAACGAAAATGTCTCGCCTGTTCTCTTTTCTCTCCAGAGTACGGTATACCAAGTGGCGACGTTTCCAAAGGATGAGCAGGGACCAAGAAATCTTCGTTCACCAACTTGGACGCGTTAATAATGCATGTTGCACCAAGTCGAAATAGATTGTACAATATGAAATTTCCTATAAAACGTTAAACGTGTCACAGCTTTCGCAGCGGACGTTGATCTTTGCGATAATCTTTTCGTATCGATCTAGAGAATTATTCGTTGCAAATTATTCACTTCTCGTCGCGCACCCCGAAGCTCGAGCTCGAAGCCAACGTCTCTCGATAATTCAATTCTGTTAGTCCTTTGATTTCAGGATACGTACATGAAAATCTTCTCATGAATTCATATCCGAGAAAGTACAATCTCTTGAGAAAGTAGGAAGGAGACGCGGAGGATCGGAAATTTCGTCGAAGATAGGAACCTCGGGACTTGGTCGCGTTACTCTGACGGAAATCGCAGTAGAATCCTCGGCAACACCGCGGATCCGTCGAGCTCGACTTAAAATTCCAAAAACGATCGCGATCACGGCCAGGAAGAAAGGCTCGTCGTATAATTCGCCACTAAACGGAGTTACGTAACGGGTGGGTGGACCATTTGGTCGGCGTTATCGTGCGCTTTTATCCGTTATTTCGTCTCGGTGGCGGGATTCCGCTCGCCATCGTGAAACGGATGATCGGGTAGGCCGCGTGCGGGCCAAAATGCTGGAGAACGAAACAGCCGGCGCGATCGTTTCTGGCAAGATAGCCGCCATACGATGCTGCCAAATCGAATTCCATCGAGAAGAACACGCGCGTATCCGTCGAGAATTTAAGAAAAAGGCGAACATCGGGTATAGGGGATGGGGAAAGACGGACGGAACAGCGTCAAAGACAAAGGAGCAACTTTGGAGTTTCGTGAGTAACGACAATGATGTGCAAGGAACCGTAAGGTGAACTTCAAGCTCAGTTGGAAATTTCGCTTCTGAAACGATCGTTCGTTCGTTCGAGAAAGAGAGAGATCACACTCGTCAACGCTGAAACGCGTTTCCTCTCGCTGAAATTCGTTCACGTCGAAATCCACCGGGACTTTCGCTCGAGGTTAAACGCTCTGTCTTAGACGCATTAATGGATTATTTACGGCCATAAATTCGATCGATTATACGTCGCCGGGACGAACTGACGCTTCGAACGTTCACGAAGCTGCCATCGATCGATCGTAATCGACGCGTGTCCGATTAGCGAATAATTGGAGACAAGACCGACGCATACCGATCAGGTGTTTAGAATCTGCGCGGCCGAATCGTCGGAATTTTCCGCGGCTCTGTGCAACGATCATTAACTATCGGTAGCTACCATTCCGTGCTGACACGAATGAACGATTGGTGGATCGATGACTGGCCAGTGGAGAATATTCATCGAGCCGCGCGTTATTTATTGTAAACGGCGCATCGATTCGCAGCCGCAATTTGATTTCGCGTGATGACGCCCGATCGAGTCGGAAAAGTGACGCTTCCGGTGTGCGCCCGACCAGCTACCTATTCGATGATTCGATCCAATTAATCGTTTGGCCCGCACCGTACTCGCGCTTCCAGAATCCTAAACTCACGGGGCGTGGTATGCGGCTTCGGAATCGCGGCGAACTGTCCGCCTCGAAATTCCTGTGGCGAAGCTATGGAGCGGCTTGGAAAAACGGGACACGTGATCCTTTGAGATCCGACGAAATTTTCACGAGTTTGTTCCATCGTTCTTACACCCGACTTGTTTGGAAGTCGACAAGAGAGCCTTCGATTTCAAAGTTTCGCACTTTGTCCGCGAATGGAGGACGTCGACGCAGGCGTGCTTTATGACGCTTTATAAAGCACCAAGATGGGACGAGGAAGCGGAGAAATTAGGTGTAAAAACACCGCCGCTTTCTCATCCCCCTCCCTTTGTCATTTTGCCTACCTTCCTTTGCACCGATGTTCTCCTACTTTTTTTAACAAAATGCCGCGCGTGCTAGGGAGACACGGGGAAATCGCGAATTACACCAACTGACTGGCATTGCGCCAATTTCGCAGCGCGTCGATAGGACTCTTTACGCGCGATAAGTGCACTCGCGTTGCACGAGTCGCGTCAATGAAAATTCCCGGCGCCGCTATTATCAGCGAAATCGCGGTTACGTGGAAGCGCTTTCGACAGATAACAGGTATACGTTTCCGAGTATTTACACACTAGCTATCTTTCTCCTCTCTCTCTCTCTCTCTTTTTACATGCCGTCACGCGTACCAGAGAAATACGCCCGCGTGTGCGGATATATTTTTCCCGCCACGCAAACAGCTCCAGATCGACTTTGTTCTTCCCCCGGAGCAACAAACGCGGGCATATTTGCTTCTTCCCAGGGAAATCGATATTCGCAATAACTCAGGCCATCGACGGAATTCTGATTCCACGCCGGTATTCCCGGCGAAGCTGGTCTGTAATTGGAACGCGCCGCTAAATGAAACATGCATACTACACGGGTCGGGAATGCGGTTCAATCGTTCACCTGCAGGCTACGCGAGGCTAAAAAAGGAAGATGTCACGAAAGGTCCGCGAGAGTAAATCGTTCCGCCAAAAATCGAATCCTTGATACGTAAATTTGAAAACGAGTTATCAACCTCTGCCGAAGAATCGTTGTAATTTGATAGTTCGGACAGCTTAATCGATATACTAGAAATCTTTCGAAGAGAAAAAATCTTTTGACAGAAGATACGAGTGGATGATCTGGAAATGTCCTATGCGAATTCGACCGATAACTATTTGGTGTCTTTCGGGCTATAAGGCTTTTAAAGAAGTTTCCGTCGATATTTGTAATGCGATAGGATGCTGTTTGTTTCCGTTCTGTTTCGCAGTGTAACTTTAATCCGTTTTTGGCCATGTTTTTTGGTCGTCCAGGTTTAGTTCGTTGTACTAACTTTTTATTATCAGTCCGACCACCTGCGTTTCTACTCGAATTCTAATCGCCTCTCTGATTGTATCTAATTCGAACGATGGAACTGGTCGATCACGTAGAGACGAGACAGATAAAACACGAAACGATTAAAATTATCTTGGTGGAAGTTTACGTAACGTTTCACGGAAATAGACTCACTTTCGCGCTTACTAAAATATGCAGTGGCAATTTCAACGATGCCTGGAAATCCTCGGAGGATCATACTTTTTCGGTTATTTCCATATCCGTAGTTCGGCGAACGTATCGACTGAGAAACAAAATGCGTCTGACTCCGTCCAGTTGCAGAGGAAAGAAAGCAACGAGAGGCGAAAAGCGTTCTACGAATTCTCGATAAAAATCCAACGACGTCAGGAGAAGGGGAGGGCGCGGCTGGAAGTTGCAATAGGATGGAAATAAAATTACAGCGGGGAAAAAAGTCTGGGACAAGAGGGAGGAAAGGAACGTAACCGCCTGGATTCGATGTTCCTTGAAATACACCGCTTGTATCGAGAACGTTAGCATTAGCAATGAGGCGGGTTTAATTCGGCTCTCGTTTACCTAAATTGCTCTACTTGATGACGATAGTCTGCAAAGAATGGTGTACGATCAACAAAACCGAACGATCTAGACCGTTGAATGCTAGTAAACCGTGTCGTATATTCAACTCTTCTCGCGCAATTACAAAGTCTTAGCATACCGTTGTTTGAAATTCCTTATTCCGAATTAAAGCGTATCGTTATCGTCGGATAAGGCCGGTCCAAGGTGAAGGAGGTCATCGAGGTCACTAACGCTGGAGATTACCTTTCCAATCTACTCGGTCCAGAAAAAAAAAAAAAAAATAAAAAAATCAATAACTGCCTGGATGATCCAATATAAATACTTGGTAGATTTTTATGGATAAGGGTTCCTTTTCTGCGATAACGCGACAAAGGATGCCTCGTTTCAATCAAGCTCGATGATCGGCGATAAATCAAAGAAGATTAACGGCGGCCGATTCACGACTTCAGGAAGCGCACTGCTCTATTTACGGGATGGTCGATTTAGGTCGATAATGCGGAAGGACGAGAGCCCTCGCGTACGTATATCAATATACACATCGGTTCTGGGAGTATAATAGAATGCATTCGAGGTCGCAGCACGAGTATGCCCTATCCTTCCGTGGATATTAATGGCGCTAGATATTGCTTTCGCACGCCGGCTATACCTACTAGCCGTGCTATGCACTGCTATGTATTATTAATGTCGTCATGAGACAAAAAGGACTCGCGATCGAGCATGACGCGCCATGCTTTAACCTCGTTTCCTACGAATCCCCTCGTGCTCTCCTTCCTGCATACGTGTTTCCGCGAAGAACGATTTTCATCGCGTGAAAATACCTCCCCAGGAATATCGCGCGTTCATTAAGCGCAGCCATTCTCTTTGCATTTAGCGAAGCTAAGTCGACCGAGACTAGGAGACGCAGCCTTTGATTTTTCCTTAATTACGTTAAAGTCGTGGCGGGACAATAGACGGAAAGTTTCGAACACTACGCTATTCGATCCTCAGTCGACAGGGGTTAACTTCGCGACCTATTTCCTCCAGTGAGTTAAGCCCGACGATCACCTTCTACGGAGACTATTTGTCACGGGCATGATTTCCAGTTCCGAGTTGCCTGTAACGCCGAACAATATATCTCGCTTAATAACCGTGCACTGAAATATTTCGAAAGTTAGCCGGTCTATGCGGAGACAATACGGCCACGATACTTTTGGAATTATCGTCGAAGGAATTAGTACAACTACTCGGCAGATTTCTTTACCTGGTCTGAAAGAAGACCACGACTAGTCGACAAACGATCCCCGGTATTTCTCAGTTTCGTTAATCCTAATTCATGCCTCTGGAAGGCAGACGATCGATGGATGAAGTTCGAATTAGAATACGAACCCGAGGAAGTCTCAATTTTCTTTTTTTCTTTTTTTTTTCATCCTTTTCGATACTACGGCGAAGGAAGAAGACGCGAGACGCGAAGAAGGAACCCCAAGGAAGCCCTCGCGAGCCATTAATTTCTCATTCAATTTGTAGGCTAGGATGATCCGCATGCGCTTCCTTCAGGGGTCGGACGAGGCTCTCTCGAAGACGGAAAGAACTTACTGGATTAGAATCAAGCATCGGGATGGAAAAGTCAGGTCGACGCGACGGATTAATTTACGATGGCTCGTTGAAACAGATCCGGCAGATTTATCGAGGAACGATGACCTCGTGTGTCCATCCCCTCTGATACCCAGCCATTTTCTCGCGAGTGCCATTGCCAACGATCAAATACCGCTTCGACCTTCTTCCGTCTCTTCTCCGCCACCGGTCTATTTTCTTCTTCCATCCTCGTCCTATAATCTGGAACCTCGCTAACGAGATCCCAAGTTTGTCAACGTCTTCGCGACGATCTTCGAGGACGATTTTACTCATGGAACGATATAACAGGGGATTGGGCGATCGTTCTGACACCGAGTGGTCGTGAATCCAAGTTCCAGACGATCAGGTTAACTCTTACAGCGTCTCGAGTTCTTGGACGTTGCTAATGAGCAGTTTCTTCTGGGAAGAGAGGTTTTAATTATCGGTGATTTCGATATCTTCCTGTTCTCTTCTCGCCCTTGTCGCGATCGGTAAAACATAGCCCTATCAAACGTAGCGTTCATTATCGACGATAAATATGCAAGAACGGAGAAAAATCTTTCGATAAAAGACTTTCTAGGCGACTGGCGGCGAAAAACAAGATTTTGCTGAAATTTGCACACCCGGTCGAGAAGATACGAGCGTGGAGGCGGACGTTCTCGTATTGTTTGCAGTACGAGATTGGTTGGTTCGTTTAAACACGCGACCCCGTGATTTCAACGGGAAAGAAAAAATATCTTCAACGGGAAGATTCTCTCATTTTCTTCGGTCGTTCGACGTCTCTTTATTTCGTCGGTGATCCGACGGCCCTCGAACGCGGTAAGTCGGTGCGACTCCGCGCGGAGAAAAGCAGGGATTTCGTCGGTCTTTCTCCGAAGAAGAAAACACGATATTACCATCGCCTTCGATGGCCTACGAATTTCTTCGTCTTAAGGCTAATCCAGCTTTTTTCGCCCGATCAACCCTCCGAGGGGTCGTGTTCTTACGCGTCCGTCGTAATAAGTCCTCGGGCAAGAGAGAAAAAGTTTTCCATCGAAGCTCGATCGTTGCGACAAACGACAGGCAGTGGAAAGTAGCGAACGAATTTTTCGGATTCGACGAAAGGATCAGGTGATATATAAAGCGGAGTTGCGATCGTCCGTAACTTATTGGGTGTCGATTCAGACCTGTCGCGCATTAATTACGTATACGCATCGTAATGGGTTTCCATTAAATTCTATTCGAAATCCCATTACCCGGCAATTCCAGGAGCATCGAGATTTACTCGCGCGATAGTCGATCAATGGTAACCTAATTGAATTCATCGTTGCAAGTCGGTTTTCGGCAAAGAAAGAACGCGATTAACGACGCATCTATTCCAACTTCTTTGAAACCGTTGTTTCCTCATCGAAGAGAATCACCGATAGCCACTAGCTGTCGTCGAAGACATAACTAACCCTGACGATGCGTAGGATCGCCGAATTAATGACCACGTAGCGCGATGGGTATTAATTATTAGCGGGCTAGCGGAGCGACGTCGATCCCTCTGATCATCCGTTCTGTCCGTGTCTCGTGAGTCCAGCTTCGCATCTACGGACGAGGAACTGAAAAATTAGGGTCGGTTTTAACGAACAATGACCGAATCCGAGTCGATTGCACCGGGAACTTTCATTCGTAACTGGGTAACTTATTCGCCCGAGTTTCCAACTTGCCGACGAACAAGATGGAAAACAATAAAACAACGAGGAGAAAGAATATGGAATTACAGGCGAAACATCGTTAGAAAAGGGGCGAGGTGGGGATTTCGAAGCAGGCTCGCGCGGAAGGTTCGTTTAAATTACTAATTTCCGTGCAATTTCACGCGAGACCGGCGAGAAGCTTAAATGAACCGGGAACACTGAATAACCGGTTAACTACGTTTCTGATAGTTCGCTGGAACTATGACGATATCCGGGCAACGCTTAACCGTTCCCATTTGTTCGCCGACAAATTCGCGGGGACGCGTAAATACACGTAAATCTAGGGGTTCCGCGCGTGCAAGCCTCGTGTATGATAATCTAAACGGCTCGTATATGGTTTCACCGACGCGCACCACCACCAGACCCCGGTTGATTGACGTGCGTGTGAGGGGAAGTAGACGGCGCAGGTTTGCTTTGCCGGTATTCCGCGCTGTAACGCCAGCCATGTAAATTGTTCTTCGTGACTGTCGGGGCTAAAGCAACCCCATCGGACGTTCTAACGAGGCACCGCAACTGTTTCACGGCAAACGTGGCCGGTGCTACGATCGGCAGAGTTCGGTATACCAAGCAAGGCGATTGTTTGCCTCTTTTATCGGAATGCCGCTGCTTTAATAGTTGCTACGGGCCGTTCAAATTCGATGGCCGAAGAACAACCAACTAACGAACCAACGAGAGACGGTGGAGCAACGATAAAGTGGGAATAATCGCAAACGTTGGAACGGGTAAGACGTAAAGCTCCGAAATCGAGGAAACTGGAGCATTGTTCGATTCTCATGGTGGAAGATTGGCGTATTATTCCCTTGACCAAAGGGGAAAGAAAGGAACGGTCGCATTGAATTGGAGGGTGAATCGAACGATAAAGCGAAGTCGAGACTCGAATCGCGTTACGATTTACTCGAATAGCTGCATTCCGGATGATTGGACGTGATTATTCCGATTCCGGGCTGTGGAGTTTACCTTGGCTAGCGAGCATTGGTTGGCAACACGGTTGGCGTGGATGCGTTCGAATCGGCCCGCGCGCGCGGTTTATTGACCCAGCCGGTTAAGTGCTCGTTCTGATTAGCAGAAGTTTCCAATATCGTATCTAGAATTAACCCCCGTTAATAGGAGCAAACTGACGAGCGGCGGAATGGTCCATGCGAATAAATAGATGACAAAGCGTTGATTAGGGCCCATTAATCGAGCCACGCCACGCCGTTGTTTCCTCGCGTTCCATCGGTTAGCTCATTTCTCGCTCCAGTAATTTTTCATACACCGCGAGAAATTGGAACGCGATCCGCCTCCCGCCACATGAAACGCAGCCGGCTTTCCGAAGCGTTCGACCGGGTTAAACTGACTAACGATATGCAGTCGGATACCGCATCTAATAGCTCGCCTGATAAATTATCGAAATTGCCGGATTCTCTAACTCCGCCGAACAGCTGCAGCAAGTACGAGACGAGCGTTCCAACGAAGAAGAACTGGAGATAGGGAATCGAAAGAGGACGGAAGGGAGGGTTAATCGTGATTCGAGACGATTCCAAATGGATCCGAAGGTAATTTGAATAATTGTCAAATGCCGCGTGCCACGCCAGTCGGTCGGTACCATGTACTTTCTTGGTTCGCGTCTCGAGTCTCGTTCGTTGTCCTGTTCCACGACCCGCTCTTTCCTCCGGTCTCGTGTTTCCTCTACCATTTCAAAATCAATTTGTCTTCCGCGTTGCCACGTACCGTACTGCTCTTCATTCCCTTCAATTTGGCTTGTAAATGTCGTCCGTCTATATTTCGTTAGATCGGGAAAGCTTGGTTTTCTCGTGACCCAGCCGGAGATGCCGAATTCAGACGAGCGTTTCTCTTTATCTATAGGCGTCGATGACGAAGACCGCAGGACAAGAAGCGTCTTCGGAGGAAAGTCTCGAGCGCGTCGAATTTGGATCGCGAGCCAACGATGTCGCTCATCCGCGTTTCCGTTTCCCCTTTGTCGATCTTGTTCGATGTAAAAACCAAAAACTGCGGACATCTTTCTCCGATTTCCACGTCTCTACGCATTTGTTCTACGTTTTATCGACGTTGCAATAAGAACGAACGATCGATTTTAACCGACGCTGATCAATTCCGATCTTTGTTTGAACTTCTCCACTCGCTAATCGAGGCATTCCGTGCTTTCATCTGAATTGGCTTGCCCGGGGAAAATTACGGTACATCGAGCGAGACGGATCTTTGTTCGCGTGCTATTCCCCATAAATTGATCCGCTGTTCTGTTATCCTTGCGCTATAGAAAATAAAATTAGTTAATTGCGCGAACGCCAGACTAGAGGTACTTGCTCGATAAACGCGTATGCGCAACTCGGTTCGATCGGAAGCTATTTATTAGCACGGATTTCCTAACAAAAGCGCTCTCTGCCAGCGTATCTTTGCAAACAACCCTCCGCCATCCCTGCACGCACGCAGGTCCAAGAATCGTGGAATTTAAAAGCCAGCTTAATTACCGTAAGATCGCATTCTGTTTCCTCCAGTTATTAATTTTAACTACTGGCCGTCGTATATCTCCTGCTCGACGAGGCAGCCCCTCATTGTTACCCTCCGCGAGCAACAATAAATCGCGTTCTCGTTGCGTCAGCTCTGGCCCAGCCACCCGTCCCACCCGCGTTCTGTTCACGTTCCCATGAATTAAAAGCCCGGGTACCGTTTGCTCCGAGTCCACAAACCGTCTGCGTTCGCTCGCTCGTTTCTTCATTCTGTCTGTTTCTCGACTACGACGCCGAAGATAATCTTGTTATTACGGAAAACCGTCGGGAAGCCCGCGACGCGCCTTCACGTCGGCTAAAATAGGTGGCATCGTAGGAAGTAGAGCATCACATCCTCTCGCATTAAATTAGTCGCCTCTGTGTTCTCTTCCTGCTTCCTTCCCCCTTTCCCGCCCATTTCTGTTTTCCCTGTTACTTGACAAACCGGGCGAGCTGCTCCGCTCTCTCACGTTCGTCCTTCTTTCTTCGCGTTCGTCGTTGGATCTCGTCTAGACGATTCGATCCTTGCCGCGCCGGAAGCTTCGTGGTACTCTCAGCCGCGTGATTTCCATCGTTATTCGTACTTCGATGTTTTCGGGAGGCCGAGGTGAGCGCAAAGCATTGGAAACGCGCTGATAGGCTGACACTGCCAAAGTTAACGATGCCGCCCGTTCCAAATTCTAGACAGCTCTGCTCCTAAATTTCTTGGAAGCTTTGGGAACGAGCGACACTCGTTGCTGGTTCTAACGTTGACGCCAGCACTCGTTTCATCAATTACGGGAGAACAAGACAACCGGATCTTGTTACGGACGCTCGGATATCACGGACTAGCCCGACGAATGATCCGAATCGATCGTCCGGCTCCATCGGGCCATAATCGTTACTTTCGGCCGAAATGCCAAAATGTCTGACATTAATTGCGGAACACGAGAATTCCGTGCGACGATATGTCTTTGTGGTCGGATCGGGTCGGACGATTCGAATGGAGAGCACTGTGGCTGCTTCAGAGAAGATCGAACCAGAGGAAGGATAACGGACGATACGAATGGAGATACGCTCATGGCCATTCATCATTTTTCACAGAGATCCGGTGCTACTGTCCCGTAACGTCGATCTCGTCGATCACTGTACCGCAACGCAGTCTCTGCAGGGGTGGAAAAAGAATTTCCCTCGTGCCTCGAGAAGGACAAAATCGTTCGATTCGGCCCACCCTTCTTTCCTGCGGAAACGTAACATTCGTCTCTGCAAGTTTTCGAGAGTCGAGCCAACGAATCTCGTTCGTGTCTGTGGTACAGAAATACCGACGGTTTCTCTCTCGCGATGGGAATAGCACGCGAGATGACGCAAAAATCACGCGACTGCGAGACTCTGCGTTAAGGGTGAAGGACTCAAGGACGAGGGTGAAGAAGAGAACGCTGTTCCTCGTTTCTGCCAAATGTTTATGAGATTGCTCGCAGACGAAAGATCGATCGCGTCGGGCGCCAGAAAGACGCGACGCGAGTCAAACAGGCGGACTGGCTGCGTACGCGTCTTAATCCATCGTCTCGTTTCTCCTGTTCTTCTCGTGATCGCACGCGTCTAGAATCGTTGTTTCTCCTCCTCTGGTACGTCGACGGCGTCTTCGATTAGTAATTGAAGGAAACAAGCGCCAGTCGTGATTGTAGCTTTGATCTTGACGAGAACCATGTCGATTTGCCGACCGTCTGCTTTGAAATATTTTCTTTCGCTGGACATTACGTCGGTCGATGCGAAGCACTGTTTTTAAACAGTGACCACCACGTGGCACGGATAAATGTTACACGGTAGGTTTACTCGAAAGCCGTGAAACGACCGCGGATGTTTCGCGGGTTAGGAGAGGATCGCGTTAAAAATCGGCTGGCACCAACAATTGCGGGGTTCGCGAAAGCTGCGGCACGCTGTTAGGTTTTCCTTTTTTTTTTTTTTACCGGTAATCCTCTTACGGGACGGATACGCTTTGCGCGTTAAATCACACCTACCTATAACGACGATATTTCTTTCCGCATTGAAAGTGGTAATACGAGCTGGTGGTATCTAACGCGTGAAAACTCTATTCTACGACCACCTATACGCAATTTTACCCGGCCGGAGTACGGGAAATAATTTCGCCACCCGATGTCCTTTCAGTGGTTGAACAATGGCTGTCATCTAATATTCTCTTTTGCGTATAGTTTTCCGTACGACTCGCTGTAAAGCGACATGCTCGCGGAGCTTGACGCGGAAAATCGTTTCGAGACACGGCACAGATCCGGATCAGGCAAAAAGCTCGCTAAAGAGAACAAAGGCGCTGGTAAAAATTGATTAAACCAAGCCCGGCCCCGGAAGTGTCGACCCTACTCTATTTTTCCCGTTATACGATAATCGAGAACAAAAAACCAGTGTGGAAGGGGACGAAAACCTTGGACAGAATTCTTTCGTAGGGGCAGAAAACGACGTCAACATCCTTGGCAAGTTGTAAGAGATCCGCGCCGTTAGATAAACTCGTGGAACGTGTAAGCCGTCACGAAAGCCACGGTTGCCGATCGATCAAGGGGTGGAAAAACCGACGAACGTTGCTGGATGTCAATCGTGACGCGCTTCAACGCACCCCAGATAAACAACCGCGCGATAAATCTTCCCTGCTTTTCGCTCGGCTC
>NT_176510.1:31570-57069 GCF_000188095.3 Bombus impatiens
GTCCGCTAGCCTCGAGAAGATGCCTCGATGAGAAGCTGTAGGAGGCGCGAGGGTTGCAGCCGGCTACGAGGCAATTAAAAACTGGGGCTTGCCTCGAGAGGGCTTGTTACGGCCGCGGCTTCACATTTATCATTTTTCCGCTGCGGATCCTCGAACCTCGTGGCACGGCATGGCGCGGCGCGGTGCGAGCTCGCTACACGCTTCGGGCTTAGTTGAATTTCATTGTTTCTCTTTGGGCCGGGCTACCTGCGCCGATAAATCGGTGCTGAGCGTTTTTCAATGGTGCCTCGGAGAATGGATCGGTCTACGGCTCGAATAAAGAAGAAACTGTGGGCTATTCGGCGCCGCGGCTACCGGACCCGTATAAATTCCACCAATTATTACACCCTTATCGAGCTCGTTCGCTAGCAATCGATACACCGAATCGGCATCGTTATTTCATAGAACGAAGTTAGTTTCTTGGATTTTTACCCTACCGGTCGGTCTTTGGTTCCGCGCGACGATTTCGAACGCTACGAACGTCGTCCGTTACGACACCGGAAGGAAACTTTAATCGCGTTAAAGCACGGCGCGACGCGAGAACTTTTGATTGCGAGCAGGACGGCTCGGTCTTCGAATGCAAACTATCGCGAGTCTTAATGAAATCCGTAAGCGCGAGCGCGAGATATGCAGATGTTACAATCAACGGCCGGTAGGATGGGCAATACGTCGAAGACGTAATCAAGAGGGCTTAGTTAATCAGACGTAATGTAGTCACCAAATAGAGATAAGTCTAAGCAAACGGAGCGCATCCATCTACGTAGCGATATCCAAACGATACGGACCCGAGGTTTGCCTGAAGTGGATGCCGGGTATAAATGAAATATAGACGTAGATTTTGCCTAATGACGGAGCTCGTCAGAACGAACCGTTCCGCGACAAATTGGATGCCAGCACTGTCTTACCCCGTTAACTAAAGGGATGCGTTTAAATCTTCGAGTCTCAACGGAGACGCGAAGATTCCGGCGAAACTTGGCGTACGTCCTCGCGGTTAGGCGTTGCCAGCGTGAAAATTAACGGAGAAAGAGAGAGCGAGAGAGAGAATAGGACAAAGTACGATGGTAAAAAGCAAAGCGACCCTTGTTTCATAGATATCCGTGGATCCGTAATTCGACGCGTCTTTATCGTGTCGTAGGGCGACTTGATCAAGGCGGAAGAACGCATTCCGGGTTCCGTGGCGGGTGTAAAGCCCGAAAACTGACACGACTGCCGCGCAGGAATTCATAGCGGTGAAACAGCGAGGATAGATTTATCCGTGAGATAATTAGAAATGCCAGGCTGACTGGAATCGCATACAATTGCTGTTACGGATAATCCGACCATCCGTTGTTGCGCAGCCAGAAGCCGAGACAAACTCGATACATTACCAAACCCGATGTATACGCAATCGAGCAGGAGGCAAGACAAAGCCGGTCGAATATACCCTAGCCGGCCAGCTAGCTCGACGGAAACGCGCGGTATTAGTTCTAGAATACAATTTCCTCCGCGAGAGGATAATTGCGCTGTTTTCGCCAAGATAAACTCGCTACCCCACGCAGCGATCCTCTGATGCTCTACATAGATCCGCCGTTACGATCCTCTTTGTGACGAATATCGATTCACCACCGAACCGCCTGGTGCGATAAAATTAGTTTCTCTCGCGATACAAATTTTCTATAAGCGCCTTGTTTTATTTCGCGTAACATAGTCGGAAGCGAACGGTCTACTAAATCGTCGGCGAAGCTTACGACCGTTGCAACGAGCATTAATTCGTCGTCGGTGTATGTACAGTGTACACCGTCTGGGAGTAGACGGAAGGAGATCCGATACATTAGCAAAGGGGTTGGCAGGGTTGGTTCGTTTACGATAGAAGACGGGTCGCAACAGCGAGGCAGGAACGCTCGAACGAGCCAGATCGACGGAAGCACGTGACGTCGGCCCAGTTACAATTCCCTTCGTGCAGGTAATCCCGAGAATCCCGCGAGGAGACAAACGCGGAGTGTCCTTTCCGGACACCGGGAAGGGTGGTTCGTGGAACCGCCCACGACAAGGCGCGTTATCGAGCATCGAGGTTCGGGGCCGTTTCGCATGGTGAAACGGAACGCACGTCGGGCTAACAAGCTCCTCCATTAACGGTACGTTAGACGTGACACGTTACGCGAATTTCGAAACACCGATCCGGAACTGTTACCCCCGTTGCGTCTTACCGAACTACCTGACGCCGGCCACCCTTTGAACGCCCTTCTTGATGGACGCGCGCACCCTCAGCTGCTTCGACTTCCAACGGAATTGCCCTTTGTGACCAGGGTTTCGTCAAGCTTGCACGCGACAACCCTGTTAAAACACATAACTTTCTGAAAAGAAGCGCTTCGTTGGACCGGCCAATCGACGCGCTGGGTTGTGGCTTTGATCGGAGAAAAATCCGCCTTTGAGTTGGAACGTTTCGTTTCAAGGGGGCCATACGCGTTCGAAACCCGAGTGTTTCCATTTTTCCGCGGAAAAAGTTCCTCGTAACGGGTTCGATGATTAAGCAACCCTTCGGTTATCGGGCAAAGTTGCCCGATAGGAAAAATTCTCACCCCAATCTCGTTCCCTGACGTTAAAGATAAGTGTTTAACTCGGGTTGATACCGAAGAACTTAATAGGACTTAAGAAGACTTACTCGCGGTTCAGTTAACGAAGTGTTCGACCCTCGAAACTTCCTTCCCGAGTTTCCCTCCCCTTGAACCACGTAAACCAGTCAGTCAGGCGCGTCGGCGCCTGGTTCCGGTTTAATGCGCGCTGCGCAAAGTCAATACCAGACAAGAAAACACTTCTTGTGTGTACGAGGCTGTCGACGCGGTTGTCCGTACGTTGACGAGGAGTAGAAACGTATCCGGCGGAGTCGCCGTCGAAGAGAGAGAAAACGAGATTCAGGAACGGCGGTTTCTCATCGGGGTGGTCGCATGCAAACCGTTTCCAGAAACGTGACACGAGCGAGACACGACGACGACACGGCGACAACGGCCTCGTAGGGCCGACGTGGCTCGTTACTAACGACCGAGCCACCGGGATATACCTGTCGGACGGTGCGTCGCGCGTCTAATTGCTGGAAAATACGACGTAGACGTTGCCACGCGAAACGGGTGTCCAGCGACGACGGGCGGCGACGTTGGCCGACCAGGAATAGGCGCGTCGGGAATAGTAGCCGCGGAGAATCGGTCGGCATTTGCTCCTCTGTTTCACTCGGCACGCGCGCTCGTAAAATAGCTGTGCGTTCGAGAATTTCATAAAAGGGTAGCGATCAACGGTAACGCTGAACGTTCGTTATTAAATCCCGTTAATTACGCGGCTGGCTTTGGATATACATCGAGTTTGACGGTTTCTGGCGATTCGCTCTCTGTGTGACCAACGCTAACGTCGAGGAATTCGAATAGATTGTTCCGTCGAGTTGTTAACTGTGACGCGCAGTTGCACGAAATTAGCTCGAAACGTCATTTAATACGGTTTCCCTTTGCAGTTAAGAGATACGGTCCCCTTTCCCGGCGATCGTTTCAACGGTTCTGTTGTCGAATATTTCCAGAACACGGTCTGAAACATCGCCAAACATTAGTATACTATCCCGCGGTGGTAGAGGTACTAGGAGCGCGATGCGCCGAGCTTTCAACTGTCAGCCACGAGAACATATAACCCAAGGAGTTTGAATTTTATTGCGAGAGTATCTAAGTACAGCGGTGGTACGAATGGCTGGCGGAATCGAAAATGAGACGTGCGCTGTGCGTAATAACTCTAACTGCATAAGCCGTGGCGCTCGGCTAAACTTCTGTTGAATTTCAACAGCCAACCTGCCTCGACGTTTCTACGCTATCCATTAGTATCTACGTTTTTGATTAAACACGACGTTAACAACACACCGCGCGTATCCGACGAAAGACAGGGAAATTTCCTCTGGAAATCGGCTTTTCGCCCAAGTCTACTTTCGGTTTCCATTAACGGATCACTGGATTTTTTCCACCCATCGATCTGCCGCGAAGCGTTCGTCTCGCGTAGATAAACTTTCCATGGACATCCGCGCGAGCGTTTAACGCGCGCCATAAATTTCCAAACGTTGTTTCGTTTTGCCAGCCAAGTTATACACCTGTCTCTGCGCTCGAAATTCGCTCGATCGATGAGACAACGTACGCGTACCATCCACATTGCTATTGGTCCTTTACGCGGCCGTTTAATTACTCGCTAGAAATTGCGCCAACTTCCACTTGAAATCGCGAGCGTTTTGACGACCCGGGTGAATCGAGAACGCGCGACAGATCGATCGTTAGTCGTGTCGGTGCGGACAAGACCATTGACGATGTTTCTCTGCTCGGGCGTTCAAAGAAAACGACGTGGCGAGTGGAAACAGGATGACGAAACGAAGCGACCCGAGTTTTTCCGTTCTTTTTTCTTGCGGCAATAGATTTTATCCAAAGATTTCCCATAAAGGCAGCGTCTGGAAAGCAACATACGCCGGTTGCAGCGACGTTTCTCGCGTGGATGTGCAACATTCAGAGCTTACGTGGCTTTGATGGGTCTCAGACCGCCCTTTTCCTGTAGTTACCCTCTCGACCCCGATGGAAGAAGCTTCTCCACTAAAAAGCCACACTATCCGCGTTTTTATTCTCAACCCCGCGTCAACCCTCGTCCTCTCGGGGGACCGTCTCCGTTTCACAAGTGCCGCCTCCGAGGTGTCTGCGTTTCGCGACTCGATTCCCGACCCGTTTGGAATTTCTTTCGTTCTCATCCTCCGGCCGGCGTATTTCCTTCTCCCTCGGCCGACATCGACTATCGATCCCTCGGTCTCGCAGACTTCCGCTTCCCATCCCCGCGGGATACTCGATACTTGCGAAACAATTCTTACGGAAAACTTTGTTTTCAAACGTCTTGAAATCGCGACGGGCCAACGTCGGGGCAAAAAGAGGTGACTTGGCTACTCGAATTTCAAAGATGCAAACTACTTACCAA
Organism: Bombus impatiens; assembly: GCF_000188095.3. Taxonomy (NCBI): domain Eukaryota; kingdom Metazoa; phylum Arthropoda; class Insecta; order Hymenoptera; family Apidae; genus Bombus; species Bombus impatiens. Next base: position 36,566 of record NT_176510.1, read on the forward strand.
GAAGCGAACCGGTGCGTTCAACGACGCGGTATCGAACGAACAAGAAACGCTCGCTTCGTGTTTAACGGGATTTTCTTGACCGAAAAAAATGCGACGACTCGGCGACGATCGAGGATGGGGGAGGAAAGGACGCGGGAAACAATGTCTCTTACCGACGGCGCGAACGTCGCGGTATCGGAAATTGACTCGATATTTGCTCTTTTCAGCAGAGCACAATCGGGCCGGTGGTTGATCATTGTGAGCGTTCCGAGGGAAACCGCCAATCAACGAAAGGGAGCGAAGGATCGCTTGACGCGAGTTCCTTTGGAAAACCGTTTCAAACAGGGATTAGATTCGGAAACTCGCGTGTTTCGATTCGCCAACGTTAAAGAATCTCTCGACTCGGAAATTGCTCGGGAGAACCACTCGGCTGGAGTGTGGCGCGAGTTGATAATTGGCGGATTGCTTTCCCTTCGGCCGAGAAAGAAGTAAAAAGAAAAAGAAACGCGGGTTAAGGTTCTTCCTCTTTGAACAAACAAGCATCAACGTTGGTCGAAATTTTCGAAAACAGATCTATCGTCGACCGCCAACGATTCAATTATCCGACATTGATTAATTCGCGACTGTCCACTTAACACGGCGAACGCGATTCACCCAATTACACGGAAGGACGATCCAGTGGTCATTGGCTGGTTTACGTCTGCCCTGCCGTCGACATTCTCTTCAAACGAGCAACTGTTCGACGAGCGATCGTATACCCCGTTCCTCGGTCGCCAGCAAACATCGTCTCTAAGACGGACGGAGGAACCGGGCAAACTAATTATCGCGTCTGCGAGTCGTCTAGTTTTTCATTCGCTGTGCTAGTCGGGAAGATCGAATCAATTATCCACAAGGATGTTCCTTCTAGCGCGTCGAACCTGTTCGATGCATCGTTGCGTCGACAAAGATCGTGTCGAGCGCTTTCCAAGCGGAGCTTTCGCGAGACGAACAGGCGCACCGAACCACCGGTTTTCCTGCTTATAATTAATTCCCGATTAGTCCGTGATTATCCACTTAATCGAAGATTCGTCGGGTTTGGCCGAGGTGGGCCGGCGTAGTTAGACGTTCGTGGCGCGAATAAATCTGCGCGACTGATCGAATCGATCGATATCGATCCTCGAAGGCGGCTTAAGACGCTTAGAGGGAGTTTGCGAATCCGTTTGCATCGACCACGCCGTGTTCCGACCGGTCGTGCACCGGCCCAATTGGCATTCATTGGCGCCAATTTATCTTGGCAGACGCAGGGCGTGGCCCGAACTTAAGCGCGCCCGCTTAATTGTACGCCGGTACTAATTAAGCGACGACGAGTCCGGCGAAAGGCTGAACGAGACGCGCGACCGACCGAACAAAGACAGAAAGCGTCTGCTCCGCGCCTTTCGATTCCTCGGAACCGTTTTTACCGTTTCCCTTCTGGCAACAGGATCTCCGAAGGGGTTGGGGCTGGACGCGCCGTAAAAGGTACCTCTACCTAGCGAAGAACGAGAGCCGACGTCCGAGTGAAATCGAAACTCGATGAAATACGATCGAACCATTATTGGCGTTCCGAAAGGGAAGACAAACACCGTTCGCGCGTGATCTCCTACCTTTGCGCTATTTTTCCGGCCGCTCTGACTTGGATGGAAAATCGATGCGAATTGCCAACTTCCGGACTGGCGAGTCGAGATTCACGACGAGCGATCTTCTTCGATTCACGGCGAAACAAACGAGAGATCGGTGGTAATTCGAGCCCTATTAAAGAAGACACAAACGGCGAATTGGCCAATCGTCGAATGGCTTGTCAAAGATCGTCGTGGCAACCAAAGAGGAATCCTGGATCGACGCTCGATGAAAGGCTAGTTACCGTCGCTTTCCTCGATCAATTACTTAAACCAGATTACGTTGACGTTCTCGCGTATCGATCGAACCGCGTTGCTATTGTTTGGTCTCCCGGAGCGCGACTGCCAATTCTCCGGCACGGGAATCGATCGCGAACCGAAATACCCTGCAGAGGCAAGCTTCTCTTTTGCGACGTGCACCCCGCAAACGAGCTTCCGACCGATCTCCATCCCTCGAAAACTACGCTGGCTCTCAAGACGCTTTCCTTTGGCCGCGCGGAAACATCGTTAGCGGCACGAGAATTTCATTAGTGACTGATAGGAGGAGAAAAGAGAGGAGAGGAGGAGCCAGAACGGCATGGTGTATCGCGTGGATATCGATTGCAGCCGGTTTCCTGGCAATAACAAAGCAGGAGATACGGTCGAAGAGAGAGCGTCGCCGGCGCTGTGCATCGGCTACGGAGACAGGCACAGGAACAGAGGGGCTCTTCGGATCGGAAGCTAAGTATAGCGAGCGGGCCGATCGCGTCCGCGTCACCGTTAATTAAATCCAGCCCGGTGATTCAGGAGGGACGACCTTTCGCCGGGAGTACAAGCCGTTTGTGTACACCGGTTCCTCGTTCATTGCTTTCAGGTGCCGTTGCCAGAGTCGATGAGGTTTGCCAGCGGCCGGGCACGCGTGGAATAATTGCTTTATGTCCACTTGCCGATCGATACCGACCGCGGAACAACCGAATTTCTCATTACACGCCGCCGGCCGAAATGTCGATACATCCGGGACACTACGGATTTACGCTGACAATTTACGGGCCGGCTAGACTGCTCGCCGGGACCCTGTTACTAGCATCGATATCGTTCACGTTTACGTTTCAGGCCGACTTCCCGACGTTTCCACCTTTCTTCGATAAACCGCTTATTTAATTAGTCGATATCGTTCCGACGTCCACGTGCACGTTAAATTATCAATCGAAGAAAATTTGACGTAATTGTTACGTGGAAACGCGGTCGCGTATGCAACGAAGAGGACGGAAACGCGAGGAAGTGTAGATCGCGATCGATCGATCGGCGCAATTACGAGCTCGCGAACGTAATTGGATGCTATTCGACCGAACGGCTACACGGGATGCCGATAAATTTAAACGAGACGCGCAACGTCCCAGGCGATCTTTTATTCCGGTCGGATTTAATTTGACGCGTTCGCGAGCCGCGTGACACCGGAATTATTAAAACAGGCGAAACGCGTCAGCATGTGAAACGCGTATCCGTTGCCGAGAATTCCGCGCATACCTTCCAGATTACGACTCAATTATATCTTCATCGACGAACGTGTTCCCGATTTATGCTCGCCGGAAGACAAATCTTCGATGAAATTCGCTGCAACTACCGTTCCTTCGAAATCGCTTTTCGAATCGTCCACCTTTTAATTGTCAGCTTTATGACTCAAATTTTAATCGTGTTTACCCCTTCCCTTTCCGCTCGTGGAACCCGTATATACGCCGATATCATGAAATAGATTAAAATTTTTTTCTCGAATCGTTTCTTTTTTAATCGCTCTCGGTGATTCTCTTTTGCTTTATAACTGCCCTAGTGAATACTTCGTATTGTTATTATCGGGTCCTTAGGCTTTATCCTGCCCTCTGTTGTCTCGTTATTTTCGCGAACAGTCGGAGCATTCTTCCCAAGCTAAAGAAACATCGAGAGACGAACGTAAGTCGAGTTTCCCGATCGAGCTAACCGGGAAGTATCGTCTAGGTGCTTGGAAACAAACTCCGTTTAGGATTTGAATTAGTCTCGGCAACGAACAGCGGCATTTCAGTCGGATGAAACACGACGAAACGGTCCTTGCATTCGATCGGCTAATAAATATCGTGGAACTATGTTGTCCGATAAATCGTATCCGACTCGGTAATCGCGAGACGATTTAAACTAGGCCGTGCCAAGTCATGCGTCAGGTGGTGGTGGGTACCTGGAAATGAAGAGCACAGAGAGGGGAAAAATGCCGCGACGGTAAAATAAAATGGCAGAAGCAACAAGAGCTGGCGGGCCACCCGTAAGAGGTCCAGCATCCCGATGCGGAGTCGCGTGAGAATCCTTCGGGAGTAAACAAATCAATTCCGGCCCGGGACACGTTTATGCCCCTGATCGTAAATTATCATTAAGGTGATTGCCTGCCTCGACACACGGACGTTGGTGCACCGTGTGCATAGGGAAAGCCAGGTAATTCAGTAAACGCGTAGCACACGCAACCAAACGCCGCGAGAACCTCTTGTGCGCGCCTCTCGTGGCTCCAGAGATCGCCTCGTTCCGCGCCTGAACGCTTAAACGCCATCGGTCGATTAAATCTTCTGTCTTGCTCGGCTACGGTGCATGCAGGTACCTCTCGACTGATCGACCGTCCGTCTGTCGGGTGCTTATGGAAATCGTGTGCCTCCTCTCTCCTCTCTCCTCTCGCGCTCCTAGCTTCGCGTTGCTTCTTTTTCGGTGAAACAAAATTACGAGCGTCGCGTGATTTACGAAGGACGAGAAACGGTTGACCCGGTACCGCGTTGATTTCCAGCAGAATGGATCTAAATCCAGCTGGCGAATACTTGAAAAATTCCCCCCCGCGGTGCTGTTTCGAAGCTAACCAGAAACCCGACCATGAGAAAGGGAACGTAACTCATCGCGTTCGCGACCGGATTTTCGATACGCGAACGGGATCGACCGCGGTCGAGGGGACATCTCATTTCCGCGCGCTTTGAAAAATGGCTGGTGACTTCCGGGCGCCGGCCGAAGGGCCACGTCGCCTGCGGTAAAAACAAAGGCGCCGCGATAGACGCCATGGAAACGCCGACTACGCCACTTTGTCGCCGTTTCTTTTCAAAAGGATTACGGCACTTGGTTCGTCGACTTCCAGGATTTTTCTCGCTTTTCCCACTTCTCCCGCGTTGTTTCCAGCCGCAAAAACTTCCACGAAACTTCTCCCTTTCTGAACCGATGAATTGTCTTAATTCGGTATCCTTCGAAAAGTACTCGTTTCCATGTGTTTGAACCTGTAGAGAAATCACGGAATCACTCGCGGTTTCTATCCTTAAAAACGTCTGTAGACCGTTCGATCTCGTTGAGGGATGTTTCAACGAGAATCGACCGACAGGTAAGCAAAGGCCGCGTTTCCTAATTCGGCTGATAATAAATCGATTATTGTCGCGCTTTAATGGGTTCGGAGGTGAATCTGTTGGATTCGTAGCGAGACGCGTATCTTCGTTGGCCGGTATCGTTGTGGCAGATATTTCGTTGCACTGGGACGGAATAATCGGGAGAGGCACCCTTTAACTGGAACGAGCCGGAAAATCGGCCGTGCCGAATATTCAATATTCGCCTGCCCGCGCGACCTATGCGCAGGATTTTATGCGATCGGCCAGAATTTTTTATTTCGAGCCGACCGAGCCTGTCGCATCTGCCAATACCAAGCGCTGCGTGTAATTCCCATCGCTTTTATTAATCGCTGTGAATCGCTCGAATCGATATTGTTGTTACGCCAAGAAAGCAAAGAATTACTTTCGAACACTGATCGTAACTTTGTTCCGTTTATCGTTCTTAAAGTTACAGCCGTAGATTGGAACAACTTTGGAGATCGTTTGAGAAACATTGCACGTTTCTCGGGCTACTATACCCGTCACCGATAATTCGATTTGAACGAGGAGGCCCCATCGAAATGTATCTCGAAGCTGAGGATGGCAGCGAAAGAAGCCGCGTGAAAGAGAAACGGGAAGCTCGGCACGAGCTGTTCCTATGAAAGCGTTATCAATCTTGCCCGGTTGTTTACGACAAGCGTTCGAGAGGTCTCGATTTGGCGAGGATCCAGCCAGCGTATGAATACCGGAACAGCCGCGAAGTCGACGAGGATTCGATTGTAATCGATGATCACGCGAACGACAGACTCACGCGAATAACGATCGTCATGAGGAAGAAATGCGCGCGCGCGAGTGAGAGAGAGCAGCAACAAACTGGTCCTCGTGAATTTATATTACTCGTTATACCGTGGCTAGTTGCAATTAAAGTAACCGATCATTAAAAATATGTTTTCAAGCGCGCGCGAATAAACAAAATGCACGTGAGCCAGCTGTGTCCCGTTTATTATGGTTTTTCCCAGTCGATTCGTATTCGTTATCGCTTTAAAACATTCTCCGCCGATGGTGGCACGCATGGAGGTTAAAATTCCCAATGAGTTTTAAACCGCGGTACTTTAACGACGATATTTTTCCTCGACCTGCTACGACCGTACCGTGAAACCATTTTAATTCTCCCGGCATTGACCACTGGCTCGAGCTCTTGGAGCGGCAAGCTCAAGGGTTTTTTACCGACTTATCCCTCTCTAGAGCGGGACTATCGAAGGTTCGCCTCCCCGAGGAGTCCTTCGCGAAACGACGATTGCCTGCGGCTCGACATGCACCCCGAATGTTCCGTTTAATGGCGGCCAGAGTCGTTCAGTGTCATACAGGGAATTCTCGCGTCGTGATGTTCTTAAAGTTTCTCGCCAGGATAGTACCGCGATAAGCAAGATTGCAACGCGACCCGTCGATCGAGCGTACCTCGACGTTTTTAAAAATTTCATTTCTTCGTTACTTCGCAATGGCATTGCCGCTCTTCGGTGTAAACGCAGTCAGAGAATCTTTTAGCTCGACAACGTTCGTCGCAAATTCCTGTGGCACAATGTCTTCGACATCGGGCCGACGAATTTTTCATCAGCGTGAATTATATATAAGCGTTGAAGATTTCTCGAGATGACAACGGTTCGCATGGCCGCGAGCTATGCGAAATTCGTCCGCGCGAATCATCAGCCGTCTCTTGAAAATGCACCGTGACTGGTTCAAAAGTTTCCCTGGAGCGTGCAACCCCAGAAACGTGGCGGCGTCTTTCGTTTTATTAATCGAGACGCGGTGTATCATTTTTTCAAAGGCATCTGAAAAATTCCGCGCGACGAAGCAAGCGAGGGTCTGGTGGAACGTCGCGATATCGAGCGATGCCCTGGAAATTTATACGTACGCGGTACAGGATCGCGACGAAGGGCGTGCAATTTTTCAGAAAAGTTTCGTGTCCGCGGGTTACTGCGAAGGAAGTTACCGTCGCCCGGTGAGTTGGCCGGCACATTCACCTGGGGCCGAACTTTATCTACGAATAACTCATCGTAATTTACAGCACGGTGTAGCGACTGTGAATTTTTTACAGCCAGCTTCGGAGAAGTTGCGGCAATAATTAAGCGATAATTTCCATCCTTGCTTACCCGTTTTTCAACCACCTCCAATTAGCTGGACATCGAAAACCGGAAAACAATCTCGTTCAATGTTTCCTCCTTAATAGTGATTCGTGTAACGAAAGCAACCAATTTAGAGAATTCTGTAAGCGCGGACTTTTTGCTGATTCGCCTTGAACTCGAAGCGGCAAACGTGTCGAGGGAGAGACGCGGCCGGAACAGTATCGAGGATCCTTAATTCAGCAGGGCGCGCGTTTTCCATAACGTTGTCACGCGAAGTCAGATTAACGGCTGCAATAGTTGATAGGGCCGCGTAATACAACCGTAACGCGCGATCCGTCGCATGCATACTTAATAATTCCGCGGCGATCGATAGATTGGGGAACGACGAGGATGCCAACCCTGTATATAACGCGGCCAATCTACAGGGGCATAACGATATTTCGCCGCGTGATTAACTATCGATGTAAATGACTCGTTAGAAATTTCGCGGTTCGATAAGAAACACGATCGTACGTTTACCCTTGACCCGTTTAAAAAAGAAATGTTCGAATTTGCTGAATAAAACTTCCTCCGCCCTTCGCCCAAAGTCTATGACTTTTTGGTTCGCGCACGCGAGTTTCCGATCGTTTCCTAACGCATAAATTACATCTTGTTCGGAAACAAATTGAAAAAAGGCGAGAAAACGAAGAAACGGAAAGTTGGAGTAATCGAATATGCGAGCGAAACTTGTTCGCGTGTTTCCAAGATCCGCGAATATCCGAAAGTTTGGAATTGCACGGCATAGAAACCGGCGAAGAAGAAGGCTGAAGGAAGAAAGTAGCTCGCCAGGGAACGTATCAAAAAGACCCTAAAAGAATCGAAATCCCTTTGAGCTGGCAACCCGACTTTCCATCCGACAAAGAAACAAACTTTCAACTAGGCAAAGAACGTCCATGGCATCGGACGAAGCAGTTCGGCTTTCTTCGCTTCTAACGTTTGACCGTCGACGTCCTCGTCGTCGCCGCGTTATTTTCTTTTGTCGGGGTAACGAGCGGCTCCCCGGGATGAAGACCTTTCTTCTCGATCTCCGACGAAAGACTCCCCTCCGAATGGGAGGCGAGGTACGGCAGGAGAGTCGGGATTTTTCGCGAGAGGTTCGAGAACGGCAACGGTGGTCGCGCACGTACAGCATCGTCGTAAAGTGAAAAGTTGTCGCACGTTGCCCCGGACGCGTTCGTAGCTGGGCCATTGTTGGTTAACGAGGTAACTCGACACGTTCAAAGATAACAGGGTTCGTGCTCTGCACGAGCAACTCCGCGTCGCGGGCAAAAAGTTCGCGCACCAGCTCGCTCGGGCGAACCCACGCCTCCCGTTCTCGAGTTATGGGAACGCTTTGCGGAAATCGAGCCACTTCTCCCTTGTGAATCGGGATAAACAGATAGAAAGAGGAAGAAAGAGAGACAGACAGACAGACAGACTGACAGACTGACAGACAGAGAGAGATAGGTAGCGGTCTATATTATCTGTGGCCTGGAAAGGCGATTGGATGGCGGGATTTTTAGAGGAATTTATTGAACTCGGATCGTCTTACGGTAGCGTTCAGTCTCTCAGAAAGGACACTCTGATCCTGTCGGTGGGCTCGTGTATTCCACGTCTGTGAATCGGAAAGCTTTAAGCTGGCCGTTCGTATAGCCGCCAATTCCAAGGAAAATAGAGAGTTGTCTGAAAAAGCAGAGCGTATCCTACCGCTTGGAAAGCTTGATCAGTGATCGTGTAATCTCCTACTCGGGTAATCGGCGACCGGTCGCATCGCATCGAACCTGAACTATGGTCTGCAGATCGTGCACGTGACGCCAAAAGTTTATCGCCGTTCAAAATCGACGTACGATCACGCTCGGCTGGATCGACCGCTAACGGGCTACGAATTCTCTGTAAAGCGCGCTCGAACGATTATCGCATATAACGACTCGGTTCTGGGGCGATTTTCGTGAAATGGTGTACGACGATTCGTGGAATCGAATCGGAAACCATTAGCGGTTGTCTTCGAGAAACAGTCAGACATCGACGAAATAATCGTGACTGCTCGTACGATCTTCTGTATCGGAATTCCGCGGGACATCGGCAAATTACCAACTTAGTTTCCGCCGCTCGAACCTTCCTGCTGTCTCGTTATCCTCTTAGAAACCGCGGAACGAGAATGTATTATCGATTACTCGCGTCGCCAAGTTGTTAACTCGTTCGCCGGTCGACTAGACACGCGCGTCTTTTTACGTCGATCACCGTATACCATAGACACGAATCGAATGTGCCTTTGTGATAGTTAGAATAAGTTTGTAAAAGCGAGAGAACATCCGGCGTTATCTAAACGCGATATAAATAAACACTCTGCAATTGCAAATTCGATAAATATCGTATAATTAGCGGTTACTATATATAGACGGATGGAAAAGTCGATTGGACACAGGGGGAAAACGGCAAGGGCTTAATATTTCCCGCAATTTTTATCAACCAGAACGTCCACGAGAACTTTCGAATAACCGTGATATTTCGAGTTTAGTAAGGGGAAAAGTAGTTTATCCAAGCAGTTAATTACTTGGAGCATTAATAAAGCATGCAGATAATCTCGGCGGTCCGTGTTAATGAGTATGTAAGAGACCTGGCGCCCTCTTCAGTTTCCGCAGGATTACTTTAACAGGGACCAGGGATATGCAAGGAGCATACGTGGAAGATGAAATTTACGCGTTTTTTCGTGGCCCGTCGCGCCGTCGTAAAAGGGGAAAAAACGAGCGAAATATCAGCTACCCGTTTGTTATAGTTTCGCTTCTCTCTGGTTTAGAAGCTTTGCAATTTAATCCTTATAAATTCGTACTTTCCCTACTGTTCTTGGCCGACCGAGCTTCCCTCGAGGCTCATAAAGCGCGCGCAAAGACGCATTCCGAAACATTTGAACATTTGCTGGCAGTTGGTCCGCGGCGTGGCGGTCGGTTAACAAGGCCGACGCGAATGTAAAATCGTAGGCTTGAAAGGTGAAATAAAATTACCGCTAACAAGGCAACTCTGTAACTACTTCGCCGCCGAGAAACATCGTTCCGTTAAATTATTAAAACGTCGAATGCCAGGCGAATTCCGTGGCACGGCCGCGGAGATGAAAACGAGAAAGTTTCAAACGGAACGCGACACAACGTCGTATCCGACGCGAAAATGCACCGAAAATCTTTCATCCGAAAGAAAATCTTTTGGTAGAGCGCTCTCATTTCCCGCGAGTTCTAGGCAAATTTTTCGTCCGCGACCCGACACGACCGATTACTTCGCGCTTAAGGCGTTAGCATTAAAGTAATCGCGTTGTCGCGTGAGTGGAATTGTCTCGGGAAGATTCGAGCGGAAGCCGGGTTGGTATAGCGGTAAACGACGCGATATGGGGGCGCGCGGCGACCCAACAATTTACGCGAAATTTGCATAAGTCGTGAAAGCGTAATGCTCCGTAGTGGATGGGTGTTGGCGGCAGAGGAGGGGATGGAAGGGTGGAAACCAACCCCGGTTTGCACGCCGCTAAGCAGCTCGACGTCTCGGGGTTGCCTTCGATGCTCGTTGTCCGCGAACCGAAGGCGTTGCTCCTTCGGGGTTGATCCTGGGAAAGCCAGCAGCTTCCCCTTGCTTGAATTCATACTTGGTGGGTAACGGTCTGGTAAAATGGTTACACGAGGGAAGCCGCCCTTGTAATTTATTCCCTGAGCAAGGTGTCAGAGGTGTAACGGAGGTCAGTTCTCCGATTAGGGAGGACGTGACTTTCGTGTTCGCGTTTGGCCGTGAGGCATCTTAGGAATATTTGCGTTGGATCGTAGAAAATATTTCAAAGGAGATTCGTGTTAACGGAATAGAAGTGGTTTTCCACGATACGCCGTTCCTCGTTCCGTTTAATCAGCGCGAATCTTGGCATTCAATTCCCTTGAGAAATTAAAGGTGAATAAAATCGAGCGATGTTAATAGTTGGCCTCTTTTTCCGGGGCTGGTGGTGCACTTCCGAGAATGACCGTTCGCCCATAAAATTTCTCAAGGCGAAGCTTCCAAGTCGGAGAGGCGGAATCGTGGAATAATCGTCCCTGGTGGAACGGAGCCGTAACACGATTTTCCGCGATGCTCGTTTTATTCGAAATATCGGGGCTTTTATAAAATTGGATGACCCGAGTTGTGCATTCTTTCGTGGTTAAGCGAGTCCTCCGCTTATCCTTCCTTCTCCCACTTCCTCGTCACGAGACACACTTCCTCTTTCCGGCATTTTGTCTCTTTCTGCCAGCGAATCCTGTCTTCGCTCGCCATCCATCTTCTCGGCTCTCGCTATGTTTTCCCATGGAACGTGGTACAGACCCGAGTCGCTGGAGCTGCCAACTTCGCCGAGTTTCGCCAACTGTCTCCGCTCTTCTGGCTGGGAATCGCGAGGGACAAACGGAATGGGTCGCCTCGTCTGAACGCGGAGCGAGCATCCAACTGTCTGCGTTTCGAAGACAAACACGGTGGGATCTCGGCTTCTGTTTCGAGACGAAAGAGATCATAAGGAGAATAGTTGCAGCGCATCGTGCCAATGGAGCATCGGGAAGGAAACAAATTTTTTGGACTCCGCCCGTGAAGCTTCTCTTTCGTTTGCAAACTTATCCACGTCACGATTAACTCGCAGGTAATGCGTTTTATGACGTTGTTGAAACACAGGAGAAAGAACAATCGAGGCAGAGAGCAGTGAGACGAGGTTCGAAAGTTTGCCGGACTTTTGCGAAGCTCGCGAGCCCGGGTCACACGACCGCGAACTTTCCCTCCCAATGAAATATTTTCCTAGGGAAAAGACATATTGCCAGAGGGGTCGACGACCGTCCCCGCTATACTTCGGGTAATATTTTCGTTTGCCGCGAAACGCTCTCGTTGCCGCAATAAAACCCGACCGGCTACCGAGCCAGCGTTTTACGTTTTGCTGTTTTACACGAAACAGAGATTGGAATTCTAATAAATTACCAGGCGTTTTCCTCGTCCGCGTTTCCATGCCGTTAGTTGGTCGGAATTTTTCTCATCGATCGAAAAACATTGCCGAGCAAAACGAGAATGAATTCATTTCGCGATTCATAGACCTATTCCAACGATATCTCGGTTCGAGAAGAGGAGCGTAAATGGACTGTACCCTGACGCACGAGTTATAAGAGAAACACAGGCGGAACGTTTTCCGGTTTCCGTATAGACGGTCGCTGAATTACACGGTAAAACGGTCGATGGAAAACAGGTCGGACAGAATCTTCCGGCAAGATGTTCGTCGACCAAAAGGAGACTATAATCTAACGTTAGATTCCTCCGATTATACAACATTTAAATGACGCTGAGATTCCGGGCATAGAAGACGCGCAACGATGACGCTTATAGCTGGAAGAGATTCCGCGGAAATCCGGACCCACTTTCGAATAGAATCTTTATTCGCCGAGAAAGCGAGATCTTCCTTTCGATGCTTGTCAAGCGAAACGATGAAATCGGAGCTATATAGTCCGTATTATTTCGACGAGATTGCATTTAACGAGGAACGGAAATTGGACCGGGATAACGGACTACATCCGACGACCATTAATTAGACGAAGGTATCCGTTGTTTTTCGTGTAGTTGGTGAGAACATAGATTCACCAAAGGCCGATAGAAACTCGCCAGGTCGCGTTTCGTTAAAGCCTGTTTCTACTTAAAACGCTGGACTCGGTTGAGATAGGAGTACGTCGTACGATGATTCGACCTGGGAATCTGTGCGTATACGCGGCGAAGATTCGTAGCGCCAAAAAAGATTAAAATCACCGTGGGGAGGAAACGACTACCTTCGAACGCAGGTAAAGGGACGCATCGAGCAAGTGTTTCCGAGAACACGGTGAATTGAATCGAGCGATCGAACGCAACTCGTCAGGAATTTCTCGGATATTAAAAGTTTTAATTAAATTCTACGACGACCAGGACAGAGGCGAGCCTCCCGTGAGAACAGCGGCGAACGCGTTAAGGGCCGCGACGCGGCTGGATCGGTAAACAGAAGGAGAGAGAGCAGAGAGTGGCTGATCTCGTCGATGAGATTGGAATCGAGTGAAAAGTTTTCGCCGGTCGTGGAACGGGCGCCGCGACGATGACCGGAATCGAGACCGAGGGAATCAATAAAAGTGTCGCTTTACTCATCTACTAATTGCGACAATTTCTCGATTGCGCCAATTACAGTAGCCGTGCAAAACTGTGTAATTATCGGCTGGCGGCCGGGACATTTAAACAGGATTTCCAACAGGGGCAATATCGAGAATAATCTCGATAACAGATTGCCGATTTGTTATCTCGCCGATTTATGATATCACCAAGCGCATCGACGCGCGGTCAAACCTCTCTCCAGCAGATACCACTATCCAAGGGAATTTATATTGTTTGCAGTCGCGTTAATGCACTCTTTATGCCGTGATTTATTCGTTTCATCGAGCAGCAGAAAAAGGGCGAGAGGCAGAAGTAGCCGGCCGGTCGGAGTTGGGGTTGTGCTCTCTCTTTGTGATCGCGATTAAATTATCACAGAGAAACGGACGGCTGGGAAAAATCGCGGACGGTTCGCTGTTTGCGGAAATTAGCGGGCGATCGTGAACGCCGGCCGAACGAGAACAGAGTCGCCCGCTAATAGAAAATACAAATTAACGCTGCTCCGCGCGATTCCATTTAACATTCAAATAACTTGCCGCGTCTGCCCGCGTCCATCGGCGTCCGATTCGTTCGAACTTTTGATGAACGTCGGAAATTATTCATGGACAGACCGGATGAGGGCCGTGCGCAACGCAATCCGTCGAGCTGTCGCGAATTAACGCGTTGCCGTCCGACTCAACGTTTCGATACTTTGACGCGCGTTCTCTTCCGACTGATCGACGGGCTAGTCATGCATTTCATTAACCGACGCGAGCTTCTGTATTTCCTTGTTGACGCGATTCTAACGAAAAATATTTCAAGCGACCTCGATTTCCACCACTTTAACACGCCCTCGACAACAAGCGAAAGCACCTCGAATTCTGCTACACGACACTCAGGAAGAAATCGATCGGTCGTAGCTAATAGGAGGTAATCGTGAGACGTGGCCGGCGGTCAGGAACGAGTGACGTACGATCGAAATACTCGAATCCGCCGCAGTTAACTATCCGGGAAGGTAGCAAGCGGCTTTGGGTTAACTCACCGGTACGTAGCCGCGATCCGGTAACGTATGCACCCATCGGGTCGCTTCCTGGTAATGCGTTACCGCTTCTTGTCGGCCTGCGCGAACGTATATCAATGCCTCTTTCGGCTACGACAATGCTCTCCCGGTCGGGATGCGTTCTGCCCTTCCCATCGGTCGAGCCCCAATGGGGATTCGCCGGAACCGGAATTGCGACCAGCCACGCTATCGACGGGCCACGACGGATATTGCGGTTCTCTACTTTCGTTCCGGCCTGCATTTTTGTCAAAGTGCTCCCGACGCTTCTCCGTCCCTCGCAAAATAGCCTCGGCCCGTGTCGTTCTCTGTCACGTGGCTACCCCGTTCTCCTTCAGGAAAATTGCCGCCCCGTGTTCGCCGTTCCTTTTTCTCCTTTTTCCACAGCCACGTTCGAATTTACGCGTCCCGATAAAAATGTTCCACGGCGATAATTCGCTACGTCTTCCCTTTCGTTGCTCTTGAAGCTGCAAACGTTTACACACGTTGGAATTACTTCTCCCCTCGACGTTCGCTATGCGACGTACGAACCGCAACGCGATTTTCCCTGGGATTAGGGCGGAGAACTAACGGGCGGAAAGAACGAGCAAGTTTAAAGGTTACTGGCAAATCAGCTACCCCCTCGACGACGAATTTCACGAGACTTCCAACGGGAGAACGTCGAACGAAAGGGGATGGAACGAAGAAAAAGGGGAGAAACGTTTCTCGCGTCCCTCTCCGTTCCATCCATTGGATCTCGTTTCCTAGGTCGATACGCACTCCTTGCGGCCTCCGTGTCCTCCGGAGCGAGTGTGGTCGCGTTCGTACGACGTCGTTGTTTGTCTAACCGGTGCATTCGCATTTGCACGGCTGACCGAGCATTCGATGAGGGTTTCGCTCGGCCGAACTTGTCGGCCGATTCCCTTCGGCCGTTTCAACCCCTTTTTCTTCTTGGCTCACACGAGCCTTTGCGCGACGTGCCATCCACCTAGCACGCTCGCACGTGAATTGGAAATCAATTTAGGAAAACGGTAATAAACGAACACGACCGTACAGTCTGTCGACCCACCCTTTGCCACTCGCGTCGCGACCAGCCTCGTTCGCGATTTTCCCCTCTTTTTCTCGTTTTCCCCGACTCTTTTTGTCCGGCCGTTTGAAGCCCCCTAACGTACCACGCACGCAAATAACATCTTCGTTTCTCTCTCTCGGCATCTCTAACCGTTCTGTTTTTCGCCGAGCGACGATGAGAATAGTTGTCCACCGATTCGTTGCTTTTATCGTTTGCCTCGCAATATCGGGCGTGTGTACGACCGCTGTAGAACCGCGATTCCAACGACACGACGCGAGACAAAGCGTTTCGATTTTGATGAAAATCGATCGCCGGCCAGACAGGAATATCGAAGACGCGGAAGAATAATCACACCGGTTGATTCCGAGTACGCAATTGTAATTTCACGAGCGGCTGCCTTTCCGCCGCGAGATTGTCAGAGAGAGACAGAGAGAGACAGAGAGAGAGAAAGTACACGCGAGCTACGATACGTTTATGATTTACACGCGCTGCGTGAATAAGTTCAGGCTGGCGGAAAATTTATGCTCGTACGTGTCTGCGTGTGTAGCGGAGCTTGATCCAAGATTGCGGGCAGAGGCGGTTGCCGGGAGTGGTTGAGATTTTCCGAGGAACTCGAAACCGGGGGTTGGAAGAGGCCCACGGAGAATCTCAAGAATCCCGGAGACCTGCGAGGAAGTCGCCTTTCTCTGCTCCGTACCCGCATCGACGATATATACAGTGGCAGACGACTTTCTTTCGTATAGATATCTGATAAGATTTCTCAGGAGACGCGACCCAGCGACGCGTCGTTCCGCTTCCGCAGGCGTCTCGACTTTTTCCACGGCTGATCGTCCACGCGGGACACGTCCTACGCGACTACGCCGTTTGAAATTATCGGCCGGTCTACCGCTGCTCTTGCAATTCGAGTGATTGTAGATACCTTTTCAGCTCTTCCGCGTTTCATTGACGCGCGTGGTAAATGTGTGTTTTTTACGTACGAAATTCTCCATAGAAACGTCGCGATCCTTTGAACTCGCTTTGCCCTCGATACATCGACGTTCCGAGCTTCAGCGGTGACAAAAACGCTGGCAAAAAGGTATCTAGATTTGGTAAATGGTGAGGTGGATGGTCACGCGAGGTGGTCGATAGAGAATGCGCGCGTGTCGCGACCGAAAGAGCATGCGGATGCTCGTGTCGGGACTTTTTGCGATCGAAATCTCGCGACTGCTGGACTAATGACCCGGGAGGGTGCGCGAGACAGTGCAGGAAAGGGGTTGCCGGAGCGGAGGAACCGCGCGCCACCATGCCGAGTCGAGAGAGATCGACGAGCGCGTCGTTAAACTTGCCCTCGAGACCGTAAACTACCGGAGAAGCTCGTGCCGGAGAGCTTCCCGACCCCTTCCGGGTCTCGACCGCTCGGAGGAGGATCAGACGACAGCGAACGCGAGCCGACAGGGGTTGGACAGGCCGACGAACAGGTGGATAGATACGGATTGCCGGCGAAGCCGAGGAAAGAACGGACGAATCAGATAACGCGGCATGGGGATTTATTTGACGGCCGCGTTTCCTGCGGGAATTTGCGTCGCGAGATTAAATAAATAGTCGTCCCCGTTGGAGAAGCTTTTCGGGGGCTCTTGGAACGTACCAGACGTGATTATACCGATCGAGATAACCACCGGCCGACAATACGTTTCGCAGCGATTTAATCCTGCGAAGATCACGGTTCTAATATTTTTATCGTAGGTCGCGCTGTATCTGACAGATGCAATGACTACAACGTTGTTATATGAAGGGACGAAAAATGGTGGATTTTACTAAGATATAATTTGCGATTATTAAACGGAACATATCATAAAGCGAGGTGTAAATATTGCTTTGTAACAAATTGAAGTGCGACGTACATCGTGTAGCGAGTACAGAAAATGAGCAACTAAATGATACTAGTACGTATCATGAATAATGAAAGTACGTTCCGGATAGAGAAATTTCTAGTATTCGCGAAGAGTATATTACGTGTACGATATACGTTTATGTTCGTACGATCAGCGTTACACGAATTTAGAGTATCGTACGACAGGTATTCTTCGTCCACGAGTTTTACGATCTGGCTGTTGAAAAACGCTTCTAAAAAGATTTCGCGTGTATCTGACGGGTCGCTGGCGATTTCCACAGAGTTAATCGCATCCCTGCATGTTCGTACAGGTGTAAATTGATATCGCCGAAAAAGTAAATGTAAGGGGCGAGCGAGATATTTCTCGAACGCACGCGATAAATTCATCGAATTGAAAAAGTTGTAGGGGCGTTCCGTGCGTTCTCGGGGTAATTAAGGGAGAGGAACAATCAGTGGATAGAATGGAACGAGCGACTGAATACGAGAAAAAGTATCGCGGGCATTTTCGTAAATTAATACTGCACGAGTCCCACCATCTCTCCCGTCGAGCAACTATAATGGAGATAAACTGCTAGAGACGTATTGCGAACGAGCAACAAAACCCAAACAAAACCAGCGATATAAGCCGGTATTAAAAAAGCGAGCAAAATGATATATAAATTTCGATGAAGCTTTATAAATCTTCTACCACCAGCCAAGCTTCTTAAAGGCTTGATTAACGTCCTTCCATTTGCGGGAGGAACAACACGCGGGCATTAATTTTTCTCCATCCCTGGAACGACGCGGTTTCGTTTCCGGGGACACCGGCCAATCCTAGGTAGCCAGCCGGCTGTAATTCCGACCGTGGTGGCGTTTAAAACGAGTCTCACGTTGATGGGTTAAATACCCATAAAGATGGTGACATGTCTCTGGAAACAAGGCCGCAATAGACGTTGGAAAATTAAATCACCGTCCTTCTATCCGACGTAGACGGATACAAAAAATGTGGAAAATCGGTAAGACCGAGGACAGTCGTCTCGGCCAGGATTGATCTCTCATTTGAATAATGAAAATGATAAGGATCACGGATACAGGGTCGAGTTACGACAACGAAATTATCCTAGCCGCTTCTATAAATGACACGTTAAAACTGGCCGTGATCGTTGTTCCGTGCTTACGTTAACGTATGTTCGCCACCACTTCGTCCACTCATTCTACTACCTTTAACTACTAGGCAGAGGTACGAGAGCGTAAGAATGTTTAAGAAGGTTTATTTTATCGTCGGAGGTAGATCGATGGACTTTGTTACGCGCGTAAATTCGCGGAAATTAGGTAGTTAACGCGAAGAAAACGATCTCTGTTTATACCTCGTTTCTTTTCTCGCTCCTTTATTTAATAATTTTCACGTCTTTTAAAACGCTTCAACAGCTATTGTACAGATCGATCGAGTGAAAATCGAATGGATGGAAAGAGATAAAAACGAAACTCGACAAGTATGCGAAACGAGGAGCAACAGCGGAAAGAGCGTTCGAGAGGAAGCGTTTGCAAGCCGTTGCCGGGGTTTAAAAGTTCCGACGACCAACTTCAGCCGGAAGATCAAACTCGTGTTAAAGGTTTATCGTATCGGCTTGTCCCGTCTGTTCCCTATTTTCCATGCGGCTCAAGGAGTTGGTCTACGAAACTGCCGCGTTACCGAGACGAGACGTCGTTCGATTCGTCTCCTGACGGTTATACCGATCTCGCGCTTCTTCAGATCTCTGAAATCGTCGATTCTCTGAAATTATTGCCGGCCAACTTTCCAGTGGGACGAAGCGTTATTAAATGGAAGGTAAATCGTGCTGCTTACGATTCGTTCGTACGATAACGAGAAAAAGAGAAGGATCGGTTAAAGTTTTGCCTGGCTGGGTGGCTGGCTGCCGAAGAAGTGGCCTATTGATTGGTCGTTCGTCAGAAAGTTTCGCGACAGAAAGGAGAACGCCGACCGTGAATCAACGGCCATGATCGCGAAAATCCGGTCGACGATATTTCCGTTGCGCTGTCCGTCTCGCCGGTGAAATTACGGCGCGTAGAAGGTTGGGGCAACGATCCAGTTAAAACTTTAATAACGAATTAACAATCACGGTCGACGCGCGAAATAACAGCCCTCCGACGGGAAGGGTAAAGCAAAAAGCCAAGGGAATGAGGTGTGAATGACGGTTAAAAATAACTTTAATTAATGCTGCCCCTGTTTTCCTCGCCGGTCGGCTTGTTTTGTGCTTTCGAGTGCCTCGATCGTGCCACTCGTTATGTATTTTAATTAATTAAATTCATGAAAAGCGTATCCTCTACACGCGGATCTATTTCGCTCGACGACGATCCAGAAAATCGATCGGCTTTGTTAAAACAATCAAGGTCAGTCAGAGTTTTTCGAATTCGCGTGCCATCCCGTTACGATCAGTTCGTTATCCTTCTGGATTAACAACAAACTACTTGGTACGAAGCAACGGTGAGGCGGCGCATCGTCGTCGAGTCTAAATCCCAGTAACGAAATAAATTCGTTCTACTCGATGACACTTTGAAGGAGCAATTAGAGCGAATACAGGTGAACCCCGTAGAGTTCCCTTTGACGCAAGATCGGTCACGTACGCGTAACGCGATTCGATCGGAGAATGCTCGCCAGTGGAGGTCCCAGCGATCCGCGACCTCGAGAATTCAGGCCATTGGCCGAATTATGAAACGATGTCATTAGAGAAACAAAGTCCAAGGCGCACGTGAAGCTCGTTAAAGCACGTATTCCATTCGTGCCGTTCCCTTTGGTCGTCGTCACGCAGATTCAGCAGAGAAACTCGCGTGTCTGCACGGAAGAAAGAATCACGAGTCGACGACGACGACGACGACGTTTAATCCTTTGGCGAGAAAGAAAAGCGGTGTGTCGCCGAGAGAGAAAGACCCGAGCCATCGCGTGCGATTTATTTTCGAGCGAGCGTCGTTCGAAGTTTCAGCCGGAACGGTGATAGTCTGTTGTTAATTTCTGCTGGCGGTTTTGCTACAGTGACGACGACTACGACAACGACGAGGACGACGATGACGATAGGACCCAAAGTTGACGGTGGTCGGATCGGTTTGGAAACTAGCGAAATTGGAAGGCATAGGCGGAACGAGGGTGGAAAAGGATGGTTCGCGGGACTGGCAAGCGGTGGTTCATTAAAATGCGGTAACCCAGCGAATCGTCGGTAATTGAATCGACGGGTGTCTGTTCGACGACGCTCGTTCAACTACGAACTAACTTTTCCCTCAAGTTTGACCGCCGAACGGCGGCGTGTCGATCCGGAAGTCTGTCGCGCGGAAACTCGGCGACGCGCTCG
>NT_176510.1:57882-74579 GCF_000188095.3 Bombus impatiens
CGACCGTGCGTAGTTTCCGCCGATCCACGAGATTGGAATTCGAAACTTGAACCCAGCCCTCTATTTCCGCGCTACGAACGATGGAGAGGCTCGCAGGCTGCTGGCCAGTATTCGGATATCCACGTGGCTCCTAATTTCGTCGTGGCGAATCACTTTGGACCGACCAATCGACATTTTTACCGTCGTTACTCGTGGACCACCGAACTGGTGCGCGAATCGCGACAAGTAACTAGAAAACCGGTTGAATTTACGAGCTGTCCAAGATCGTAGCACAGTGAACTAGGGTTAATAATATAATTTGCAACGTCGTCAACGGTAACCCATTTGCAGCAGGCGAGGGGCGTGCTTCGTGTTCTTAAAGTTAGCCATAATGCGAGACACGCAACATTCTGCCTCTGGCCGATAGCAGCCTTTTCGTCGCGAGTCGGAGAAAATAAAGCGGTGAATAGAAACGGGCCGAAGTTCTCTAATGATATTAAAAGGGGTGCGTTTAACGATACGCGAGAACATTTCATTTGTTCTCTCAATGGGTCCGCAACGAGCCGAGAAATGTAATTTTGTTCGCGTGCGACCAGCACGGTCGAGCTCGCGGTACGAAAAACATCGCGCTGTTCTGATAAATCGACTAGTTGCCCCTTAAACGAACGACATTCTGTTTACGGCGAGCAATAAAGATAGGCAAAGGTACGAACTAATCTTTCGAGCAGCTATCGTACTGGATGCAGTGGCTGTTAAGGGTTAAATCGCTTCCGTGAGTGGCGGAGAAATGTCGTTTCGAGATCGAGTATATGGTTACGTACGGGCAACGAGTACCCTCTTAGGCGCCGCTAAAACTGGCGAATATTCATGAACCCACTTGCAGCTATGAGAATCCGAGCAACTGTTTCCAGGTCAATATTTGATACCTTACGAGTCGAGACCGAGCTGTGACCGTGAAAAAATTTACCTCTTCGTTTCAACGTCTCTTCGTCGTGCTCTTCTGTCTTTTATTTCTTCGTCTTTCCACTCGTTAAACTACTATTCCTAGATTTTTCCATCCCTCGGCTAACTCGGTGTTCCAGTACCTCTGAGTTCTGATATTTCACCGATTCGACGAATCCAAATATCTCTTGCTAGATTTTCTATACTTTCCCATCCTTTTTCTTCGTTTGTCTCATTAACGGAGAACATACACGAGAATGGAGAACGATCACGTGGATTATTATCGCGCGTTGTGCTCGACAAGCTCGCGAAAGTTTGCACGGGCAAAAGACGTATCAGCTTTAGATGATGAATGAGTAACGAGCTCTAGGACGTCCGGATTACCGAGCATCTTTCCGGTAATTCTGCATTCGAGATTCACTCGCCGCAGCTCGAACGTAAAACTTGCCTCTCGTAACTAAAGTTCGAAGGCGCATAATAATTGAAACTCGTGTGAATTAAGAAGTATCTCCATCCCTGCGAACTTATCTCGGTCACTTGCATATTCATGCTCGTTCGTCAAGTCATTATGAGTTGGAGCAACGTTTCCACGCTGGTTATCACATGAGTTTAATTAGAAAAAGCAAGAAAAGAGGAAAGGAGAGAATGCTGTCTAGCATTTTCCCGAAGCACAACCTAACGCATCGAGTCAGCTCGCTGAAAGCGTTTTAACAACCCTGCCACGATATATCCACTGCACGATATTTCATATACAAAGCTACATTCTCCGATAATTCGCGCTTTTCCGAATTAACAAATAACCCCGAAACTTGTTCAAACTTTAACAAGCGGGCTGCTTATTCCGAGCGGTGAGAGAAGGGTTTTCGATTTTCGTTGTGGAAGCTGAATTCATTCCTTTTTGATCCACAATTGGAGCCACGTTAGTAACGTTTGGGATTTCAAAACGAAAATTATTCCATCGAAATAAGCTCACCGAACACATGACGGCCAAAATTTCAAATATGTCAATGAGCCTCGCATTTGCTGCGCTCCATATAATTTTATAATTTATGCGACGACTAATTAATTGATGCATCACCATAGAGCACCTATTCATCAATGTTTTCGGCGAAATTTCACCGAGAAATTATGAATGCCTACTCTCTGGCAACAGAAACGACCGCGCCACAAATATAACGAGTTCGAAATCGATCTTTACATCGCTCAAACTAGATACCTACGTTATATTACATTCACTATTTCACATTTTCCATTCTCTCTGGCGAAACGCGTCGAACAGTTTCGATAAAAACCTCGTCGTATTCTGCGTCCACTTTTTTCGCTCACCGTGATTCTTTCTCTTGACAAACGAGGAGCAACAACGATTAAGGAGATGTCTACCGAGTGGCGGTTCGGCTCTCGAAGGGTAGTTTATTTTGAAAATGATTTCAGCGAGCGGTTTAAGCCCGCATTGATTTACATGGTGCGGACGAAGAAACGCACATCGGTTGCAGGCTGCGATTTGTGGGCCGTTACCCTCTCGTCTCCTTCTATTTTTTCTCGGTGCATCGGTTCGAATAAAGCGTCCCCTTCGCCGATGAGCCAGCGAAGAATAACAAACACCGATAACGTAACTCTATTCGCGCATAAACGATCTTCCGCGAAACGAAGCCTCGAAAACCTCCATGAAACGTGTTCACCCGTCTGCCTTGTCTCATAATCGCGATAACTGTTGACATTCTTACACGATTATAGGATGCGATCACACCCGGTATCCATTATACGAGCCGGCTGGCGAGCAAACGAACAATTAGACGGAAACCAGGACCGTCCGGGATCTCTGATTATATTCAAATTCGTTCGTCCGTCGAGACTCCGCTGGAAACTGACCCACTAACGTTCGCCAATTGGTCGTAACAGGCCGCGAATTAACCCCGACTAATTGCCACTAATTCCGTTAATTGCGCCTTAGGCGATCGGGCCAACTTTTCGCACCGACTCGCCGGTTCCACGCTTCGATTTTCCCTGGAACTTGCCGCGTCTTAGGAACGCCGATCGGTAGACTGGACATCGTGGACCTTTAATTCTCGGATTTCCCACGTTTTTTTCCAATTTTCAATTTAAACGCTCGTATCTCCCTTAGCACAAGAGTCACAGCTTCGATCGCCGGTACCTTGGTGTTTTTGCAAATGTACGGTCGAACCGCTGTACCGTGTTTCGGCGACAATCCGGTAGCAAAAATACGACAACGTTCGGGATGAACTTTCCCGACGGACAAACGGCGCTTCCATGAATTATGCGAAAAGTTGCACGGGTTTCCATTACATCGCTGTGTCCAACGCAACGTTTTACCGTTTTAATAAAAGAATGAGGACGTTTATCGCGATATATCGTCCGAATTGTTCGTCTCCGGCGAACTCCGCGTAGCTACATAAAACGGCTGTTGGAAGGGTTTACAGACTCCGCCCCCTCTCCTCTTAAATTTAATTACTGGCCGACGATAACAGGAAGATGCTATATCAGAAGAAGTACGGGAAAGTAGTAAAGAAACGGCACGCAGACCGTTACTTTCATGTTACGAGGGTAATACTGGATTTAGTGGAAGTCGCATGGCTTTTCGCGATCTACCGTTACGCATTCGTTAACCCCACCTCGACGTTGGAAATAACACCGCTTCCAAACGTTCTTTCCCTCGTTCTATGATCCGATAAACCTACGCTCGATAACTCGGAAACGGACTGTACGCGAGACGATGTTCGAGACGCAGCTCTTTCAGTTGAAGACGATCCACGCGGAAGAGTGTCAAGGAAATTGCAAGTGGTTGATGATTCTATGAACAAACGCGCGAAAACGCGAACGGGATGAACGCGACCGACGAATCCGCGGAATTTAACGATCTCGCGTACGTGACTGCTTTGGCGAAATTTCCAGGATGCACAAGGAACCGCGAGATCGCTTCGCATGCGGCAACCAGAGACGGGACCACCTGCCCGCCCACATAGTGGGCTATATCACTTAGACGGTGAAACTGGGTGCGAGTTTCGCGTCAAACGGAAAGGAGACATACCCAACAGCCGTGTGAATGCTCTTAAACCCGTTTAACAACTTCTACCGCGTTCCTTTTGTCTCGCTCGTGATGTCTCGCGAACAATGTGTACCGTTGTGGGCGAGAAATTTAGAACGTCTCGCTCACCGAGGCGACGGGGTGTATCTTCCTTCAGAGGTATGCCCTCTTAAAAATACTACAATACGTCGGTGGATACGTTGTAAATTTATTCCGGCGTATGTTGACACGCGAGAAGGCTAGTCCAGAGGAACGAGGAAAATACATGGTACGTCGACGTACTGCCACGTATCCGGGCTCGCATTACGGAACTCGAGCACGTAAGGAAGAGAACGGAATCGAGGAAAAGTATGTTTCCATGGCCGGTTTCCCGTTTGAGCGAGTAAATAAATAAGTAAAGTATGGTCATCCGGGTAGGCACGTACGCGTACGGTAGCCAAAACGTATTCGACGTGTGGCAAAGGAAGAAAGAAAAAGGCGAAACATCTTGCGATAGGCTGCGTGGTATTTTTGCGGAGACACGTACCCTTTATCTTTGGCTCGTGTCTAGTTTTTCCATTCGTTTCGTGCGGCAGGTACCTTTGCCTTCTCAAAGGATATAAGCGACCGCGAAACAATGGGGTAGAAACGCGGCGAACGTTGTGAATAACGGTTCACTTTTACTCCGCTCGATAAATTAGAAGTGATGGATTAAGATCTGCCGTGACGACCCAACGCCGGTTCGGTCTAAGCCGATCTAATTTGGCGATTAATCAAAACCCATGACGGCCGCCGCCACTGCCTACGCGCTAACTTTCTAACGATTCAACGGCGTTCCTCTACGCCCGAGACGACATGCTTCAAGAAAAACAGGCGAACGAACAATTACGAACAATTCGTGCCAAGACGTAGAAGCAGACGTTGGCCATTTAAACCGATTCGATATAAACGTCATCGAAGAAAAGAATCCATCCTATCTTCTATCTTGTAATTTCCAAGATGCCTAGTCTCACTCAGTTGTCAAGATTTTAAGAGTTCAGCCCTATTCTGCGTCGAATATTTCCAAGTTGTATCGGTGGTCCTCGACCTCTTTCCCATCGCCGGAAAAACCCACTTGCAGGCTCGGTCAGCGAGAAGTCGAGGCCGTAGTTGGCGGCAATATTTGGAGACACGGGTCGTTTCTGATCGCTGAAACCAACTTCGACAACGAAGCGATGTTCATCGCAGGCTTCTGGCTGAGGTTGAAAAACTAGCGGCGGTTATAGAGCCGGCCCGAAACAAAGTTAAAGGGCTGTTGTTCCGGGCGCTATCGTACGATTTTATTGCACGGTGCTTTGGCCGTTCGTATACGAGCTAGCATAGATAGCAGCTGCTCCGTCACTTGGAAGTTTCCGCACGCTCCGTAGGCCAAGCTCAACGACACACCCGCTTTCCACCGTCAAGTATTTCATTACGTAATAAATCGTCGATTCCCGCTCAGTGAGATGAAACGTAGCTCCACGAACCATTGCCGCCTCTGTAAACTTGCGCGAAGAATTCCGCTTCCGAAACGTCTCCTCGTAAAACCCGCTATGGAGCATCGCTCGCCAATGGAAAAAATGTAAAACGCGTGGCAGAGTACGTTTAATCAACCTTTTCACCTCGTGGCCCTGTTTACGGATGCACCCCTAACCGAATCAAGACGAGATAGGGAATAGCTCGAGGCAAAGATTCACCGCGAGGAAGAAAGGAAGGACGGTACCACGCCGTCATTCCCAGGAGCGTTAGAATTAAGCCGCTCCGAGGAATGCTCCACGCTTCTAAGAGAGGAGATTTCAGAGCAACGTACCGCCTGAAATTGCGGATTATGCGGAGTTTCTGACGCCGCCTCCGTCCGTGTCTTTTTCGCAACCTCGCCTCCCGTATACCAACGTTAGGGCGATGCCGTGCGTTTAGCATTAAAATTCATGGAATAATAATGCGGCGGTCGATCGTAAATACCGACCGTATCCTTCTTATTCGGCTGGCTCGCGATACGGAAGGAAGTCCGTTGGTTTTGGCAGGCAGCGCGGCGCGCCGACAGAACGTAGTCGATCCAGGTCGTCATCCTGCTGAATGCGAATCGACGTCTTCGCTCGCAAACTCGATTAAGCCGGTCCTCTTTGTCATTAACGCGCCGCTGCCTTTCGAATCTCAACGCGAGACGTCGTTGAAACGAAGTCATCGCGAGAAAATATGATTGCAGAGGTGGGAAGAGTGGAAGACGTAGCTAGAACTGTGCAAGTGGAGCCGAGGCGATTATTCCTTAGGTCTTGATTTAAACGACCAAGGGATGACGCGAAGAGAATGTAATGACAATTTGAATTTAGATTTCGAATTAAGAAGATGATGAGGCGCCGTGCAGCCGGCCGAGCTCCAGAGAATATTTACTGAAATTCTAATGTGAAATTTGCGTCACCGAGCGACGGGCTGCTACCGGCAAGAAAAATATTTAAATTGCGAGAAAGCGGACCGCGGAGTCTGTCCCGTGCATTAAAGTTACTTCAAAATATCAAGCCCAACGAGCCAGAGAAACGCGCGCGATATTAACGCATTACTCGCTCGCTCTCTTCCCCTTGAGCTACCGGAAACAGCTGGCACGAGCATTCGTTCTCTGCCTATTTAGTGTCGTGGCTAAAAAGAACATATCGTCGCGACGAAATTGCTCGAAGACGTCGAATCGTGCGCTTTAAGGCGACACGCGAGACACGCACACTGCTCCCTTAATTGCAAGTTATACCGCATCCCCAAATCTCCTCGATTCTCGACGCAGCGATCGTGCGTCTCCGTCGGATTATCTCCCCTCGATCGCTATCCCTATTCGCGGGATTATCCCTAACAAAGCCATACTCTACGATGAGCTATCTTACCCTTTCTCCTGTCATCTCCCCCAAGTCAGTCTCGACGATCCGACGTGCACGAGGCAGAACGCGAGCAATCGAAAGAACTGCGGAAGTTTCGAAGCTCGCCGGTTGACGAGGACACCCACGAAACGGGTCGATGGATTCGGCACACGATCTGCGACTGGCAGGACGCATTCGTGCCGTGAATAGAAGAATGCAGCGGCCCTGGGGAGGATGGAATCGCGTCGCGATGGGGACAGGTGGAAGGAACGCGAAACGGAAGACGAACGGGGATGGCTCGACCCGAGAGAGGGTTATATTGGGTGTATTGGATTGAGTATTCCATATTTTCTGCGTTCGGCCAACCGGAAGATGGAGCTCGTCCGACCGGAAGATTCGACAAAGGCGAGTTATTGGCCGCCGTTACTTCGCCTTCAGATGTTTCGCCGCGATACGAACCTATCCCCTTCCATCCATCGGGAATTATTACGATTTACCTTTGAATACCTCGTTCCACGACTACTGTGACTGACAATACTTATCGCGATCGGCTCATAACCGATAGACGAGTTCTATTATGCGAATGGAAGACGATCGAATTAGCCAGGAGTTGTCTGCACTGCCGGCGATCGATTCTCCAAGGTGCAGGTGAACGTCAGTAAAACATGTGTCTGTGAGTTGCGACGATGAATTAAATACTCTCCTTCCGCCTGGATCTTTCACGAACCGTCTCGAACACGGTACGAATTCCGACTGAATGTTTTATCGCGAAAATGCGCGACGTTCTATTCGTCCTGGCGAGTTCGCGAAATTTTCCCAAATCCGGAACAGGACGTCATCGTGTCGGTGGAACGACAGATCGATCGATGGCCGGATTTCGTTCCGTTTGATTGAAATCGAGTTAGCCAATAAGCAAGGAACAGATAGCACCGAATTATAGCTGCTCCGGACAGTGAACTACGATGTTGCGGTCAACGTTTGAGGTTAATTGTTCGCTTTCCGGCCGAGCCACCGTACAAATTGCGTTCGTAATGTTTCGACTGTCGAGTATCGCGATGTCGCGCGAATCGAACCGCTCGATACGTCACGCGCGAGAACCACGGGACCACGCGAGACGATCCTCTCGTCCCGTCAAACTACCTACACGCCGAATAATTTATTCGCGAAAGGTTTCGAGTTGAAACGACCGTGCAAAAGGATGAAACACAGGGCTGTTGTAATTCGGAACTATACAAAATCCACGATCATTACCACTTCCGTCCCACGAGAACAAACGCGTTGAACACGAAGCAACCCACCCGCGACTCGTTGATACCGGATTTCATTAGCAAGTTCGATTTAATTATCGGAGTCGGTGCTAACGCGGTCAAACCTTTAATCGCACCACCTATTTATAAATCATTAATTTTCGGGTTCTGGCAAACGGCAAACTTGGAGTCTGTTCGTTCATCGATTCTGTCCTGTCCCTTTCCCTTTCTCTTTCGTTCTCTAATAAACCACAGCTTTATCGCGCTTAATAATTTTCCGCATTTTTCCTCCCAACCCCCAACGTGACGCACGTTGGGCAGATAATGGGATGGCGTTACCGTGCCAACGCGTTTACTTTTTCACCGCGTTCTTTCTGCTCTTAACCGACCGGCTTTCGTCCTGGAAAAATACGGCCAGATAACAAAAGATCAAAAATGAAAGCGGCAGGCAAGGAGAGAAAGGGGTTGCTCGATCGACTCGCGGGGTGTGAATTGCTCATTGGACGGTGGTCACTCGATTAACTCTTTACCGCCGGTTTCCAACACGGCTTTCTTTTTATCTCGCACGGGACGGTACTTTGTACTCGCGTGCAAAACCTTTCCAGTTGCTTCTGTTCTTCGCTCGTCTCGCCATTATCTAATATTCCTCGACGACTGGGAGGGGAGGGGGCAAGGGAGGAAGGCGCAATCCCCATTTCCTCGTTGTACCGTCCCGCAATTTCGTTTATCCGCGTTTTCCTAGGAACAAGCCCCGCGGGCTCCAATGCACGAGTGTGTTCCATTAGAATTCGCGGTGCAAAGAACCAGCGAAATCACAAGACAGCCAGGAGGTGGAACCGCGAATAATTTCCTGAGGGGGTACGAGTCAGCGTTAATAGAGGAGCGCGGAACGAATATACGAGTTTGGAGGAGTGGTTAGGTGTAACCAGTTCCATCGTCTCCGTCGTCGTTTTTGCGTGGTGAGACCGTGGAGGCCGGATCGTAGAACGTGGGTTGGTTAGAGGGGGTGGAAGGCCGACAGCGTGTAATATATCCCGGCGTTAAGTACTCCATTCTGGCCCATGCTGGGGCCGGCAACTACGCGCTTGTTCAAATTGTAGAGGCTCACGTCATGTCTGAGCAAATCTTCCCGTAGCTAGACCCATCCCCTCGCTGCGGCAACCCCGGTCTATCATCGATTTTCATCGAATCCATGTCGACAGAGACGTTCGAGCCTATCCGCATCTCCTTTCAGCCGTGCAATTGGCTCGGCGCCTGAACGATAGATTAAAATTGCTCCCTCTCCGTCCGGTAAGGGAAAGGACGCTGGATGGGGCCGGATTGCGCCTTGTAAACGACCCTCTTGAATTATCTTCGACCATTTCTTCGAATCGAAGAAGTTCACCTTTCGTTTCAGAGGATTCTTTGCTCGGAGCTGACAAAGGCGTGATATCCTCTTTTACTTTGGCATACCGATTAAAACGACAACCGTGAAATATCGTCTCCGTGTAATAAGCTGCGAAGACGTGGAACTCTTTCCATCGGTGTATAAACATCAGATGTAGAAGAACGTAAGAAAACGCGGAGGGGGGAAAGCGGATGAATTAGTTGCACGAAACGAAATTCGATTAACCCAGATCGAGTCTGACCTCTCTTAAAGTGTGCTAATTGTTTCACGAAATTGGAATCTCGGATCTGGTACTCCTTCGCTTTTCGAAAAGCGTTTTCCTAGATTCGACGAGACGAACGGTACGCGCGTTAACCGACACCGTCAGAATGATTGAGACCCGCTGAGATCCGAATTAAGGTCTCTCGAACAGATAGAGAGCGAGAACGTAGAAACAGAAGCGAAGACTGCGGGCCTCTGCCAAGTATCACTTGACCGCGCCATAAATCACTCGATAGCGGCCCTCAAAGACGAAGAAATTAAAGACGGATAAGGTGGATGACGCTGCCTAGTTTCCTCTCCGTGCTTCTAAAGCTTCGAATAACAAATAAACACTGGCGCCTTCGTTCCAGTCTGTTACTGGATTCGCGGAATTTGCCGAAGATGATTTAAACACCATCGCCGTGCTTTCTAGTTTACAACGTGCTCTATTACACAGCTGTACCACGGTCTGGCAATTATCATCGTTTACTACTTATTTTCCTACTTATCGCGTCTAATTGGCGTAGAACATAGTACGCTTTTATCAAGCACCGAGGCGAAATCTCAGAGAGAAAGAGAGAGAGAGAGAGACAACTCCAGCCACTATAGCGCAGAAGGAAGAAAATTGATCGGAAAGGACAAGAGTCTCGTTGCAAACGATAGTTCGGAATCGAACGATTCTAACACGGAAGTAGCGGTAGTAACTTCCAATTTTTGCCAAGATCGCTCAGGAGGCCGCGAAGCGCGGCCGACGATTCGCCGAGCGAGGGTGAACGATGTTCTCGGTAAAGCGTCTTAAAAGCTCAGACTGGATGCACGCAACGGTTCAACGTACCCTGAGGTAAGAGTCACGAGCGGAACAAAGTGATTCGGTGGTTCGACCAACGGAGCCCTAGTTAAGGCCTTCTGCCAGTTCGATTTTTTTCTCCAGGCTGCGATCGAAGCCGATCGATTTGTTTGTTCTACCGCTAATTCCATTAGGTTTATTAAGCCGTGGCAACAAGGGGATGGCAGAGCAGGACAAGGTGGCGAGCGGTTCAAGGGGGTGAGCTTGAAAACTCGAATTAGCATCATGCAAGCGTGCAATCTCGCCGGATAGCAACACGCGATGATTCGTCAGTTTCGGATTGAATCTAATTAATCGGGTTACCGGTCGGCTATCCGACAAACCTGGACTTCGTTATACAACCGGCTGTAACTCCGTCACGAGTTAGGCGGAAGGGGGGAACGGGACGATCCAGTTGCAACTTTTTGACGTATTTATTTCGCTTCAACTTCCCGTAGGCCATTCTAACGCGGTCCCCGCTTCGCGTCAAACTCTCGACAGAGCCAGACGCGACGTTATCGCGGCAATTATTGCGAAAAAAAGCCCCGACGTTGTAAATAATTTGTTCGCGCGACGAACGTCGCCCTCGGTCGGCCGCGTATTTCATCGCGCGCTGAATTTTTAGCTACGTCGCTTCCCTACGCTCTTCGGGCTATTTTGTTTCGTGCGAAACCTCCTGCCGCTATAAATCATCCTCCGGGGTAATTCCCTGTGACCGATTAATCGACGCCAGCACCGCGGATATCGATCGGACGACACAGGAATTCAGAGCAGATCATCTTCAGCTTCGACGGCACGCACAACCGCCATCGTCCTTGTTCTTGTTTTTTCACGATTTATCGTTCCTTCGCGACTCGCCAACGGTCCCGTGAAATAATTGATTCCGATACGTTGATCGAGCCCGCGTTCGTTCGTCGATACAGCCAACTAGTAGCTAATTACTATTTACGATCTCGTTGTTCCACCGATGCAAACCTTGGCGTATTTATCAGCCCGTCGTTTTCACTCAACGAGCGTCCTTTCGATAATCCGTTTCCATCCGCGCTCTTGCATCCACGGTTCGTTCAATCGCTGGTCACGAATCATATATCACAAAATAATTCAGTCCGCGAGACAGCTCGCGAGAGAAGGACCATTCTAATTACCATGGCGCTGATTGTCCGAGGCGAGTGAATCGTACGAGGACAACGAAAACGAATGGATAGATAGACGGGAGGAAGACAGGCGTGCACGTAACAAGCGCTTTCCTGTTCTTCCTCGCTCCGACTATTTAGGATCGCTTAATAACCGCCGGTGGAACGATCTTCCACCGGTAATACGGTTTCCACCGGCTCATTTGCATGTTGCATCGGTTCCCGCGGTCCACGGAAATAGCTGCACTTGCCTCGATTCGAAACGCGAACGCTGCGAACCAGTTACCAGCGAATCGTTGCGGATGGTAACTTCGCGAAGAGCCAAGTACAGAGTGGCAATAGAAGTATAGAGTATCGTAGAGAAGTACGCATAATTTCGCTGGATCCTCGATGAAAGTTATTGCCACGCGGCTGAACGAAAAATGGTCCGGGTTCACGGTGAAATCACGAGGTGGTTGATCGATCGCTTACCAAGAACCGGAGAGCCGACCAAGGGCAGAAACGAGGCCACTATGCGGTTTCAAAATACCCCCGAACCACGTCGATTAAAATGTAACATCATCCACTGGTTATCATTTAAATATAAATAGAGATCTTATAACTATCCAAATATAATTATCTAAATATAAATCGAATAAATCGAACCGGATTACCGTCAAGATCTGTGTTTTAGGAATCGAACTTACATGCGATTCCTTTCTTGTCTGACGGTAGTCTCGGTTCGACAAAATTTCGCGAAATCCACTCGCGATAAAATGCCCGAGAAATAGTTGGAAACGATCCCCAAAGTGGATCGTAATTAAAGCGAAGAGTGGTGCCAAGCATGGGACAGAGTCGGCCGGAAACGGTGTCCGAGAAAGAGGGTGAGAATCGGAACGAGTGTCGAGGGAGTTGTAACGACTTTTTGGTGGTTCGAATCCGACTGGCCGGCTGTCTGAAAACCATTAAAACCCAAGGAGAGAGCAACTTCTCGAACTCTTGCAACTTTTCGAATAATATGCCTGAGTGACGGTAGTGTACGCGTGATCTTGGTAATTTCGCACGCTTATTCGGTTTTATTAGGATCGCGGCAATTATCAGAAAGTTTCGGCGGATCCTCAGAACGCTGCCAACCGCCCTGCCGTTTCCGCTCGCGTTTTCGTTCACGCTTCCGTGTCGTTCCGAAACTACAATATACCGTGGCTCGTTCCGAGGGCGAAAATCGCGCGGTGCCGGGTGCCGCACCCTCCGCCCTATGAAAAGGTCTCGCAATTAACGGAGATAGCCGTTCCTTCGATACGATTAAACACTTGCTCGTTAATCCTTCGTAATTTAGGGGTAACGAGACGTGGACGCGGTTTCCGTCCGCTTTTTGCACTTCATCCTCCGACAGGGTTGAAATTCAATCACGAACCAAGTCCGAAACCTTCCCCAAAGGGATCGCTGCACAATGGTTCGTTGTTACGTGGCACGTAACGGTCGGGGGATCGTTTCCGTGCCACAAACCGAGGGAGTCTACTGTGTATTTAATGCTGTAATACGTTACCCTCCAGCTAGCCCACCTAGGTTTCCATTTTGAGCCGTGTTTTTAGAGAAAACTCGAGTAATAAGAGGGAAAGCACGAGAACGAAAGAACGGCGGAGGTCACGAATCGGTTCGACTGTATTCTTTTCATTTCGTTACCGTAGTGCTATCTTTTGCTCGACACGATCGAAGAGTTTGCTCGATTTACAGCAAGGGGACATCTTCTTCGCATACGAATATCGAAATTAACAACGTAGGCAAATATTTGCCTTTGTCTGGCTACTAGTTGGTTCTGGTATCGCGTCTGCGGCCCTCGTGTGCTGATTCACGGCGCGTCAGCTTTCGAACAAATTAAATGTCCCAGGCTGCGGAAATGGGGACACGATGTTTGTCCACGAGAAATCGTGGTGGCGTTTCGTCTTCGCGTCGTTTTAATTTTCCCCTCACGTAACGAGTTTCGCCGGATAGGGACACGAATCGACATAGACCGACTTTTTTCCTTGGAGCGGTGCTGTCGCGAAGCGGCTTAAGCTGTGAATGGCCACGTTCTGGCTTTCGCGCTGGCGCTCTCACAATTCTGTTAACGAATTTAATGGGATCAAATAATCCTTGTCGCGCAGACGGCCGTTTAGAAACAAATAAATACAACTGGCGCGCAATGTGAAACGCGCGGACGAGATTCGAAAACTGTGACACAGCAGAGAACGGGAAGAAGAAAAAAAAGAAACGGAAGGAGTGTGTACAGAAGTCTCGTGATTTCTTTAAGCCTCCGTTCGCTCCGTATTGTGCGGCGGAAAAATAATTACGCGAAAATAATTACGCGAAAATAATTACGATATTTAAATACAAGCACCGGCAAATACGCAAGCGAACAACGACTGAGAGATGCATTCAACGTTATCGAAAAGCGTGGCTCGCTCTTGTTCGAGGCTTCTGTTCTCTCCGTATCGCTGACGATATTTACTTTCGTTAAATCGCAGTTTTCCTAAATATATACAGATATATATCGTACACAGGCGTGCGGTAATATATTGGAATCGGTTAAATCTTGGCGAAACAAACAGAATTGGATGTCGACGGAGACCGTGGGCGGACGATAGCAAACGAGCTCGAAATAGGATTCGAACGGGATATCGTAACTAATCCGTGTCCATTTAAGGCGAAGCGAGTTGGTCCGGCACGATTTCTGCAACGGGAAACAATGTACGAAGCGAGCTGATTTTCGCGACAAGCACGCAGCGGCTGGATTATGGAAGCATTCCGCGTTGCCAGCGATGAAGCGAGATTTATCGTGATTGTTACACGCCGCTGTCAAAAGCTATTTTCGCTCGGGCTGCTCGCCGCGCGCCATAAGTCACGGCGCGCTTCGCACCGCTCTCTTTGCCGCGCCCGCCGTGGAAATATCGGCCCGTAGAAATATCCCCGCGTAAACTCTAAATCTTCTCACGTAAACGTTCCTTCTCCCGGACAAATTTTACTTCGATCCTCGTCGGAGTTCTCCCGGTCCGATTCGTTTGCTGGAAAAAAAAAAAAAACGAGAAAAAAACGAGGGCGAGGCTCTGCGAGATCGTTTTTGCGGAGGTTAGCGGTTGAGCATTAGTGTCTTGCGTAAAATCGAATTTGTTATCGAGAAACAGAGGCGAGAGGATGGATTCGAGAAGAAAACGACGTTCCGAACGTTTTCCGAACGAAAGATGGACAAAGAGAGAAATAGATTGAGAAGCAGAGCGAAAAGCTCGCAGCAGGCAATCGTGATACGTGGACCGTTAAGCGGTAGAAAAACCACGCCGGCAATTTCGCTGCCACCATACAGAGATTTTCCCTAGCTGCACGGCTAAAGATTGGTCAATTTCCGACTCATTCTACCGGCCTAGGAAATTTCTATCGGTCTCTTCGACGATCGAACGCCGGCAGATCGCGCGTGCGCGTTTCTTTCTGCCCGAACATTCGCCCTCGCGCGTGTGCCAAAAACAAAAATCTGTCAGTTTTGCCAACTCGATTACGGGAAAAATGACGGTAAAAGCTTTTGGAAATACCACTGAAAACATCAGCGGCAAACGGCAAAGTTTGTCCAGTTAAATGTTTCGCTTCGCCACGCGAGCATCTCGATCGTTGCCGCGTGTCTTCCACTCGGCTAAAAATAATCCAGCGCGTTTAATCGAAACGGGAAAATTCGTGCGCCCGCCTGCAGGCTAGGTCAAAGGGTCTGAACGATTTGCGAGGCTATGAAACTTCTCCGATAAATACGAAAGACTTTATTTATAAGCGAAATTCTCCGATTTCGAGCGAAAAAGCGAAACAGAGAAACGAGAAAAGTGGGAATGCCAAACGGTGCGCAACCTTTCAAAACGATGCTTGCTTTGGACGAATTAATGGCCGATGATTTTTACGATATCTCACGGTGACGCATCACGTCGGTTGCACACGTTCTCACGTATCACTGCACACGCTCCTGTGTTCCACAATCTGACCCAAATCTGAAAGCGCGCGAGAAGAGACCGCTCGTCTTGTCCCAGATGTTGGCCTCATCTACCAAATGAAGCAAAACGGTGGGTACGAGTCGGAGAGACTATTGGGACGGTTCTTCGCGATGGGTTACAAATGATCTCGTTGAAGGGAAACGCGGGCGCCGATGTCCGTGTGCGAGAGACGCGCGATTACACGCGTCAGGGGAACAAATAATACACGGCTCGCACACGGAAGATCGATAACGAGTGCTAGAATGCAGGTGGTATTCTCTCGCCGGTTCCCGTTGATGGGACATTATTCAAATACAATTTCAAGCAGTCCTTTTATCGCAGGCCGAGGCTCGAGCTTTCAAACTTTGCCCGCGAATCTAATGCATCTTCTTCCTGTGAATTTTAATTAACGTTCCGTCAGAGTTGCGCGCGATATCGTTTGCTTCAACTTACAATAAGATTTCGTTGCCTGTTTCTTTGTTCGCGTCCCACCAACTTGCCGCAGTCCTGCAGAGTCGTGTCGCGCCGCCGCGCTGCAGCTTCCACGTCTGACGACCAATATCCGTAGCTACTTTCTGTCGACGATAGAGAAAACACAGTCGCGCCCGCGGATCGCCATTCGTCATTTTCTGTTCGGATTACCTCGCCAGGTTTTGTCGGTACAAACTTTGGCTGCGATTTAGAGCGCAACACGCATATATATTAACGATTAAATAATCGCGAGTATCACCACGGGATTTATACAAATACGCGGCGGTGTACGGACGACAAAAGCGTTCGAATAATATACGATCCGACTACGATGATGCATTGCCGGATGTCGCGTATTAATTGCTAGATCGGTCTTTACGTATGTTTTGTTCACGATCAATTATATTTTCGGCTGGCGGATCGTTTCAAACGGAATAAATCAAGCCGATCGCGATAAGCAGCACGGCGCAACCCCTGCCTGCCCCGGAGACCACTGTGTCGAGGGTAAAAAGTTCCAGTCAGTCATAAATCAATCCCGACGCGATTTAGTTTCTTGGAACGGCGCCAGCCGAACGACGAACGGAATCCTGGAGCCAACGATTTCTTCGTCCTTCTTTCGTAGGGGCC
>NT_176510.1:75185-76946 GCF_000188095.3 Bombus impatiens
GGGGCCCGCCACGTCGCGTCGCGCCGTGCCGATTTCGAATCCCCCTTTTATCCGTAATTTCGTCGCGGTACGTATAGACCGGAACGAATCTCGATGGAACATACTATCGAGAATAATCGAGTAACGTCGTCCTCTGTAAGCTGCATTCCACGGAACGTCGCGCTACTTACGCGGAACTTCGCATCGCCGAGTAGAGATGTAAATCGGCCCTCGCGCTAATATGAATTTCAGATCTACGTTAATAAGAAAGGCGGACCCCAGTGCACGGACCTCGGCTCACGCCACGTGGAGACGGATATTTCTGCGAGGCATTAAGTCGTGCCTCGCCAACTTCTTCTAGGCTTTGAAAATTATTACGCGAACTTTGCCGCACAACGAAATAAAGTTCCGCCGATCCTCTTTATCCTTGGAGAATTCCTTGGTGATTTTTTTCTGATAAGAGAATTGGCACCGGTGCTTCATATATCGTATTATCGATAGTAGAGCAACGTCGATGTGTATTAAAAAAAAAAACACTACGAATCGTGTATATGTAATTTGATAAGAGGACGAGCCAATTAACCGTACCTCGATAAGATAAACATTCGAGTCTATGAAACGATAGAAAGTTGCGTGCAGTCCTGACTATGCGAAAGGTGCAACGTTCATGTTGATTCCGAGTCGACAATAACCTCGTTACGATAGCAAGATAATAGCAAACTGTACGATCGAAATACCTTAAACAGATACGAAATGCGTCATCCAGATTACACCTAATCTTCAGAATATTTACGTAATAGGATAAAATAGAATTTATGTTGAAAATCGACGGAACGTTTCAATATCCACGATAATTGCGGCATATTTCGTTGTGCCTTACCACGACATCAACCGTAGGACGAGTTTCTACGACGAACGATATAAACCATCGACTAACGTGAGAAACATGGAAAAAGG
This sequence comes from Bombus impatiens, assembly GCF_000188095.3. Classification (NCBI taxonomy): domain Eukaryota; kingdom Metazoa; phylum Arthropoda; class Insecta; order Hymenoptera; family Apidae; genus Bombus; species Bombus impatiens. Next base: position 76,122 of record NT_176510.1, read on the forward strand.
AGCGATACGATCGTCTTGAAGAACGACTAAATGGCCATGGTCCATCGAAAGGGTGCAGAGCGATCAAACCATCACTTGGACCGATTCTGTCACAAAGGTGTCTTTTCCTAGTGCAACGAAAACTGTGAGTAAGTACACGGTGAGAACATGGCGTGTTCTCGGCAAATATCACGTGAGAACGTATAAGATCGCGAGATTTATAGCTGAAAATCCAACGCGATCGTGATCTAACTAAACGAAGCGTTCCTTGCACGGGAATCGCTGCTTATAAAATAGATTGGCCAGCGGCATTGGACAAAACGATCACCGGTGATGTCGCGTTCCAGAAATCGTCGGCCAGCCAGGGATTAATTTCGAGTTGGTGGAAAATCATGCGCCACGATAATAGGAATGACGGTCGACCTACTTACTTCGATAGTCCTATTCTAGGCTGGCGCGTTTATTATCGACGATAAATAAGCATTACGTCGTCGTAGTTGGCGCATATTTACGAGAAGTCGCGGCACGTGTTTCACGTCCTTCGTCCACCTCGTTACGATCGGAGAATTCATAGGGAGTAGAACTAGGATCGCGATTCGAGGCTTTCCTCGAGGCACTTTCGCTCGACGACGATCGCGTGACTTTCTCGCCAGGTGTGCAGCTACTTTAAGGATATTTTAATTAAAGGTAACCGTTGATAACTAAGTGATTCTACACTGTAATCGGCAGAGTCGATTAAAGGAGAATTTAACACCTGCTCCTTTCGCGAACAATCGGGCCGGTTCGTTCCAACGGTCGCGTACCGAACGATGGCGCGGCGAGGAAAAAAGCGCAAGTTTACGAGCG
>NT_176510.1:77915-96975 GCF_000188095.3 Bombus impatiens
GCGGCGCGAGGAGATAGCGGCGGTGCACGCGGGACGATTTTATACGTTGGAAAGCTCGTTCGATCACGCACGAAATAACGCGGACAAATCGATAATTCAGTCGGCATTGCGGACTCGGCACGCCGAGCGATAAGTAATTAACAGCGCGATCGGTGGTATCTAGGCACGGCGTTAATTCCTGCGAACGGCGAACGGTGAACGGTATCGCGAGAAACCGTCCGGATAAATAATACAAAGGGCGTTTCCATATTTTACACGGCTCACGTGTTCACGTCGTCGGTCGACGCGACCGGATCGCAATTAGGATTCCGCTTTGTGCCGCGTAACGATTTAATTTGTCTCTCGTCCCCGCGCAACAGACTGCAACGCCGCAAAGGCAACTTCCACAAAATTACTTTCCGCTAATTTCGCGCTAATTCGAGAAGCTAACGTCGTTTGTAATCGCGTGGATCGCGAGTAGAATTTTAATCTACGAGAGCGACAGCGCTACGTGTGACAATAGATTTTCTCGATCGAACGGCGACACACAGTTACTGCACGGTCGTAGCTCGATGTCTCTCGAACGATGGTCATGTGTCGTTAAATCTAGGAAAATGGAGAAGGAACAGTCGTTTTTCGAGTTATACTACCTGGGCGAAAAAGCTACGCGCCTGTAAAAGGCAACCCAGTTATCGGGCGTGCATCGTCGCTTTTATCGTCCGATCGATGCATCGTGTGCTTCTTCTCGCCATGATGAGATCGAGTACGTAACTTTCTTTCGTGGCGTCGGGCCACTTTCGTGTTTTACCGTGAATCTTTGATGCACGATCGTCACATAAAATCCAATAGAGGATAAAAGTTGATAGGAAGAATCGATAATCCGAGGATAAAGAATGACAAAGATCCGAGAACTCGCGCGACCTACCGATGAATTATCGTCGTCCTTCTCGAAGGAAACATAGCAGCTATTACGTGGCACGAAACACGACGGTGACAGAGCGTTATAGAAATAAGTTGTGCAGAACGATCGACGACACTTGCCGGATGTAACGCTAAAGGCACGTTGAACGACCCTGAGATCATCGTGGCTGAGCAACGAGGTTGGAATCGATGAACGCACCCACACGGGTACCACCCACAATCGGCATGGATGCGTCCGCCAACTCCCAACAATGATCTATTTTCCTAGCGACACTGAAAATCTACAGGACGAATCCATTTAACTTTCCAGTCGATAAAACTTTTTCTATGTTAAGCGACACGTTGAAACGGGCCGGTTTATCCGGCCAGATTATCGCGATGCCCGGCAAGAGAGCATAAAGACGGGCGTGAAGTCACGGAGGTGACTTTGTAACGAGCGGCAGGTGTTTCATAGATTTAAATCCGCTTACCGGCGGCATATTACCAAGCTATTCCTTGATAGTATTCACCGCACGCGACGCGTTAGAAATCTCCTCGCGCCCACAGAATCTACGGGCTTTATGAGTTTATTGCTTGTCGTAAAGGTGTCGTAAACTCGCTGAGATATTGGCCGATGCGCCGGTATCAGATTCGCGAAACCCACGCCACCCGGGAAACAGATTCTTTCGTAGAATGACTTTTCACGGAACGCCAACAGTTCGTACATTATCCGAAGTCAATTTGTCAAACGTCTGAAAACCGTATAGAAACTAAACGTACAGAAAGTTTGCGTATAAAGTTCTCTCGTGAGAAGGACCACTTTCGTTTGGTTGATCTGCGATCACCTTGCCAGTGACGATCTCCGCGGCATTCAGAGCGCGACGAAGAAAGGAAAAGAAGGGGGACGAGGAGCGGACAGAGAGGCACACGGAAGTCGACCTCGCAAAATCCCAGGACTATCGAGTCGTTCGAGCGGAACAACGACGTATTTCGACGTCGTGCTGAGGCCCACCGATGCACCGCGGCGCGTCTTATGCAGCGACGGTAGCCCGCGCTCCTCCACCGGACGTAATTTAGTAAATACCCGTTCGCCTCTACGAGCCTGTATTACGCACGTACACGAGGCCAAGCTGGCTCCATAAAGCGCGATGGACCCCACCCGATGCGAGAGGCTCGATCGAGCGTGTCCTGGCATTATTGCGATCGTCGTGCCACGACGGACACGATGCCCTCGCTCTCTCTTCCCCCGCTGTGTCCCTTTCTCTCTCTCTGATTCCGGCTTCCACGCGGCCACCGCCGTACTCGCCAATTTTCAGCCGTTCGATTTATCCTCGATGCGCGTGTTTTCGAGGAAATCGGAGAGTGTTTTTTTCCGGAAGCGGATTCTCCGTGCAGCAATTCGAAGGTTACGAGGCAGGGAATTTGACGATAAAGCGGAATGGTGGAGAAAAAAAAAGAAAAAATCAGTGAGAAAAATCGATCCACCTTTTTCACTCGCGTTATCGCGATCAGCATGGCCAATTAAAAACCCTCATTAGCGAGCACGCGAAAAGCCGCTCTAGGGTGTGCTGGGTGAATCGCTGCCGATGGACATGTGTATTCAAAAAGTTCGTCATATTGCTATTGCGTAATTAAATTATACAGTTGACGCGGGGTCATCAAGAGCATTCACTGTTCGTCCGGTAGGGCGAATGGAATGGCAGCGGATGCGCGCGGGCTCCGCGCGTTTTATCGAGCTGTCCGCGAATATATTACCATGGAACGTTTGTTGATTGAAACGCGGAACGATTTGCCCGACCTTCTATTGAACGTCATTCCCGAACACATTTTTCGCTTGGCCAAATTAACAGTTCACGCTCCACCATCTACAAAATCACGAGGCTGCGGATTTCACGATTACGAACCGTCCACCGTGTGCAGGAATTTTAACGATCCACCTCGAAACCGCATCGATCCATCAAGCACGGATCTTCGCAACAGCGGTTATTATCGACGCGAACGGCACGGTCTATTTTATTTCATCAATAAAGAAACGGTAAACCTTTTCGCCTGTTTACGATGCAAACAACAACACGAGGAGCGCAAGTTCCGAACGAAAGAGATTTATCGTTTCGCACGGACAGCAGACCGAGATGCGAAACGAAGCAGAAACGGGACGAGGTGGGACGAGAGGCAACGAGAGAAAATCACGGTGTCGTTTGTACTCTTCGGGGATTCTCGTTAGGCGGGTGTTCAGAGTTCAGAACACGTTGCGGGGACGAAAGGTCTTTCTGACCGCTTCCGTGGCGGCAGAGGAGGGTGGCGGTGGAAACATCACGGAAAAGCTCATGTACTTAGTCGAGTCGGACTGCTCCGTCTCGACCGGATAGCCGTTCGCACGGATATCGTGCTTGCGAGTACCACGCTTGGACTTGGAAAGCACGCCAGTGGTGGTGGCCATTATTTATCCATTCCCCGGTGTCGGGGATTCCCCTGGGATAGTCGATATACGTGCCTTAATCGTGGCAGTGGCATACTGCCTGCGGCATATATCTATCCGAGTAGTTCGAAGCGAAAGAATCGACCTTTGAGCGAGCAGGAGAACAAAGCTGAAGGCAACGCGCCATAGAAAAGGACAACAAAGGGGGCCAGATAGAAGAACAGAGCGACGCTTTCGTGCAAACGTTCGAACCGGATCGGTATCGGGAGTAAAATAGAAACACTATCGGCAGATTGTTTCCTTTCAGGAGGAAGAGGAACGCGCGTTTACCGGCTTGATCGATTCTCTCGCGCTTTTAACCAGCTGTCGCTTTAGTTCGGCCACTTTTCGTGGCGTCACAGTGACGATTGGAATCAAACGAGAGAAAGGAAACCACGAAAGGAAAGGTTTCACGATACTCTAGTTTCGCCGAACGAGAGTCAAGTGCACACACGTGGAGTGACGAGAGGCGAAAAGAATGCAACGGATTGTTAGGCGCCGTCGCGCTAAGTGAAAAAGCCTTTAATCTTTATCGGTAGCCGTGTGTATGTGTCACCACTGATTCAGCCTCGCCGGTGATCCCCCTAATAGACAATGGAGAATGTTATATAAACAATGGAAATTGATAACGCTGGCGCAATCTAACACCGGATGAAGAGCGTATCGAAGCCACAACACGGTGGAACAGTCGAGGAAATAAGGGGGGAAGAAGCTCGACGTGGGTGATGGGAAACAGCGAAAGTATTCAGAGTGGCGTCTCCAGGCGATATCGATTTGTTAACCGAACACCGGGGAACGCTCACAATGTTGCAATAAATAACCATGTCCTTCTATAGTCGACGGCTCGGTTCAGTCCCCTTGGATAGCAGTGCGCTACCGGTTCGAACGACACCGGTCGTCGAGTCATCGACGTTGTTCCATGAAATTCCTGTTTCCGCTAATTTGGTAACAGAGAAGCGGAGGAAAAGCCGCGGCGCGAATGACGCACTAGGCCTTGATACTATTCTCGATACGGGACAGGATCTCTTTCTACTTGTGTACAAATTCGGTGTTAGACGTGGAATGAAAAGCGAGAGCCACGGTGGCGCCTGGTTCACGCGGATGTCCAGTCCGCCCACGCGGCGACACGGCCCTGAGAAGGAGAACCGCTATACCGAGAAACCGAGAACCGCTTTGGAATGCCGGCGATTGTACGCGATGAGAGAATTATCTAAGACCGATATCTTATCGGCGACTCCGGGACAGGTAACCGGAAGGTGGAGTTCATGCTTGTCGCCGATCTTATCGGAGGATTTGCACTTTGCCGTGTGCCCACGCTCTCCTCAATGTCACGGTCGATGCGAACGAAAAAGTGTTACGAAAGATTTCCAACAGCGGCAGGATTTCCCGCAACGCTTTCGAAACACCCCGTTTCGGATCACAAGCTGCAAAGAGAAATTCCAGGCTAATCGTAAGTTCGGAATTCCCGGGAACCAACGATCGTTGGTATGCACCGCGGTTACGCGATTATCGGTGGATCTAGAATTTGTCAAAAAACGGTTCGTTCGTTCGGCCAGGGAAGATGGCTTATCTCTCGCATCGGGACTATTATTTGTCACGCACACGCACACACACACACATACACACACACATATATATATTTCTGCCGTTCGCTTATCCGCCGCGTGCAACTGACCATGAAACAACGCCGAGTCACAAAACGTTACGTTAAAATACACGAGCACACAAGGAACACAAAGCTCGGTGGTTAACCGCGCGCTCGTGTTTATTACCCCCGTCTCTGTTTATTTATTATTCCTGGAACATTATCATTATCGTAATTACTGGCGAGCATATGAAGCTCGTTCGATTAACCGATTAACCAAAAGAGAAACGTAAATAATAGAGAAAAAGAATGTTTTGATATTCTGGGCGATTATTCGCGAACAGAGATTATTTTAATCGATACGGAGCCACGTGTCTAATGACTACGCCGCGATTAGGCGAAACGGATTGCTCTTGTCCAGACCGAGCCAGATTAGTCTCTGCTCGTCCGCATACTCCGCGAGCTTCGAATCACAATGTTATATAGCGGTAATTTACGCTCCGCGCGAAACCGAGATCGCGTAATCTATGGTTACTCGGTGCGATACGATACGGAACCGCACATCTAGCCTTTCTTGGACCTGATTCGCGTCTCGCGTCGACCAACACAGAAATTGCGAACGACGTGAATCGTCGAGAAACCGTCTCTCGATGGATCGAGAAACCACGGGAACACGGTGAGGCAGGTGGTTCAAAGTTTCCACCGCGAGAGAAAGAAATTGGAAGGTTCGCAACGCTTATTAGATCGGCCGATGCTCGTTCTCGCGACCTGAACTCGTTTGCCGACTCGAAAGTCCGAACTTGTAATTCAATGAAGAGCCCGTTTAAGACTCCCGCGTAACCGGAAAACGGGCTGGAACGATCGGTCGTGTTTCCGCGGCCGTTTACCCAGGAAAGTCGTTCGTTTCGTCGACCGGCAGAGAGAAAAACGAGAGTCGTTCGAGACAGCCCGACGGTTTCCCTCTAATCGAATGAAATCCGGCCGGGAAACCGGCGAGAAAACTCGTCTAGCTTCGTGGATCTTCCTTTTGACTTGACTCCTGATCTCTGGTGCTCCGCCAACCGGCGGGCAAAGAGAAATAATGGTGCTTCGCGTCGCCGGCTCCCGACGCAATAACCGAAATGAGGTAATCCGTCGCGCGGTGTGCGGCGGCTGAAAAATCGTTGGGTGGAGAACAAAAGTTTTTCAGTGCTTCCTCGAAAGAGAATGAAACGGACGTGAACGAAATGTAAACGATCGTCGAGCGTCGTCCTGCTGGACGTTTTACTGCCAAACGTATGCCGTTCCTGCGCACGAGTACACCATCGTCGCGACCAAATTACCAAAGCATCGTGGGGGAAGGCGAGCACGCGGAATGTCTTGGATGCGTACATCAAACGAGTACGCGCGTTCTTTGCTCGAGGAATTCGCTCGGGTGGCGATCGATTTCTCGCAAAGCGGTCATAAACCCGCGTGTTAACACAAAGTGAAACATCGCTCCTAGAAAACTATCTCCTTTCTTAACAACTTTAAGGAAAAGTCGGAAAGACAAGAACGCGATGTCCAGAGAAATCTTACACGCTTGCTCGTGGACTAGTTTCCGTCTATCTTCGAAGGCAAACAAAAAGGAAGGAAAGAAGGTAATTCGTGGAGGAGTGGTGCGTCAGAGAGAGAGAGAGAGAAAACAAGAGGTCAAAAGGGTGACGAAGGGAGAGAAAAGCGAGATCAACGAGGCCTTGGCGAATACGGGCCCGCCTCAAGTAGAATGACAATTATTTCTGGTCACTGGGTAGATGGCGCTTGGCGGCTCTCCTTTGCCCTGTACTCATATGCATGCCCGTCATGCTTAAGTAAACCGAGTTTATTCTAAGACCAGGGTACAGTGCCCTAGAATACTCGTTTCGATGGTCAGGTTAGCCAGCAGCGAGCAGCGGCGCCGCTGGAATCTCAATCTCGAGAAAACGAGACGCACTGTCGATTACGAAAGCTTTCGTTGTCATCGACGCGTCTCGGTCGATTTCCTGGCTACGACCGACGGCAGCAGACAGCGCGATAATAAAAACACGCGCGCGATCAAACAACGAACCCTTAAAAAATAGTCTCCATCTCTTTAAATCTAGGGGAGGTATTTTAACCAGTTTAAAGTTTGAATCAATATTTTGCCACAGTCGTATCTAAACCACGCTGCTTCACAATGATTCAAAACGGCTGCAACTTATCTTATCTCGGCATATGCGTGTACGCCAAAGGGAGAGTACCGTCTAGCAATAAACGAACAAATAAACAAGTCGCCGAGCCTCCGATCTACAAGTTACCGAAAGTACGAGACGCTTTCCAACGCAAAACGAAACGAAACGTTTGGGACGGGCGATGGAATGTCCTTCTGAGGGATCGCGAGGGCCCACAAGAAGCTCCAAAATTTTCCACCGTGATCAAACAGTTAGCGTCTCGGCCGCGATTTATCGGCACGCGATTCACAACCGCGCGCAGACCTACAGCTGAACTTTTTTTCTCGGGTAGAGCAGCCAAACAAACACATTACACGTTCGAGTCGAAATACATATTGAGTGTAGCGGCCTAGAATACTGCTTTCAACGGTCAGGTTACCCGGTAAGCGCGCAGCGAGCACGATCGAAAGCGACAAGTGCAGTAGCACGCTGTGACGCTGGAATCTCAGGGAGTGGGAATAGGAATCGGTACGATTTCGCGTCCTCGACTTTATCGCGGTGAGCCGCGTTACGTCAGTAGAATCAGGATCGAGAGCAGAACGAAGCAACGTTTTGCACCAGAATTAACGAGCGTGCAATAGGGCGATAAGAAAAACGGAATATGATAAAAGGATGGCGACGAGGAGCGAGGCATCGGAAACCTAGCCGCTATTGTTTCGCGAACGTACTGACGCGTAAAAAGTTAATTTTCTAAGACAATAATTAATATGGTAGCGCGCGCTCTCTCATGAAACTGCATTCCTGGCATAACCTTTTATCAGCCGTGGGGACTCGACGGGTCTGGGCCGGGCGGCGCGCTCTCTTTGCGCTCTCTCGCGTTGCCCTGCACCTTTTACTTCGGATATCTCGCATTCTACGTGTATATTATCTTACTTGCTTTCGTGTAACCCAATAAGGCGCCTATACCGCGGAGCCCGGCAGCGCCTAGCGCCAGCTAATAATACTGAATGCCGCGGTTTCACGAAAGTCTCTCCCTTTCTCTCGTTGTCTTCTCGTCCTCGTCCCTCTCGCGTCCCTGTCTACGGCGCACCAGTGTCCCGTACGTGTGATCGCCTCTGTAGAAGTGTACGCGTGTACGTGTATGCGTAACGGCGTTTGTTATTTATCGTTTAATGAAATTCCGTTTCGTAAATCGTTCTGTCTACCCCGCTTCTCTCAAGTCCGCACTCTTTTCACGGTGCTCCTGATATTGGGTCGCGAATCAAGTTCCACGACCGTGGGAAATTTCGTTCCGGCGAATATGGAATAGCGCGAACACGGCGACCGAGCCAGCTACAGAGCGCCAGCGTAATTGTCCCGATGATGTTTTCGTTCCTCGGGCCACTCAACGCCGACAGAAATTACAGTTTCCACCGTAAATCACGAATACCAACCGGATGATACGGACTTTGCGTTTTCGACCGACTTTTTGTCAGCCATCGCAACCCAGCCGATATTAAAATCACGAATCTCGTCGAGCAGCCCTTTATTCCGTCCCGGTTCCGATGAAACTCGAGGGTTATTGAGAATCCGCCCTGAGTAGTGACGCACGCTCGCGATTTAAAGAAAACGTGTCACCGTTGTATCACGGATATTTCTGTTACCGCGTTTCCACGGCTAACTTATGCAAATGTTATGTACACGAATGCCGTGACGCGAGTGTGTTAAAGTAAAATAATTTGAATAAAATATAGCATACCGTGAGAGAATATGTGTACGCAACCGTCCGCGTCCTCCGGATAAATATAATATGTACGTGTACGCGTATATTTATCGTGATACATATATACATATATATACTTATATATATTTCGTAATTAACTACATAATAAACGATATTGTTATTCGATGTAAACAAGCCATATTTTCGGACTTGTTTCACGGTGAACAGTTGCTAGCCAATATCATCGATAACCAACGAAAACTCTAATTTCCTGGTAAATAATTAGCTTGAACGTTGGGAGGAGCGGTATCGAAGGATTGAATAAAATCGCGTAATTCTCGCATACAACTCACGATGGAAACGTGTACCTCCATTCGATGCGTACGCGTGTATCGTAGAGAAACTTGGCCATCAAAGTGACGGATTAATCTCGATCGTGATTGCAGGACTCTGCAGTTGCCTGCTCCCGATGCGAGCGTTTTCGCAACGAAACGGTCTGATAGAGGAACGGCACGAAGAGATGCAGACGACGCGGCGGGAACGTCGACAGGGATCTTTCATTCTGGTCACACGCAGTCGAAATTTGAATAGCCACGTAGAGCGGATTCACTGCGAGCCCCGGAGTCTCTTTCTCGGTGACTAAGCCACACGCGAAAAGAATACCGTCGGAGAGGAGAGCGCGTCGCGACTGAATCGAGAAGACGCACCGAGGCGGGGACGACGAATTGTTCAGACGCGGTCCGTCTTTTTTCCTTCTCTTTCACTCCACCTTGCCATTCTCGTTTTTCAACGTGTCTTTTCCTTTTTTTCCCTCTCTTTATTTTGTTTTTGTTAGTTCACGAAACCCGCATTAATATTCATCAGGATTACAGAAAACAATGCCGCCCACCGTCACCCGTGACCTGTTGATCTACGGCCATCAAACGCGGATTATGTCGGATTACAAGTTTACAATTGAATCTCTATGCGAAACGGGTCCTTCCTCCAGTCCACCCACGTCTCGACGCGGCTTCCAACGCCAGCCGAATTCGTGGAACCGACGGTGAAACACGGGCATGGTCGCCTTTAATGACGACCCGTGGATCGGCGCCGAATGGACGAGTGATTCACCCGACGCGAATCCGTTGACCCGTGTGTCGTTTCGCGCTTTCATTCCACGAATCGTCGATTTTCCAAGAAGAAAATAATCGATCGAATTCTACTTCTGACTCGGATGCCAAACAAGAGAACAACAACTTTCGCGTACGCCGAACGACACGCGAGAAATAACTATGGCTGCTGAACAGCTTTTGCCTGTGCGTGAGCTACGAGACAAGGTCGGAGATCGTTATTTATGGGTTACCGGGTATGTTAAAGCGAACCACACCTGCGTTCCGCCGGTCTATTATGTCGTCGATTACGAATCAAGACAAATTGCCAACTATTTTCCTATTTAACGGGAGTTGTGGGTATCGTTTCAGCGGAACGTTACGTGGCCGTCCTCTTTTTACGCCGCGGACGTTGTTCGCCGATCGAAAAGGAAAGTCTTTTCGATGGAACGATTTTTCTACGGCGATTTCGCGCGAGGCGAACGCTTCCGCGAATCAACGACGATAGTAAACCGGAGGGACGGGATACGCTGAGGTTCGATGCATAAAATGTAGCGGCGATTTATGCGGTATCGACGCGTTGCCGCGACACGAGGATAACGGTGCTTGAAATTTTCATCACAAGTGGACAGCTTATGCGCGTCAGAGAGTGTCCGCGTAATTACTAGCGACGCGGAGTAAAGCTAATTCTACCCGGGAGTTATATTTAGCAGAAGGAGTTAAAACGATTCATCGGCAGAGGCTCGAAGCATGAAAGCGCGCTCATCAAAGCCCAAGTATTTGCGGAGCTCGGCGCCTTATAGCCATTCAAGGTAAGTAACCGGAGCTCGTATTGAGTATCGTGAGTACCGCCAGGGGCGGTGAGTTAATCAGCTTTTCGCCGGGAGAACGAACCACACCGTTTACCAGAAAGGTTTGCGAGCATTTGCGAGCATTTCCCTTGCCGGCAAACAACCGAATCACCATCTTCATTCGCATCGACTCGACGTTACAAACGACCGAACAACGCTCGCGATCCTAAGACTCGCGTTCACCGTCTCTGCGCGTATTATCCACTGCCGCATCGTGACAATTACGAAGCAGACAACCTTAGGCTTAATCGTCGATCGCGCGTCGCGTCATAGAATCGAGGACACGGAAGCTCCCTGCGGAACGGTCGGTCGCACAAGACGGCAAGGTTACATCGCCAAGACCTTTTTACGATTAGAATGTCACACGCTCAAGTAGAATCCGTAGCTCGTGCAGGCGACGACGGATCGCCTTGAACGGCACGGCAACTGCAAACGCTTTAATCGGCTTTCCGATGCATAACGAACGGAATAACGATGCTTTACCGCGTTTCGCCGGTTTCTATGCGAACTCGGCCGGACAGATATCGCCGTATGTGCTATTCACATCCCAGTTGCCATTCCCGCTGGACGCCCTCCTATGTATTCATCGCTCTCAGCGAGCACACTGGCACGCCTCATTACGAGGAAATCAATAGTTTCCTGCTGACAAATCTGCACAACGCTCGCAACGAGATATGGTGCGACGCGAGGCGACGCGTAGCCACCGTTCGCTACAACTTTCCAACGGATCCTGTGATTCCTGTCACGACCGATTCACCGCGGCTCCCGAAAGTCCCATTGATTTTGTCGCCGCGTGAAATGAAATAACATCGAATCGCAACTCTGGTTTGTTTTCGAAACCCAGCTGGAACGCTCGACGCGAGAACTTTAATTACCCGCCATTGAGCTCGCGGGGCCGACGACGCGTCGCGACTCGGCTTCCAGTAAAGACCGTACCGCCGAGTATTCTTAATATTCATACGATCGGTGATTACGCGTCGTTAGAGCAACGCGATATTTCAAATGCAAACATTTCTTTCCATTTCTAAAGTGTGACTCACGTAATCGCATGGTGTCGCTTCGCGCTGATAGTTATACACGGTGTGCTCTTTATATAACTCGTGCGTACCCGGTTCCACTTCATTCGTCTAGTATCATTCTCTTCGTTGTACGCGTACAGCGGCTGTACGCTTCGACAGTGACACCGCGAACCTTTCAATCTTGACGTGATTCGGTACCGATCAAACTGATTGCGAGGGATTCCAACAGCTTTCAAGCTCCCTCTCGAAATTATTGACCGCGTGTTTCAGGAAATGCTCTCGTTCAGCAGGCAAACGGCGTCAAAAGAACCAACCATCGATGGATTCGTGTTTGAAATCGATCTGGCTCGTCGATCGTTGATCGCCGCGCTAATTTTGGCAGAAAGCTTGAACCATGGTGAATAATATTTAACCGTAACGGGGGTGCGTGACTGTTTATGTTGCATGTCGCGCTTGTTATCTATATTTCCGTTTACACGAGAGATTCGAATCGAAATACGAGAGTCGTCCAGAAAGTAATACTCGTTTAGAAATAACAACGGTACAAATGCATCGGAAAAAATTGTCTTCGTTCGTAATTTTAGTATACGTACTAAGTTAATTTTCAATGCAACCATCAATCACCATAACGTTATACAAGTTTTTGTACATCTTCGTCATACCCTTCCGTCGCTAGTTCATATAACCATCGTCTTATGCAATCCTTTAAATCATCGTTTCTTGTGAAGCATCATCGACCAAACAACTCTTTAAGTTTTGCAAAAAACTGCGATGAATATCATTTGCAATGAAGTCTGTAATGAGTAACGAGCGGCTTGAACATTTACGATCACGTACAGTTTCTCTGTCCCTGTTGAATTCCCGCAACCACGATCTTACCAATAATTTATCCATAACTCTATTACCGTTAATTTATTGCTGTAACGCGGAGGGGAATTCCTTTTGGAAGAACTTTTACAGCCTTCGAAAGACGTAAAAGCGTCATCGCCAAGATTTTCGATTCGATCGTCATTTTAAACGCGTGATACATCGACGCACGAATGAAGCTAAGTGACCTTCTGTGAGACCGTTCCATCGTTTTGTACGGCTTCTATATGTAAACGGATAGTATTTACTTACCGCGGATATTAAAGATAATCCAAGTCGATTTGCAAACGCGCGCGTGCGTCTGTCAGACACACAGGCTTTGAAACTTTTTGCACGGGTTAGTTCGCCGGCTTGGATCCATACTCCGTTCGATTTCCAATCAGGTTGGAAGTTTATTCGCATGTCGAAACTCGCGCCTCCGCGGTCCGCTTTTTTCGCATTTATCGTGATTACGAGAGTCGATTGCAAATTAAGAACACGGCTCCTTGGAGAGCGAAAAAGGCGTCGTAAAGAAGAACCTCCAACCTCCGGTAGTTTGTTCGCAACTTGTGGAAAACCGATTTCCCGAATGCCTGGCTTTGCGCTACGATCTCTATTTATCGATGGATTTTCCGATACGAGGGAGAGAACGGCGAGAAAGTAAGACGATCGAACGTCTCATCTAGCGAACACCTTTACAGGTTTCTTTATCGAAACACCGACTGAAAGAGGCGAAAAACCTAAGGCTCGAGGCGCAATTACACGGAGAGCTATGACGAGCTGGCGACTGATAATTAAAAGTTTTAATTACGCATAGACAATGCTCGTTGCGCGGGATCCACGAAACCAGCGAGAACATAGTAAAAGACTGGTGTATCGAGGCGAAGAACGGTGTCGAGGTTCGGCTATTTGCCGCTTGTGTAATCACGGCAACGGCGCAAATAATGGAACCGATTAATTTTTATTAGCTGCCCGCCATAATTTACCAAGTCTTTCTCTTCCTTTTCGCTTCGTTGCTTACGACTCGGCGTTCTTATCCGCGGACAAAGAAACTTTCTAACAAAATTCAAATCGGATGCCGTACACGTCGATGCCGTTTAATCGTCTCGTTCCCAGCGCTTTTAAACAATGTATACCAGGTAGCGTTTATGTCAGTCGCCGGTTTAATGCGCTTATTAAAAGTTCATTAATTAATCTCGCTCCGAGGGAGCGATAACACGAACACGCTGCTAGACGCGTATGGCAATTAACTTATCCCTTCATAGTCCCTTGGGTGGACTCGTCAAGCGTGACATTCGGTCCAACTATTTTTACTTTCGACGACGTGACAATGACCCAGTCCCGGCGTATAATCGGCTGCGACGTCGGCGGACCGAGCCGGAACGTAAAGGAAAAAACATCGGGGTTTTCCACGTGACAGAAAATCGTTAAAGGTTTTCAAGTTTCCACGTTACGCCGCTGCTATGCGGAACGGGCGTCCGTAACGGGCGGGAAACGTACGTTTTCTTTCCAGGCCGTGGCACGCCTGGGGGCTGATCCGGGGGACGAAAATGAGCGGACAAAGGCAAAGGGGTCGCGTGTCGGCTTCGAGGCAAAATCTTCCGGATTCAACGCCGTCCGTCGGTTTTCCTATCTTTTTGTGCTGGTGAACGGGTCCCGCCTCATTGTGACTTCAATCTTTTATGAGCTTCTCTGAAAGAGTTTTCGCGATCGAACGTTAAAAAGAAGGAAAAAATATTCCGGGAAAGAAGTGGAAAGCGGGGAGGAGAAAAAGAAGGCGGGTGCATGGAACGTCGGCAGAGCTTCGTCCAAGCTCTGACCTCTCTCTGGCTTTACGACCCTTTCACCTTCCGAGAGGAAGAGAGAGAGAGAGAGAGAGAGCTTTTAAAGTGGAGCTCGCGGAAAGCCACGAGAATACAATGCGGCTTCGTACTACTCATGCACGCCGATGACATTTTCCGTAGCCCGTTCCAAGCACGCTCGTTGATTCCCCGCCACGCCTTTGACACACGCTGCTCACTTCGCCCTCCCGTTTTCATTAAGCCTTTATTAACGTCCGAACGCACGATTGGAAAGCTCGTCCGTTCGGTTCCGCGATGCATTTCCGCTAGGAAATGTTTCGAAACGCGCGACCTCTGTCGTTTCGCTTCTTCCCTCGTCGCGAGAATCGCTCTTCGTCGTTTCTAATCATTTTCTCTAATCCAGCCATCGGTATCTGGCTTGGTATCGCGTATACGCTCGGTGTTGTACGAACCATCGTAAACTACCATTCTATTCTAGGGACGTAATAGTGGTAATAAAAACGTGGTTGACGCGGAAATCGAACGCATCGCGTATCGTTTCGCTGGCAGACAACAAACGGCGTGGCGTGGATCCCGCGAGCGTGTATAAGCGGAAAAGGCACGGTGGTCCAGTGGGAATGGGCCACAGAGCACGCCGCGACAATATACACAGTTGGCCGCGTGTAACCGTGGACTCCCTATCGATTCGCGATATCG
This sequence comes from Bombus impatiens, assembly GCF_000188095.3. Taxonomy (NCBI): domain Eukaryota; kingdom Metazoa; phylum Arthropoda; class Insecta; order Hymenoptera; family Apidae; genus Bombus; species Bombus impatiens. The sequence continues at coordinate 92,989 of NT_176510.1, forward strand.
GGCCTCTGGTATCGTTGCTCGATCGCGACAAGGGGAAAAGATACTACTCCCACGAGGCGATTGATCGAAATGGTTTTACCTCGCGCTGCGGCCGAGCTAGCCGGCTCGAAACTTTGACTTTTCCTGACCAATCATAGTGCGCGCGCGATTCCCGTCTGCACCTTTGTACGGAGCCTTTTCCCTCCTCTGCTTCGCAGTCACACAGACTTTTCCAGCTAGTTGCGATCTCTTCGAGAGTTTCACCTTACTCATCGGATAAGCAGAGCTATTTGCTTATTTATTTACCGAGTAACAGAATCTACGGTCGATCGAGAAACACGGTTTCGCACGGATGTAACGGAAAACCGAAGTACGCGAAGTACTAGGTATTTCAGAATGATGATCGTTTATCAGATCTATGTACCGATAGGAGCTGTTCGTTTGTGAAAGCCGTGTATCGTAAACGTAGGTGTCGATACTGTATCCTGAGCTTCGGTTTGTCATCCTTTTGCGGTAATAAAATATCATCCGAGTCGAGACATCTGAAATTGTCCATTCTATGAGGTGGATATTGTTTTAACGAGATAACAGCATTTCGATGATCGGAAAACAGTCAGAAAAATCGGACCAACGTTTCGAACTGTGGAATAGGGAGAAGAGGAGACACGATCGTTTGGTCTGGTCGTGGATCGGAGATCTAGAGAGGCGATCGATGAAATCGAATTATTTTCGATTCTCGGGCGAAATCGGGCCACGTTACGTTCCGAACGAACACTGTGGCGATTATTGTCGAGGTCAACGACGCGACGCCCAGGCATCGATGTCAATGGTTCAAATGATCGGTGCCGAGTGTCGCGTCAAAAATTACGAACACAGACGTAAGCGCATTCCCCGGCCGCTCGATAAATCGTTCGTGATTTACGATTATCGACACCGGCGATACCCTGTAATTCGCAGATACATGTTTTATCCGTTACCGGCTGAAGAAACGATCGGCCAGTAAATACTCCACGATTACTCGTGCCACGAACATTTTCAACCGTTCCAGTTTGGCTTCGTTTTTTCGTCTCTCTATTTTTCCCCCTTTTTTTCGATAGTTTTATTGTTTTTTTTTCCTGTTTTCCATTTTTATCTTTTTTCAGATGGAGTGTCACAGAGGGAAACGGAATTTCGCGTTCGAACGAGATTTACGACGCAGCCTTGAACGAGCTCGAAGCGCCGCAGAATCGTTTCGATGGCAGTAGATGCCAACAGGTCGAAAGAACGCGCATTTAACGATTAATCGCATAATTGGCGCAACTTCTACGGCCTTGAGCCTGTTAGAAAAGCGTCACGCTCTCGACCCGGCGAGGACGCGCTCGTAAACTCTCTCGTGCTAAGTCCATCGAACGCACGCCGTCTTACCTCTGTACCTGATTCGAGTCGCGAAGAAACGCGATGTCGCGCGCGTGCGAGAAACGCCAACCGTCCGATCGGTGACGCGTCCAAGGACTGATTCCACTGTCGCGCGACGCGTACGTTACGTGACTAACGATTGACGAACCTTTGTTTCCTATAAATAGCGAGTGTCAAAATAGCGAATGAAAGTTAAACGCTCACGATAGGAAAACGATTGAAAGCATCTCGTAGATATAGCGCGGAGTCAGGAAAGGCAAAAGATAAACAGAGAACCGTCAATCGGCTAGATGGAAGGAGCGTGTCGTTGGCTCGCGTCTGAACGAGGCGCTAGATCGTTCCCGCGGAGGCAAACCAGCAAATAGGCGTTGCACTCTAGATCGCTATCAGTGTGGGTAAACGTTTGAGCGTTCACCGTCGGGCCCGAACATAGAAAACTAGGAGTTCGGCTCGTATATCATGACGGCAGATAAAAAGTTTTTCGCTCGTAAGCGTGAGGTTATCTCGCGGATTCCTGGTAAATGTTGCCGAAGCCGGGCCGGCGCAGACGGAGACCGGGCGTCGTTTAATCTGCCCAGCCATTACGTTGAGCCGTCGATGGTAGTCACGCACGACCACCGCGTGCAACAATGTTCAAGAATGTTGTTGCGGTCCCTGTACCCTTCTGCGTGTACTCAGGCTAATAGATTTCCGGTTGTTCGTTCGAGCATCGACTCGAGGCGACGGGAATTGATCGCGCGAAACGACTTCCGACTTTTCGCCGTTTTCAAACGGAAAGTCACCAGTGATAAACTGGAGCAAAAGGGCTTATCCTGTCTTTGTATCTTCGCTATCACGATATAAATGCAGAGAACAAATAGCCGATGTTAACTCAGCCGTCAGGATAGGTCGATGCTTTAATTCCAAGTGGTAATTTAGCCTCGAGAGAAATTGAATTCCGAAGCAGAAATTTCATTTCAAGGTATCGCGAAACCGATTTCGCGGCCAACCACTTAACCACTTAACGCGTCGCGACTAGATATCATCGAATAATGTGCCTTCGCATCGAAATCCCTCGAAATCGACATTGCGAAACCGATTAATGAAATTAGCGGCCGAAGGGAAGGATGAAAAGCGCGATAAACAGTGAAATGTAGTTTTACGTGGCAGCGAGCAGGAAGGACGGCGTACGTAGGCAGAATGAAATTGTCACTGTTTCGAAAATGATATTTCACAGGGATCGTAGGAGTAACTATAGTGGTAGTAGCGAGCAGGGGACTCGTCGGATTGTATATCACTCGACGATACAAATTTACTACTCGTTAGTGGAAAATACAGTAAACGCGGGTCAGTGATCTATGGGTGGTTCCCGGGACAGTTGCGTTGCAACAGGAGCTTCGCCGACTCCGGTTGTCGCGATCTACCGTCGTACTTTACTCTGTCGAACTCTCTTAGCAGGTGATTTATTTCAAGTAAGCGCATCGTGGAAGAAGCGTCTCCGCGGAATGAACTGGCTACGCGTTACGCTTCGCGTCGTCTGCTCTAGATGAAATACTTTCGCGGCGAATCGCGTGCGACGATACGCTCGTGAAAAGCCAGGTGGGAACGAAACGGAAGGACGTCGGTGTAATTAAAATCGCGCGAAGAACGAACGTGAGAAACGTACGCGAGGGAGTCACGGTGAATTCGTCGGTTGCGGGTTTGCGCAATAATTAGCCGCGCGACCGTCACCTTAGCCAGGCGCAGAGAGGCGAGTGCGATCCTGTTTAAAAGTTGATATTTAGTAAACCACTGGCTAGCGACCGGTGTTTTATTAACACGTGCCAACCGCGTCCGCAACGCGTGCCAACGTTCCTTGGTCAAGGGGTCAGTCGAGCTACAACGCCGCGATTACAAAACAAAAGGGGAGCTTAATTGTACTGGACAGTGGTAACGCTGGATCCTCCACCAGCGCTCTTTTTATATCTACAACAATAACTTGTCTCCGCGACCAGGCTAAATTTAGAGTTACCATATTAGGGAAGCGAGCGTATTTTCTCTCTCTCTCTCTCTCTCTCTCTTTCTTTCTTTCCCTCTCTATCTCCGCTCTCTGTCTGCCGCTGGAGTTCAAATATTTCGTGGTAACCATGGAATGGTAGGACATAGAGCACTGTAGCTGCAAGCTTTTTCCACTTCATTCGACAGGCAGTGGTACCAGTGACCCGGTAATTATATTATATTACCAGCAATTAAGGGAACTTGCTGAACTTTTGCTACGCATCGCGATGTTTCCTGGACGCGGTGAAACGACCGCTCGTAGATAAGAGAAATTTAACGCGCGTTCGTTTTTCTCTTGTTCGGCCGACGAGCCTGGCTATTAAATTAAGGGAGGTCGTTGGGAAAAATCCTGTCGCGGCGATCTCCCGAAAGTCTCCGCGGCTCACTTAATTGCTTACGTTCATGCGAGCGCAATTACAGGACCGCGCAAACGTTGTACGCGAAATTTAAAGGATACGTAAAGAGCTTCGGCTCTCCCAATTACATCACGTGCCTCTGGAGTTTTGACAATTCCAGCTAAACGGCTGAAATACTTAACGGGTAGAGAACCTAACAACCGAGAGAATAATGCAGAGAAAATCGCGCTCGTTGACCGAT
>NT_176510.1:97676-109868 GCF_000188095.3 Bombus impatiens
GCGCTCGTTGACCGATTGCCCGCCTGTATTCGTGGAAAAATCGGCGCTCGGTCGACGTCGCGGCGGATAATCGAGCGGAGGAACGGTCGAGGAGGAGTGCGTCAAGTTGCGTGCTTGTGGACAGAAGCGTGTGCGTGACGCGGTGAACTGCGTGTAGGAAAGTCGCTCGGCCGACGCACCGAAATAGAATTTCGAAATAGACCCAATATTTTCGTCGTCTCGCATTTGCGCCACCTCTCCTTGCCTGCCAGCGTCTTCTTAGTCGTAGTCGTCGTCTTCGTCGTCTTCGTCGTTCGGCGACGTCGTCGGTGCTAAGAACGCGCGAGAAAAGAGGGAAAAAGAGAGGGGAATCGAATGAGAGACGGAGGAGAGACGATCCCTCCTCACCGATCCCTACGTTTCTTCTCCGGCCCGTAAGAGGCTTTGCTCGCCATTCATACCAAGTCGAGTATGCCGATGTTTCGGAAATTTACTCGCCCGAATTTCACAAGGAATCGAATTAGAGCATGGTCCGCGTTTTCGAGACACTTGATCTCGAACAACGAGGACGGTCACGAGCAAAAGAACTTTTTAACCCGAGCGTAGCAATTGATCGTTGTACGAGGTTTCGTTTCTCTCGTTATATACGGTAGATCTTTTTTCTTTTTTTTTGGTTTGTACAAGAATTTTCCTTTCCACTCGAAGGTTCGCGATCGACGACGTTAACCAAAGTGAACAATTAGGGGATACATTTTTGGAGTTTAAACATTTATTAGCCGACCCAGCGGGAAGACGTCCGTTCGAAAAAGGGGGTAATAAATGAAGTGGCTTCCCTCGTTGCTCCTTTTATGGCGTTCCACGCGGTGTCCCATTAGCGCGCGAGAAATATTAGGAACCGTCGTTATGCCGATAACGTAATTGCCCGTAAATCATGAAACAAAGTCACGTGTCGGGGCTTCTACGCCGCTCACCGCATTATAGAAACATAACCGAGGCATTCATGGGGGTAAGTGGATTTTCAGATTACTTAAGGGTATACTGGAAAAAATTGCCGTCCTCTTGCCGCAAACGGTTAAACGATTTCACCAACGCGATAACTGTAAAAATTAGCCTGCGCTCCTTTATCGGTACGTTCGATCTCCAGCTAAATATTCCAAAATATTGCTGGGCCTTCCCGTTCCTACGAACGTTCGAGTAGAAGGGAAAAGCGAAAATACCGACGAACGTTTTCGAACAGAGAAACAGTTCGGATCGCGCGAAACGGGCGATCGCCAGTCGCCCGATCGGGAGAAAGAAAATTCCTGAAAATCTTGCGACGATCCGAGGCAATCGAACGGCATGTTGCGAAAAGGGTCAGGGAGCGAGAGCAAGAGAGAAAGAGAGAAAGAGAGACGCGAAAGATCGGATGGGTAGGGAATGGTGGGAGGATAAACGAGTTTGTTTTCTACGATTTTCCCACAACGAACATGGCGATACGCGATAGGCACTGTCCACGTATAGAAAGATAGGTACGTACACGGAATAGCAGAGGACACCATATAAACACCGCAGTACAGTTCCGCGAGCCAGCGATGCGACTAAAGGCAGAATCCCGGTCGTCGTCGGATCCGGCTACGGCCGCTTCGCCTTATACGATGATCGTCCGCCATGAGCGCGCTGCCAGTTGACCACTGCATTTGATGCAAAGAAAGTAAAGACGGCGATCTGCCGATTTAAGAGCAAATGCCACCGTCCGTCTGTCTCCACCGACTCTGCGACTTGATGTCTCTTCTGCGGTTCGATCTCGACACAGAACATCGACTGCTCTCATGTCCATCAAGCGAACCACGCAATTCACGCGTCCTCGCTTTTTCCTCCAACCTTTTGCTTCTCTCGTTTTTTCCTGCATTTTTTTTTCATCTTTTCTTTTTTCGATCGTTCGAATTTTTCACATTTGGACTTTTCGCTTCCTATTTACCTCGTTTGTTCGGACTGTTCTCGATGGAAAAAGCATTGCGATTCGAGGATACTTAGTGTTTTTCGATGGCGCGTATTATCGCGCGACCACCGGTACATTTACGAGATCATTAAACTCACTGAACAACAAACGATTATTCCGATTATCGTTGGTTAACCGAACTCCGAAGTGGAACAATCGAACAATTATTTGGTTGGCCTGCAGCATGTACAATATGTACGATCATGGACAGCAACGTACAACGCGTCGAGCAGCAGCTTGCGCCGTTATCGAATTTTCGACTACGCAAAACAATAACGAATTTAACAAGGAACGCGTAACGATCAGGTTCGATAACAGACTGCATGTTTATTATCATCGGCGATATTATTACGGACGTACGCGCGCCAAGAATCCATGTTTACATGGTTCGATACAAGTCTCCAAACAATAAACGACCCGCTATAGAAGCGACTGCCTTCTAACGATCATTTTTTTTCATCCCAGGCCGGATTTTCTGCAATCTCGTCACGCATCCCTCGTCCATAACGCCTACACTTGTTCTCCCATATTTCTATATCAAACGCGTCGCGCGTTCGACGCCTCCTACGATTTTCCATTTCTCTTTTCATGGGTCTTACGCGTTTACAGATGGAAGATAGCTTCGCGAGCTCGAGCTTCCCAGAAACGTGTACCTAAACACGAAAAAAACGACTAATTCTCGGACGTAAAAAGATTTCGGGGAAAACGACGAAATTTGAAAAAACAAATGCAACGACAAGCGAAAACAAAACGGTTTCATTCGTTCCGGGCTATCCATTGCCAGCGCACCTAAAAAATGGAAAAACCAACCTATCAAGGACACAAGCCAGATCGATTTGTTTCCCGCTACGCGTTTTGGAAACATCGGTTCTCAGCGTGGTATATTCTCAACAACGCAGCGGTCTGTCTCTACTGCGTTCCGGGGCTTCGAAAGAAACGCGTAGTCCGTGGAAACGAGGATCGCGCGATTACAGATATTTGCGTTAACGACGAAGAAGACGAAAAACGGAAAGATACTCGGGGAAATTCAGCGAGATCCGAGTGTAGAGCTGAGGGGAGATTTCGCGTCGCGGACAGATTAAGTCAAAGAGAGACAGCCAACGGGCAAATAAAGAGAGGATTTTTTCTGAAGTGCCTCTCTCGTCGAGACATTCCGTCCAATTGAACTCAGCCAGCAGTCGGTCGGCACCCACGTCAACCAACAGGCGAAACAACCAGTCGTCGCCGGTATCTTCGCCGCTATGTAACGCAGTTATTGTTGTGACTGGCTCGCGCTTCGGGTTTCCCGGTTCCTATGGAAAAACGAGGGGCCTCTTCTTCCCTTCCTCCCTTCGACGTTTCCCGTCCTGTTTTCTCTCTCGGCAAGGTAACTTCGACTCGCGAGCACCCCCTTTTCCCCCTTTTCGCCCATCTTTCTCGCTCGGACGCGCTTCGTTGCATCTTTCTCGTGGATGTTCTCTCTTCTTCGTCTGCGCCTCCACCTCCACGCCATCAATCCCCTTCCTCGTGAGCTGCCAACACTGCCAACACCGGCTGCCGCCTCCTCCTACTATCTCGTCCGCGTCCTCGCGCAGCCACGTTCGTTTCGTTTTCGTCTTTCCAGCTTCTTCCATTCTTTTCTGTCTTCTCCGTTCCTCTTCGCTTCTTTCCTTTTATCTCTCTTTCTCACTCTCTCTCGTTTCGAGAGGGTGCTTTCGTCCAACCATCCTTGTCTTCCTCGATAATTCCAGACTCGGTTTCTCTAACACGCACAAACGATCGTCGCTTTTTTGGCTGCGAATTGGACGAATTAAGTCGGAGGAAAAGTGGGTATGCCAACTCCTCGCGAGGAGGAGGAAGAGGAGAAGGAGGAGGAGGTGGTGAACGTGGAGGTGGAGGTCTCGGTAGAGCACTCGGGGGCAATAACTCGCGGCGTGTTGTGACTACGCGATGACGGCCAGACCGCTGGTCGCTGCTGTCTTTCTTTTCTTCCGTCATTTGCTCTCTCTTTGTCTGTCTCTCTCTCTCTCTCTAGCTTTTTCTCCTTTCTGCTCGCCGTGTCTCTCGCTTCTTGTTTTTTTCCGTTTTATCGTCTCCTTCGGTATGACTCCGTGTTTCACCTGGCGCGGTTTTCACGTCGCATTCGTCTCCGTCGTTTCACGGTTTTCCCCACCGAACGATCGTATCGAAAGAAAGTGGCGCCGACATCTGATCTATTTATTTTGATCTCGACCCAAAATCGCGTGCCTCTTCTCATTTCGAGGTCTCGCGATGTATCAGAAGAAACGGAAAGCGAACATAATAAACGAGAGTTTCGTCGTGTTTCGAACCAGTCCTCGATTGCCTCTCGTTAGCAAAGCAAACACTACGACACGAGGAAAAAACAGACGGCGATAACAGACGCAGCCATTGGACAAAGAGTTTCTTTACAAATTTTCCGAAACTCGAAAAATCGCAAAGTTAGGCAACCAGAAGAGAGCCTCTGTCTCCTGACACACTTGACGTCATCCTATATCGTAATGCTCCCACGAATTCTTAGCTCGTGTTCCAAGGAAAACCCTGTTTCCGTGCAGCGGCCCATTCCCCGTGCATTAACCGTAGCGAAGTGTTCTCGGGTCTGCCAAGATTTCAGTCCCGATACGAATTCCCTCCCACCCCCGACACAAAACGTTTTTCCATCTGTCCGCCGACTGTGTCAGCCCGCTACGCTAAATTCGCGATTCTGGAGCAATGCAATCGGTTCGCCATCTCCCTGTGTCCGCCTTTAATCGAGATCGTCGGTGCCGTTTAACCGAAACCCTTCGACCTGATCGGTCGGAATAGAAGCGAGAAGACGATCGGAGCGTGCACCAGCGATTCTCGAAAAACGAATCGATTACCATACAGAGTACGTGCTTGGCAGAGGAAGATAATGGTTGCTTCGAATACCTTCGCAAATCGCTCGTATCTTCTGCCAATGAGCGATAAGCTCCTTCCGTTCTCTTACGGAACGAGAACGTTCCAAAACGCGGCGAAACAAAGACTCGCGAGCGGCGTGGACGGTTCTGCTTTGCTTTAGAAAAAAGAAAAGGAGCAAGAGGGGAGAAAAAGGAGGAACGCTGCATTCCAACGGGACCAAACGAGGAAGATTAGCCGGTGGGATTACCAAGGGAAGCTCAGATTCGCGGGAAAGCTCGCGACAACCTTGACCAAGCGCATTCCTCCCCTTGGAAGGGGTTATTCGGAGGAACGACAAAGCTCTCGGAGTTGCGCAAATACGGGTGTTCGTCAAAGGTATCCGATCCAGGAATTATTTAACAAGCCGGAGCAGCTCGGCTGCTCGTTAATTATCAAATTGTCTGACGATTGTACGACCAACCGGAGTTCCATATCAACTTCGCTTCTGTTTCACGAACCCTTCGTTGACACGAAATACTTCCTGGCTAGGGTTCATTGTTCCGCAAATTCGCGCGACATTTCACTTTTTTTATTATTTCAGTAAGATACTTTCGAGCGACCGCAGTTGTTGGATCGTGCTTCCGTGTGGCGAAAACGTTGGTCGAGTCGAAGCTGCGGCTACAGATTTCCTACTTCCTCCTTTTTCCACGTTCGCATTACGTGACCTCTTTCATAGATCCGAATGGGTTCTAGACCGTTCGGAAATAATACTCCGTGAGTAGGTTATTTATAACCGCGACAACGAACCGGACGTCTGATCTACCAGCTCCTAGCCGTGTTGCGTCAGCCGTCTTCTCAAAGTATATTTTTTCGCCCGTGGAAACTGCTCGGCCGACCTTCGCGTATGCAGAAATCGCGCCAGGGTGCTTTCTCGGATCTCGAATAAAAGAAGAATGCCAACGAAGATGGAAGAAAGCGAACGGTGGGCTGCGATAAAGGCGGGAAACTCGATCGAGCGAAATCAACGGACGAAAAAAGAACAACACGGCTACCGAAGCGTAAATTGATCATAGTGATCTATAAGCGGTATACGAAACAGAGCAGCATATATTCGTCTGGAATATAGGACAAACGAAGAAATCTGCGCAAAAGTGGAAGAAAAGAAGAGGCAAGAAAAAAACAAAAGGAAAAGCGCGAGCTCACGGAAGGGTGAAATAGTCAACCGCGTTCGGCATACAAATCGCTGGGCGTATCCGCATGCTGTGGCCGCCGCCAGTCTCGCAGCCGTGATATTCAATCTACGATTCTTTAAGCCGGCTCATCCCTTATTCCGACTAGAAAAGAAGCGTGTGTAGGAAGGGCAACTGATAGAGAGAAGCCGGAGTCGCGGGAGAAGGGGTGGCGGCTTAACCGGCAGGGAAAACACATGTTATCGACAGGCTGTCTTTTTTTTGTTGGCTCGTTCGTGGCGGAGGTTGAAATCGAGGTTAAAAAGAAAACGAGAGGAGGTAAAAAAAGGGGGAGCTTGGAGGGGAATCCTAACTCCAACTTTTTACCGAGTTTTTAACGAGATACCGAAGCGTTTTCCACGGGATAGTAGAAAAGGGTAGACGAGTCGAGTGGAGAGAGACCCGGAGAATCGTGTTTCTCGGAACGCTGCGTCGCAGTTTAGGCTGCTTTTTTCCCCTACTTTCGCGCAGGCTTTCTGATAACAAGGAGCGAGGTTCGTCCTCTCCGATGGATCGATCGATCTACCGCTTATACCGTGATTATTACGACACTGTGGATCGAGCGGTCTGTCGCACAGGTCGCGAAGCGCGTGCGTTGATTTCAAGTTTGAAACCTTGAATTTCGCGAAAGCGGGTCGCGGCTTCGAATTGTTGCCAGCTACCAGTCATTAAAGATTAACGATATCTTAACATTCACCTCGTTACCGTGATACGCGACCATAAAAATATTCATCGTGAGTTCCGTTTCGCGTTTGCAAAGAAAAAAAAAGATTGGTCTTTTCGACGATGGAAGGATCTTTTGGCGATTTTGAGCGGGAAGAAAAATCGACGAGCCTGAAGGGACAATCGAGGCATCGTTAATCACGTGAACATTTGTCCGTGGCAGAAATAGTCAAGCGTCAGAAATGCGCCGGTACGATAATAATATGCCCGTAATTCAATCGTTGATGGCGACAAGCGATAGCAAATTATCGCATTGTATTCGGGAACATTGATTGTCCTACGGCAACTGTTCTGCCAGCTGTGCCAATTTCGTGAATCCCAATCCTGTACGATGAGACGGAACACCGAAGGGAAAACATTTCCGCAAACGCCATCGAATTGCGAACATCGGCCAATTCCCCAGCGGAGAAAAGCGGACCATAAATTTCGCGAGCTGGACGATATTAAAACTTTTCTTCCTTCCAGAAATGATGCATGTCGTTCCTTATCACCGACCACGGAGATTCGTCGCGATTCGTGGACATTAATCAGCCACGAGTTTCACATTTTTGGAGAAGCTCGTCGTTTTTGAAACCGAGAACGTTCCTTCGCGTATAATTCGTTCTTTTGCGAAACATTCCATCGCCGGCCACAATTCGACGAAATTCGCGCGATAAGAGGATCGCGAGGATAGATCTTATCGCGTCGTTCCGTGATAATATCGAGGTTTCGTTATTGTGGAAAAATCTCTGCTATGTTCGCGAACGGACAGGCGGACTGTGCGCCGTGCCGTTCACGAACCATCGATGCGGTTCACCGTTCACTGATCGCTTGTCGTTCGGATCGCTAAAAATAATCACGCTCGAGTGACCGGCCACGTTAGATCGGCAGTCGCCCAGCAGTCTACTCGATCGTCGACATAGCGAACGACATGCCGCAATTTATTCCGTGTTCCAGTTCGTACCGTTGAATCGGCCGCTCGACATAGACCTGCGTCCATTTATCATGATCGAATTATTACGTTAAACCTGAACGTATTAACGCGTTGAGGCTGCTATTCAAATTCTATTCCAAAGTACGCGTATTACGTTTTGTTGCAGCACCGATCATCGATTCGAGATTATAAATTTTACTTCGAAAGGAGGTTTCATCGTTTCTTCGTTCTTTTCTATCTACTTACAAACGCTCTCGAAAGTCGAGAAATTCCAACGGAAACGTGGCATTTCCACGGACCAATGAAAGGGCGTGACAAGGCGGTGTCACGCTCGATCCAATTGCCGATCCCTCGTCCTGACTCTTTCGCCAATTAATCTTATCTGTAAATTAATTTTCTAAAGGAAAGAATGAACCGAGCCGTGGAACGCGAACGAGAAACGATCCGAGTGTCGCGCAGTGAACGCATCGCAGCGCATCGCTACAATCGCATTCCGGGTAAACTAATTTCGATGCGAGCGAGCCAGGTGGAGCGCAGCATCGAGAGCACCGGTTCTCCAGATCGGCGGCGGATCACCTCGGAGACCTCGTGCTCGAGGCTGGATCGCCGGCCGCCCAGCAGTCTACCTGCTCGCCGCTACGGTGTATACACACACCACACGTGTGGTCCCCCACCCTGACCACTCGCATACCCCACCTCTAGCTATGCACGTGCGTGTGCGACCGTCTGTCTGTGCGTGAGCCACCGTCCACAGTCCACGGTATATAGAGCGTACCTGCGGGTTCCTCTGAGTATGGGCACAGGGCCGTACGTGCTCTGGATACGTACGTGCCGATTTCCCTCCTCCTGCCCGCCTCGCGGGCCCACTTCTCTCCCTTATTCCTTCCTTCGTTCTTCCTTCCTTTTTCACCCAGTCCTTTCTTTCGCTTTGCTTTGTCTCTCTATCTCTCACTCTCTATTCGTCTCTTTGCTACTCCTCCTGATGCCCTTGTGCCTTACTCCCCTTCCTTCGACGATCAATCTCGTGTCCGATGTACGAGCTCTGTTCCCGCTAAGTTGCCAATTATGCTTTATCGATCGACTATCACGAGACACCGACTTTCGCAGAAATGAATAGTCGAAATTCTCTTTGATCGAACCAGGCATTTCATCTAGCTAATTCACGTTAATTACATCGCGCTAATCCATCGTCGGTGAGCGTACAACGGAATAGGAGATGGGAAAGAACGAAGTCAACGCTGACCCATATACAATTTCCAAAATACGTAGTCGCGAGCGATAAATGAAAGTCGCTTCTATTAATTTCACGGTCGTTTCGTAGTCGCGTCGCAACAGTAACAGGTAAAGGTTGCCATGGGGGCATCGCATTGCCCGTTACTCGTTTTAAACAGAGGCATCCAATATCGTCTACGCGATTAGCCACTTGAAAACGCGTAGCCAAAGGAACGAACCGAATTTCAACGGCGCGCTCGTTTGATCAAAAGTGTCACAGCAAGACGATCGTTATTTTCGAAGGATCGGTCTTTTAACTATCTGCCCGAAGCACCGTTGCACCATAGCACCGTTGCACCGTGCACCGACACTCGATGGTGCGTCCTACATACACCCGTCGAACGCAACGATAATTGACGTCAATTAATTTCTATAGTAATTCGTTGCTTCGCAGGCGACAGCTGCGCAGCCTCGACCAAAGATTTCTCTATCTAGCAGTAGATGAAGTGAAAATCAACGCGATTGCATTTTCGTTTCCTGGTGAAAATGCCTGAAAATTGGAGCTTTCTGATTAGACTTCGTTCATGCAGAGAACAGCAGCTCCCTAGCGAGAAATTACAAGTATCGAAACGATTAACCAGCACCCGCATGTGCTTGCATCGCACGCTCCACGGTACTCGCGGTAAATGCCAAAATAACTCGTAGCCCTGAACGTTGCGCGCGTCCCTTTTAGGACCTGTCATCGTGCCGACACATTGCGCCCGAAGATTCTAGTCTCTTGCGCGATAACGCAATATCGCGTGTGCCACAAGAACGATCGAAGGAACGAACCAACGAACCAGATATCGCGCCGCTGAACTCGTAGTTACACCATAATGCGCAATCGCTGCATACACGGTGCACGATCTAAGAATAGCACGTAGAAATTTCTGCGAACGCGAGCTCTTAATCTGCCCGACGAGACCGCTTCCGAAAAATGGTCGACACTATGGTTATTCGATCTGTGCTTGGTTACCTTTCACGATTTCATCGGCTTTACAGATTCTGATATAAATAGGATTAATAATTAGTCCCGTCTAACGAACGTTGTGTTACGATGTACCAAGACAACGACGATAGACCGTGCGACATTTTGCCGCACATGACTAAACGTTTCCGCCTTTTTAAACTACAGATACGACTTTAAATACCCTGTGCTTATCGCTCTCGAGATTACGCTTGGAAGTTCATCAATCGTAGGAGTAGTCATTTAAACGGAGACAAACGATGTTGACTCGAAACAATTCGGTGCCTTTTCACCATTCGCAGTTAGTTGCAATTACTATCGGAGAACTCTTATTTACGAAGATGTGATTCACATCTCTGATCATTGATCACTGCCGAAACGGAGATTCGACATGCGAATTCGTTAATAGCTCTCGATGGATTTCGAGCTGCAAGTAGCGGCAGATTCTTGTACCGTGCAACCTGTATCCCCAAGAGAGTCGTCCGGAATCTCGTAGAAGCCTGAAGAAAGACAAGCGCTCCCTTGGAAGCAACGGATCGCGTTGGCCAAAGGCGAGAACAACCGTCGAGATACGATAACAGTCGCAGGTATCCGAGGGACTCGGGGCGCGTGACGACGAGGATAGTCGCGCGCGACACGACTATGCTCTCGATATTCCGTTTTTCTTCGCCCGCTGTCTCACTCGGGTGGCATGGCCGAGTGTAAGCCAACAGAAGTAAGGACGGGTTTCCGATTAAGGCCTTATAATTGACGTCCCGGGTCCCCCCGTCTGGCTTAGTCACCGGCAACTGGGAGAAGGGCTGGCGGACCCGCTTTTGCGGATCGCGGATCAACGAACCGTCGCGTCGCCGGACACCAGAAGCGTTTGCGCCTCTTTTCACGCCCAACTTCTGCACCCCTCGTTTCCTACGAGTCATACGCTTTTCATTTTGGAAAAGTGGTTTATTTAAAAATCTGCTCTTTTCAAGAAGATACTTTGAAAACGCTTAACAAAGCAATATCAAATATTCGAGAGAATCGTTAAATAAGAGTGAAATAATTCTCGATAAGAAAAGACTGGAGGTTCCAGGTTTACGAGATTTTTTAACGATCTGTGACTAAGATTCGACGAGATTATCAAGATTCGAAGCTCCCGAGAATCCAATTTACCCCTCAACGTTCAGACGTACATGATAAATCGGTTTAAGCGGAGGCAGAGGAGCCGAGTCTCTAGCCGAGTGGGACGGCTCCTCTCCGCTCTTCACGAAACGAGATACTCCAAGGCTTGATAATGGGATAAGTCCCGGAAACTTTCGATACGCGTCAAGGCGGATGTGTAATACGCACAGGTGAAGAGGGTTTGGAGCTGGGCTGCTGGGCAAACGAGCGCAACAGTTCCGAAGTCGTAAACGAGACGAGGAAAGTGGACGACGAAAACGACGCTAACGACGCTGAAGCCGAGTTACTCCGAAGAAGTATCAAAGAACTTTCCTCCCTTTGCGCCGTACACGGCAGCAAGCCCGATCGAAAAATGTCCGACATATTTGCAAAGCGTCCGCTTTACGAATAAAACAGAATCTGAACGAACGTACTTCGAATAGACGACGCTTCGGTCGATGCTTCGATTTTATCGATCTCGCTACGTTGATCTCCTTTAACGTGTGTTGCGCAAATTTCTCAAAACGCTGCTAATTAACTCGCCTGTATCGGAACGTACGAGCAACGCTAATTCCGACGCGACGTTATCTATGCGATCACGGCGGTATCGATAACTCGTCTCAAAATGTCGCAATACACTAAGGTAATACATTATTCCTAGCTGTGACTAATTCGAGTAAACTAGTAGATGATAAATATTCGAGGAAACGTCTCGATGGATCGAAGAGTTGGAAAACGCGGTGTGTTACAGGTCGAAACAGGGAGACCACATGTGCGCGACGAGTTGAAACGGAACATCGGCTCGTCAAAAGTCTCACAGATGTTCTGTGACGAGCTACTTTCGATATCTAAAGCCGAGTCGACCAAGGCGCACAACTTATCGCGATAAATCAAGTGGCGGAAGGTCGCCGCCACGGTAGTCATCGGACAGCGCGAACAAGTCTTTGGCCGGGAATCGTCACGGAGGGAACGAGCAGGCAGTCGAGTGGAGCGCGTTGAACCGCGGGCAAATTGGACCACCTTCAAAACTCGAGACTCGTTACGCTCGTTCTGGCGTCGAGTTCCGGTGGAAATGCCCGATCACGTCGTCATCGTAGTCGTCGACGGTCGCCTGTTCGGAAAGCCGACGAGTGGCTCGTAGTCGGACGCTCGCGTGAGC
>NT_176510.1:109928-113387 GCF_000188095.3 Bombus impatiens
CCTGCGTGAGCGAGCGAGCGAACGAGCGAACCACGCACGCCGACTTGAAGGCGATCCAACTTACGTGGCGGTTTAAATATACGCGTGTTCGCGTCTCGATTACGCGCCTCGAGGAAAGCACCTCTTCTCTTCTACGTGGGCGTACTCGTGTAGCCAGAAACGAGTCTCAGATACGATAAGTAATAGCGTCAAAGCTTGGTTACAATTTATTGTTCACGGTTCTAACTGTCTGGAATGATTTTGCCGAAGCCGAAAGACGTTCTACAAGCTTGTATCGCGCGCGGATTAGGTTTCTAACGGACGGCAAACTGCGTTTTTTCCATCATATATAATCCGACCGTATCGAAGAAACGTCATGGTGGTTCAACGTCTAAGCATCCGTGCGTATGATATCCAAAAAATCAGGATACCAGATATCGTATCGGTGGAAGATTTTTCGATAGAATCCAGGCCGAGGTATAGCGCGTTTTCGATAGGATCGTTGAATGCGAGAATACGCTCACGCGTGAAAATAATAGCAAGAGTTGAAGCATACGCATCCGTAAACGCGACGCGATGCGATACGAGACACGGGGGGTCGCGAATCAAAAGCACGCAGCTGCAATAACTCCCGATCGTTCTCAATAGTCGTTTCTTCGGTCGAGAGCGAAGCTCTTAGATTAATGGGCTAGAGATGATAATCGTACTCACCGTAATCCGGTCGAATGACAGCCTGCACCGCCTGTTCGTTCTTCTTGCTTCGTATCACCGGCTCACCGAGGATCGTGAAGTTTCTGGGTCCCACGCGATTCACAAACACTAGATACACTTTACCCCTCTTAATATTGGCTCGCACCACACCACTCTGATTATCGCGTTGCTGTTGTTGTTGTTGTTGTTGTTGCTGCTGCTGCTGCTGCTGCTGCTGCTTCCCATCGTTGTCGTAGCCACAGACCGTCGACTTGCCGGGCGCCGATTTGTCTCGAAAGTGCAGCCTGACGCTGTCGTTCTTTTGCAACGGCTGGAAACCGGGCTGGCTTTTGTATACTTGCTTCACCTCGAACGTCACCGCGTAGTTCGAGCCTGGTTTCCTCACAGAGGACATGCTTCTCGCTTTTCCCTCGAACACCGTTGGCGCTAGATAAGCTCTGTTCCCAACGTCCACGTCAGGACACCAATTCTGACCGCGACAACCCTTGTTCCGGCATCTTCGTCGCTGTTCTCTCGGCGAGTCCGCTTTCGTACGGTTCTTTGGTCGTTGTTTGGTCGATCTGATGACACGCGGCCTCTCCATCGACGATTCGGTTCCGGACAAACGCAGGATCGGTGTTTGCGTGGACGAGTGACGAGGTAGCTGGGTCAATCCGGTCTCCTCCATCTTTGGATAAACGTTCGCCGTCTCGTCATCTAGACGACGGTTGACCCGCTTCGACGATGATACGAACACGTCGCGTATCGAGTCGTCGAACTCTTCCTGAGTCGTGTATCTCTTCGAAGCATCCTGGGAACGAAGGTTTCCCACTGGGAAAGTCGGAGTTCGATAACTGCCAGAAGCTTGCTCGATCGTCGACGATGGACCCTCGTCACCGATCTTCTGATACGTCCACGAATCCGATGCAACGAACAGTTTATCATTCTCGGTGGCGAGTTGCAAGTTCGAGGGGGATCTTCTCTCTTGCTGTTCCTTCCAAAGTTGTTCGGATCGTGGGTTAAGCCGTGACGTTGGTTGAACGTCGTCGTCAACCGGTAATTTGTAATCTCGCGTAGGTTGGGCGAGGGTCTGGTCGGCTGTTCGATGCTCGCGTATATCGATAGTTCGCGTAACGAAGTTCCAAGTTGGTAAACGGTAATCGAGGGGCTTTTCAACGGCGGCGATGCTCATCGATGGTGGATGGTCGCTGGTGGTCCTCGTCGACGTCTCCTCGAGGGAGTTCCAATTGGCGGGGGGTGCCGCAGCGAGCGCCAGTGCGCCCCACCAGCCGCTTAAGATCCCGGCCAAAAACAGAGACGCCCACATCATCCGACCTGCTTGCTGGTTTAATCGGGGGTGAGGTCGACACCTCGGTCACCCCGAACGCAGCACACACCACTCTCTCTCTTTCTCTCTATCTCTCACACACTCTCTCTCTCTCTCCCCCCTCTCTCTCTCTCTCTCTCTGTCGCTTTCTCTCTGGTGCTTTCTCTTCTCTTTTTTTGTTCGCGAATTCGCCTAAAAATCTCGCGAGAAGATCTCTTTCGCTATCGATATCGCGTCCCTCTCCTCCTGTCTCTCGCACGCGTTCAATCTTCAGCGAAGCCTCATTCGCTCGGAAACTGCTGTCTTCGCGACCCCTTCGTCTACCAAGGTCTCCTTCCTTCCGTAGACGACTGTCGTCGAATAATGAGAATCGCTCGTTCACGAGGTGTTGTACCACCGGCAGCAGCAAAACATCGGGACTTCCATCGGACAGATTCTCAGCTGTCTGCTCTTCGTCCAGCCTAGTACCGTCCTCTTCATCCTTGATGCCTCGGGATGGATGCGACAGGAACACCGCGGTACGAATTCGTACTGCGTCTATTCGCGATTATCGCAAACGATCACGACCGCCGGCTACTGCGATTGTACTCCCTCTAAACCTCATCGAGAAGTACAGTTCAAAACTCGCGATCATCCTGTCGATCGATGGAGAATAACATCCTGCTCGCGATTCCTTGTATCCGTAACAGGCGCCGTCGTCCCTTCTTAATGTTGTGCCTGCGTTGTAAATAGTTTTGTTTATATACGCGACACTCCTATATTGAAAATAATAGAGTACTTCTACGACTTTTTCGTTGGATTTCAAACCTTTTTCGGATCGATCGAGAGACTTGGCTCTCCAAATCGACGATCGTTGTATCCTATGCGTACACGTCGAATCGACTACTCCTTCATTGTATGTTCGACCTGTTCGTCCTGTTCGACTGTATTTGATTTTGGTTTTTTTGGAGCACTCTCCCGGTGGCGAGTCGGCGGCACTGTTTCCGTATCTCGAAATAAATTGTCGAGAATTGATAAAGAATTTCGCGCCACCCCCGATCTCCTGGCTCGGTCTCTCGTCGTATCACGTTGCACTCCGAACGAGGAAAAGCCGAGGATGATGACACACGACGTAGGAAGGAGCGGAATAAGAAGAAGAAGAAGAGGACGAAGCAGAAGAAGAAGACGACGACGACGACGACGACTACGACGACGACGACAACGACGACAACGACGACGACGACGACGACGACGATGACGACGAAGAAGAAGATCAAGAAACTGTCGGCTTCCTCTGACCAGCCAGAGAGACACACTATTTAAATATACTCACGAGGCTCTCGCGCGGTTGGTAGTGTCGACCGTCGAAGTCTAGCCCTTGCGCGACGCACTTCACTGTTCAGTTTTACCACACGATTCTTCCGCCTCCTCCTCCCCGTTGCCGTCCAGACTTGTCGACGTTTCGCGGTGATCGCGGCACTAAC
>NT_176510.1:113410-113786 GCF_000188095.3 Bombus impatiens
ACGTCGTCGACGACGACGACAACGATCGCGCACGTCAACGAATCGCGAGTAACGTAAGAACGGGAACGAGCGAAACACGAAACGCTGGTTTGCGAGCGAAAATTCTCGGCAGACGGTGAACGGAGCAACGAGCGTGGTCGTCGGATTCGCGAGGAGGAGCGACCGAAGAGACGATCGTAGTACACGGTTCAACTTCGACACCGATTCTACGATGGCAACGATGCTTCTGTCGGTTGTGCTGGATGGCGGGCACGCGTTCGGTTAATATCGTGCGGGGGATCGGCGCGTGTGTTGCACGCGGCATGCACGAGGAGCCTCGTGTCACGTCGAGGCGGAGAAGGGATTGTCGGTGGCCCCGCGTCGGGCGCGCGCGACG
>NT_176510.1:113848-130645 GCF_000188095.3 Bombus impatiens
CGAGGCTCTGCGCGCGCACCGACCGAAGCGGCGACACCGAGAACCCCGCGCTCGCTACACTCCACTCTACACACAGCCAGACGCCAGACCACGGGACCTTTAAGAACCTGTGTAACGACGACCTAACAACCGAGGAACCGCACGCGTGATCCTTCTCTTTCTTCTCTCTCTCGCGTCTCCTTCCTGACTGCACACACACAATCACCATGTGTCTCTCTCGCACCTTCACTCTTCCATCCAACTTCATCTGTCTCCAATCGTGAGTACCAAACATAAATGTCCTCTTTGTTACGCGACCGCCCTCCTTTTTTTTGGTTAGGTTATACATTCGCGTAATTCTGATTGTTATCACGAATCTCCGTCTTAATTATCTACTCTCGCGATGCGTTGAACGCGAAACTGCGTCACGAGAGGCAGGATAGAGACGAGGATCGCGATGTTTTCACTCGATATTCACTTGTTCGTAACGCACTATAATCCGAACGCGTAACGTTAATCGGGATGCATCCGCGCCAAAAGTTCGCGCATTAAAGATGGCGGTCGCGTCATTAACGGTACACTCGTGAAATGATTCGAAGCGTCTTTATGCGCTTGTTGCACCATGCTTCGCGTTACAAATTCCATTCTTCGTTTTACGTCGTATTTTCACGCGGTGTTGACGTACACGGAGGTTCTACTGACCCTCGTCACGTTTATTTTTTGTTTACGCTTTTTGTGGAGGTTTCACTTTGCTCGGTGCGCTAAGGCGACATGGTTCAGCGCACAATAAGCGCCTTTCTCCGTCTCTCTCTGTCCTCTACCTCGACGTTAGATTGTCCTTCGTTCAGACATTTATAAGTACAATCTAGTGGACGACGTTGTTACTTTTTATCCTTCCCTTCTTTTTTTTTATGCTTATTTATGTGCCGAGAAAATCTCGTTCGCAGCCATGAAATGCACATCAGGTTCTCTCGTTAGTAGTATCATTTTTATTTCGATTTCTCTCGATACTGTTTTCCTTTACACCGACAAAATGTGATTTCAAGCGTGCTTCGTGTTTCTATACAATGACGTACGATACTTCGATTTTTAACGCATGAATATACGCGAGACGTTGCGTCGTTGTGATTATTGTTATTGCGCAATTAACGTCGACAGTTCTCGTAATTTCTGGTAAACATTGATATTTTAACCCGTAATACGAGTTAAATCGGCCCATACGCGTACACGGCAACAATGTTTTCAAAATAGATAGAACTTTGTTTTCACTCGGGCTGTATTCGCGTTTCGGCGGACGTCGTTTACCTTAGATCGCAACGTTTCCGATGAAATATACGCTAGCTGGGATTTCTCCGATGTTATTTGCTACGAATAGTTTCAAATTAGAACGCAAATTAATACCGTACTTCAATATTTACCTGCTCTTGGAAGACAGGTCGAAGAATCGAATACGTTCGGGCATAATGACGAAGCACTTATTAAAATCAACACCGGCTACAACGGCACAGGCCCAGAGTGCAATCAGGTTGCTCCTATAAAACGTTAAACTGTTACGAATCACAGACTGCGTTCAGAGCCATTATCCGAGTCTCGAGGACATTTCGCTTTCTTCGTGTCTCGTCCCCTCCAGCCTGCCCGTTCCGGCGCTCTTTTACGCTCGGTGTTCGACGGGTCGTTCCTCCTCTTCTTCCACGCTCGCGCCTTTCAGCGTCATCGGGCCACCGAAAATAAAGTCTTCCTTCGTTTCCCTGCCGTTCCTTCTTGCGCCCCCTCGTTCCCTCCGCATCGCGCCGTGCTTCCGACTCGAATATACGAACGCACCAGTAGTCCCGGAGAGGTTTTTAAAAGAGAGAGGGAGCACCAACGACGTTCAAGAGGAACTCTCCTCGAGAGCTGCCAATCAAACGACCCGCCAAGAGAGTCGGCCTCTTAAACGGGTAGTTTTTCACACTCGTTCCGTGACAGATTAATTCCGAGTTAAATAGCGACACTTAAGCGTGCCGCGTCATAATTAACGTTTTCATTTCGTTCTCCTCTACGCTGCCATTTACGCGGAACCTCCCGCGGTGGTTTCTTTCTTTACCACGCGAACCATCGTAATTTTGCATTTTCAACCGTTCCGCGTCCTATCGTCCTACCGTTTCGACCGTATCGTTTTCGAGTGCTTAAATAATAAATAGAAACAGTTGGCGATCGGCTATATTCCGCATATCCGAACGTTAAATAACCGCGTGTTCGAATTCGGCTGATTAATCGGCGCCGTTTCGCTCTGTAGCTGAATATTTACGGCGCGTTCATCAGGATAATGCATCAGTGACACGATGGTCCTTCATTATCTCTCGCTGATGGGATCGAAACATTCTGCACCGCGTTTTATTTTCGCTCAAATGACCGGAAATGACATGCTGCAAATAAATTCCGCGTATCCAGTATCCTTAAATGAATTTCCTTCCTACTTGGGTATCTCGGCCGCCCTCTTTTAATCTGCACGACAATGCATAAATCACAGCATGGATTTTCCCAACGAAACCACGGCCGTATTCCGATGGCACGATTTTTCAAGCGGAACACTCGTTCTTGCAGCGATGCCGCGAATTGATTCTTCCGATTTTTTCGCTTATCACATGGTCATCCGGTGATTACCAGAATGTTCCTGAACACGAGTGGAATGGGGTCTAAAATGTGTTTGATGTCGACATGCAGTTACGTGTTTGGAAGGGGGTTAGATCGTTGGAACGCGTGGTATTCGTTTAACGATCGCCAAACGATCGATCGCCGAGCAAGAAGTGGGAGGAAAATGCGGAATGAGACACATTATACGATATAGCGTTACACGTCGACTATCTCGCGCACATAAACTGAACCCGAGGCATTTTGTTGCACGAACGACTTACCTCGTTCTCACGACACTCCTCTAATTCGATTAATATATCCACCCTCCATCTCTAAGAGACGAACGGGTTGACTTACGTTGCACTAATTTATGCACTGGGGATGTTCGACAAAAGTTCCGGAGAATAAATTATTTGCCAGACGATGGAAATATCGTCTCCAACGGGGAGAAAGCTTTCGGGGAACCGATCTCGGAGAATCGATGTACCTTGAAAATATTTTGAAAAGTAAGAACGACATGGGAAATGTCGACCTGTGTGCTTTTCGCTGACTTACTTTAAAAGTCCCTAGATCGAACTACGTGTATAAGTACGTGGTGCACAGATCATTGCGTCGTTTTGTTCCTGGTTCCTGAAACCGCTCCGCGAATACACGAACCTTCCCGTTCATAGTCGGAAAGAAAATAACCCAGTGTCGCGTATGCATCCGTAATATCTTTATCGAACTGGAATGATGAGATGCCCTGCGGAACAGGGGAAAAGCAAATATTTATCGGCGAACCGGTAAAATTTCCTGAGATTCAATTGGCTGACGTTTTACGTGCTTATATCGAAAAATTTCGGAGCAGCGACATAGAAAAGTAGGTACCTACACTGTAGAAAAGTTCGGAGCAGAAGCGAATAAAACAAGTCCTGGTTTGAACAGAATTGGAAATGCACAGTAGAAAAATACTTCCTAAATATCGAAACAATTTTGCTGAATGTAAACTACAACCGGTTCCGGTAGGGGAGTGCTGTGATTCAACGCGCGAGATAAAACCTCGCGTCGAACGAGAATCAATTGGTCACCGTGAGAAATCAAGATCGTGAACTCTCGATCGTTCGCCGGTGATCGAGAATGTGGTACGCAGTTTGTCCGACAAACTGGTGTCGAGATCGACAAATAACCCTTCTGAAACTGTTGACGCGATAAGGTTAAGAAGGGGAAAAGAATCGTTTTCAGTGAAATGTAAAAAATTAAACCAGTCGAATACCGAGTACTACGGAAAAATTGAAAAATTCTCCAACGTAAATGCACGGAATCCGGATGATTACACCGAAGGGAGTGAAACTATCAGATGATAAATGCAGCTACAATGTATTATCTTATACAGATTTAAAGACAACAAGTTACGACCCCGAGTACTATAATTTAATATTGAAATGCGTTCGACCTTGGTATCCATCGATGTTCTGGGCCATTCTTTTTTTTTCATCGATCACATCCTGCGCTTTCCGTAGTCACCAGGGCATACATATTGCTAATTGCACAGTACAAGAACAAGAATCCTGACATTTCCAAAATCACGGTGATTCCCAGCTTCGCGGTATCTTTATTGCTTCAGCGCCTATTACAGAAATTACAGCTGGGAAAGGTACAATTATTGAGATATATAATATAACGAGCGAATCTCCGAAGAAGTTACAAAATACGTATCTACGCGATAAAGTGCTTTCTAGGAGAAAACGTACGATCGACTAGCGACAAGAGAGGAAAGTAAAGGAGGAAGCAAGTTTTTAGTAACTAGCAAGAACAGCTCGCCAACAGATTATCGACAAACACTTTCGATATTGGCAAAT
Source organism: Bombus impatiens (assembly GCF_000188095.3). NCBI lineage: Eukaryota > Metazoa > Arthropoda > Insecta > Hymenoptera > Apidae > Bombus > Bombus impatiens. The sequence goes on from NT_176510.1 coordinate 118,279, forward strand.
TGCTCTTACTGGGCATCCGTTGGCACTCTCTCTTCTTCCTTCCCTCTCCCTTTAGGTTGATCTCTGTGTAGGTTCGCTTGGTGAGCTTGCTGCCAGTCGAGAACCATGTCGTTCGCCCACAGGAGAAGTTAAATCGAATCCGCTAACTGCAGCCTAAGAACAAACCGGAAGGGACGAGAAGAGAGAGGGTGGACGGTCTCGATACGCGGCTAACTTTCGTGGAAGTTTGATGCTTCGTAAATCAATGGCCATTCGTCGGGCCACGTTAAATTATTCTCGGCTCGGCGCACCTTCCCTTCGATAGAAGATTCTATGGATTTTAACGTGGGGAGCTTATCTATCAACCGAGAGTGATTACTTCAAACCAAGACGATTTTCGAGTCGAAGAGGTGGAATTTTAGAACAACGATCGAAAAACTTTTAATCGAAACTTCCTAATTAGATTTATTCGAAGAAGATTCAAAGAATATTCGCTCGTAGTGCTTCATATTATCTACTATTTGTAGCTAGTAATACTTCAGGGTTACATAAAGCACAAGCGTGTTACATTTGTTATCGCGCCTCTAGCTACTTCCATTTTTTCTTCCTTCCTTCGCCTTATTCTGTGTTTTCTTTTCTTGTTTGTTTCTTTTTTTTTTATAATAAAATTCAACGAGCTTGCAGTCGATTCGCCTGAGCAAGTTTGCACGGCGGATAAAGTTACGCTGCATAAATGTAACTTTGCAAATGAGCCACGCGCGGAACAATGGGAAGAGAGCGTGTCTCTTCTGGAAAACTCCCGTCTCAGAAAAAATGTCCTGGAACGAGATACCAAGACACGGCCGACGACCCTCCCAACCATCTTCTTTCCTGTTACGTAAGAAAGTCGAGAGGAAAAGAAGAGTGGAAGTTTGTCGCAAGATTATCGTAACCGGTATCACCGGCGGAACGACGAAAAAATGAAGAAGGTGAATTTCTAGGGACGCCAACATTGGGTGACAAGATAGCAGACATTGAATACTTTGCTCCGAGTCTTAAGCGTCATTAATAATTCCAACGGATGATGCTTGAAAACTTTCGATCGTTACTTCCTTCCAAAGAAGCACCTATCAGCAACCACGAAACTATAATAACTCAACCGCATAGATTGGAAATATATTTGCATATGGCGGGCTCTTAGTCATTAAATGTGGCATTCGTTGGCTGTATTTTTCCAGGAAGCTGGTAGAATTTACGGAACGTGAATTCTCGTTTTCCAGTTCTCACCGAAAATACTATCGAATGAATGGAGCACGATTTCAAGGTGCACGGTAAAGCTGAAAGCCCCGTAAATATGGTTTTTCACGTCGTTTTCGGGTGCAGGAAATTTGCCGAAAGGGCAGAAACAGGATGGGCAAAAGGGCCAGAGACGAAGGTAGATCGAGAGAAAGATAGAGACGGAATAGGTGGTTCATTCAGCGAGCTGACCCCCGCAGTCGAGGGTAAAAGCGACAGTTTAAGCCCATTAGGATATTTATGGATTGGCCTTCCACGTTAGCGAAATGGGGGTGAGTAGTTATAGGAGGGCGCATACGAGGGGCTGGCTATTCAAAGGTCTGACGGCACGCGACTATCCAACGATTCCTTTCGCTCCGACGTCTTTCTCGCCAACCGACATCAGCACGAACACCTTTCGGGGGTGGTGCATCTTTACTCCACTCGGTCGAACGGTGAAAAACGAGTCAGTGATTTATGAAACGCTGTTGGACGAAGGAATCTCTTTAATGGGATGTCTAAACGTCTCAATTTCGACGCTTAATACGCGTTCTAGTCGACTCGTACAATCTTCATTTTGCTTTCGAAGTTGATACGAACGTTTTCGTGTCGTGATTCGATCGTACTTGAACCAATCCATGTTATTTTCCATTTATCACCGGGCAAATTTTCCTGGCAACGCATCAGCTCTTCGTCGGTTTCATTTTAGCTTCAGCAAGATAACCGCGTACTCTTTTTCTCTCCCAGTATTCTTTCTCGAAAGCGTTGCGAAAGCGTAAAAAATCTGGTTAATTAGTATTAGCGCGAAGAGTTTAATTAATTCCGGGGTTAGTCGAATGGGGACTACACGACAGTCTGAGGTCGAACAGCACGTACGAGCATCAGTCGTTAGATCGCATTAACGTGCACGAGTATTTTCCAGTTGGGCACGAACGAGATCTCGCATTCTGCAGACGCGCTCCTTTCTTCCTCTTTAATAAGAGCCGCCTGTGTACACTGTACACGCTTGTATTTCGACTTCCGGCTGGCCGGAGTCCCCCGGTGCCTAACAGAGATGCATTGTGTGCAACGAAGCACCTGGCACGCGCCAGCTCCTGTCTTTATGTAGCCGCCCACTCTCTCTTTCTCTCGTCCTCTCTCTCCTTTCCTCCCTGCTCTCCGGTGTGCACCACCTTCGCTCCATCGTTGGAGCTGTTTCGCTCGTACTCACGTACCGTTCCCCCGTCCTACCACCCACACGTGCGCGCGAGTCGTTATCCTGTGGATATCCTCCGGACGTCTGCCTTCTCCATTCGAGTTCCTAACAAGATTTTCATCTCAGATATCTCGAACTCGGTTAACCGCGCATGGACTATTAGCGATAAAACTTGTTCGGTAAGTTCGTAATTCAGCTCTGCTCAGGAGGAATAAATGTATCTTAATAAATACGATCAAACAAATTTCGTTTTCCTATGGCCAGATAGAATGCACCCATCTGCGGGCAAATATCCCTCGTGCAACGTATATCTCGACACGTTATCTTTATTTCAGCGGTACCGCGCGTCATGATGAAGTCGTCATGTCGATCAAGATTGCGACGCATGCAAACGACGAATAACTGAAAGAACCTTCCTCCCCTCGAATATCATTCTTGTGCGTTGCAAATTGCTCAACGATTTTCCATGCGAAATCATGGAATCGCTTAGAAGATTATTTTGTTTTCGGCGGCGCGATGCGTAGGCTAATTATACGTCCCGTTAAGGAACGATCCCTTGGTAAATAAACCGATCGCCGTAAAGTAGTCTCAAACTACCCTCATATAACTCGAAGGGTCGGTCAGGTCGGGGGACGCCCCGACATACGATCGCAGTCGCTTGGCACGCGTCTACGGTGCCTGTCAAAATATGCGTCGAATCGTTCGAACCCCTCTCTTCCGTGACTACTCGTCATCCTCGACCCTTCGAAGGCCAAAAGGCACGTACGCACCTCCACCCACTCGGCGTCCCTTCACGCGTCTGTCGTCGATTTCCTTTCGAAAACCCTCCGTTTTAGGAGTCGCTCGTACACAAGCAACCACGCATATACATGCGTTCACTCAGTCGAAACTTTGATTTTTCATCGAAGAAACATACACCCCTATAGGTTCTCGTGTTTCTGCGAGGGTCGCGAAGGAAGGTCGTGGGGGTCTTCTCTATTAATCTTGGGGACATTCTTAGTTTCTGTGAGACAAACGCGTTCGATTGATTTACTATCGAAATATGCGAACGTTCGTCACTTGACACCGATAATTGTTATCATCGATTTTTAGCGCGCCCCCCTTCGAGATAATCGTATTATGTATTTCTCATTGATTCGTCGGAAATTGTTCTTGCTTCTTAGAACCCGTATCAATAATCTAGACTAAAAGAAATTAAATCGATCTGTGGAACGTTGTTTCCGCCGACCTTTCAGACTCCTTGGAATATCTGAGTATCAGCGTGTCTCTTGGAGTATCTGAGAATCAGCGTGTCTCCGGCCACGCGTGAGCGTTCGATTAAGCGACAGGAATATAAACGGGATACCTCTCGTTTTACAATCTATTGACATTCGATAGTTAAAACGAGTACTTGAACACTATTATTCGTTCTCGGAAATATCGACTCCATGGAACGACGAGCTCAAACATTTCCTAGAAATAGACGCGTCCGAGGAGAACGATAAGATAAGTTCGCGAAATGGAATCTTATCTAGGCGCCTGGTCTATCTTCGTTTTCTTTTTCGCGTAGAAAGCATCGGCGTTTTTTAAAAGGGGTAAGAACGATAGGCGAGAAACGTTGCCTGCCTCTTATCGCTCGTCATCGTAATTAACGCGTACCGTCACGCAGCCGATAAAAATCGTTCTAGCCGCTCGTGACTCACTACGTCGTTTGCTTCCTTATGGCGACGCTGTGTCACCGGAAGCTCTTAACTTTTCCGGAAATTAATAACGTTTTAATCGATTCTTTAAACGTCGTCGCGTTAATAGAAGTGGGAAAACGCCGGCTACAAAAAAATTCGCCTGATCGCAGTCCGGCAAAGTTTGAGAAACTCGTAAGCCGAGGCTATATATTATCAAACTCGATTAATTGTTTTCCACGCGATATCGAGAATTAAACGCTTAATCGAAACGTTGATAAATCACGTCGATCGTGTTTTCCACGTACCAGAGGAAGACGAAACACTCGTCGTCCTGCTTCGCCTCGTGTTATTCCGTTCTGTTTTTTTCTTTTTTTCTTTTTTTCTACGCCGCCTTAACAGAAAACCTTGCATTCGAAAGATAATATCCGTTTTCGATTTCGTTTCTTTCATCATAAATCTTACAAGAAGAAACAGATAATCGATATTGCGGCGGCGATAAACAGCCGCAGTGGTCTTATCGCGGTCTCTACGGAAACCTGTGAAGATAGGTCAGTGACTAGCCAAAGGAATTTACCAAGAAAAGAATTATTGAGAACACAAGCTACGCAGGATAAGGAGAAATGGATGGTGATTTCTTTTTCTCGGAATAAAACCGGGCCATCGTAACTCGGTCGAATGACAGAGAGGGGGTTGAAGGTGTCGTATATACTGATAAACGTATGCCATTTAAAGGAATTTATCGTACCCTCTCGTCGTTGTTCTACGCCCCGTGAAAGTCTTCTTTATCTATCTCATGAAAATGTGTAGAAAGATCACTTTTACCGTGAAGCGGGGAATTTACGCACAGAATCGAGGTACTCGCCAAGCGATTCATTATCATTTACTGAAAATTATACGATACAGCTAATTACACGATATAGCTATCGACCTATCGACGTTTTTATATCATCAGAAATCGACGGATATCTCTGAAACAGAAACACGCACGAGAAGAACCGAGGAAATCGCCAATGTATTTGCATTAATAGGCAGTTTAATATTGATGCGCGTACTAATCCTACACCGATGCTGCGAGATATCAATATTGATAATAACGTGCGAATCTTTGGCGGTGCTCGGCCATCCATAGTCTATATGTATCCGCAACGAATCAATGGCCGCGCCATCGAATTTGTACCGTAGCATCTGCGACTCTATCATTACTGGTCAGCCAGCCCCTGAATTCGCGCTCTTTCACCCCTTAATAGCCAACAATCATACACGTCCACGTTAATAGGGAAATAGACTTTATAGCGGCTGATCAAATGGTAATCTTGATTGCTTTGTGAGTTTTACCAACGGACTGGTCGAAAGCATTGCCTTCTTTTTTATTTAATTTCAAAAAATCTCCTATCTGGACGACTCGCTGGCAACCAGTTACCGGCAAAAGCTTCCACGTAGCGATTGTAAAACTCGATTTCCCTGCGTCTCGTGTTCAGTCTCGAATAAACACTTTTTTAAACAGACACTCGCGTGCCGCGAAGCAATGTCGCGATCGGTCATTAGCGATAACGAATATTATGCTTCTCTATCGTTTATTCCCCGTGGTCGTTGTTGCCCAGCTGTCAAAAGGGTTTGATCTTCCCCGATAACGTCGCGACATGGAGGAATCCTTCGTGTGACCGGTTAATTCACTGAATGATAATAATAATTTGCACGCGGGTATAGAGCGCGAAGAGAAAAGATGCGAGGTTTGCGGACGAAGCTAATGATTACTTACACGAACAAATGATAGGATTGCACTTTCCAAACGACGAGAAATCCATTAACGCACAGTTGCCTGAAAGCCAGAGAAATAATTCCATCGATAATTGAAATGAAAAAAGTACAATTTTCAAGTCAGATTAACCTTTAATTGATTCCGTGTTACAGCATTTCTGCTCTCTCAAAGATTATACCTCCATTTGTTTATGTTTTTAACGTTTTAACAACTTTTAATATTGCATCGGAACGAGGCAGCAAAGGGTGGATGAACGGACAAAGTGCATTTGCTTCGTCCCAAATACGTTTTGCGTGAATGCTGGGCGTAGTTTTGCAAAAACGCGCTGTCTATGCAGGGATATACAACACCGAAACTCTTTGCAATCAAGAAATAAATTCGCGAGAGCCTGGCGTGCGGAGCAGGATGCGCGGAGTAGGGCGTGCAGAGCAGCCGTGTCTTTGCTCCAGTTCTTGCCTTATGGTCGTTCGGTTTCGGTGGTGCAACGGTTCCCCGTTCTTTTGCGACGCGGCGGTGATTTGTCACGTGGTGGGTGGCGAACGATTACGTTGCATTTGCAATTTCACGCGGCACTCCTCTCGCCTCGCCGTTTCTTCTGATCTCTTTCCTTGCGCTCGCGCGATCCACCGAATACCACTTTGTTCGTCTTCGGCCCGCAGGCTGCGCGCCGTCCTCTCTCCCTGTTTCCGAAAACGCGCCACGATCTACGGAATTCAAGAAGTTTTGGGGAACGGGGGCAGACGGTGGCCAAATTACTCGGGCCGCAGATGATTGTCTCCGTTTCGTTCCGACGGCTCGGCACCACCCTGAATGTGCCAGCTAAATGAGAGCGTGACAAAAACACCTGGAGAAACCGTTCGTTCTATTAAACTCCCGCTCTAAGTTTGCCTGCAGCGCTAAGTAGCGACTGCCGCCAACTTGTGACAGACGTTACGCCGTAATCGTCGGTTTCTCCTCGATACCAATCGGATCTCGAGGCTCGACGATTTTCCAAATTCCCAGAGAAATCGGACAGCGCTCCCTTGGGCGAAGGCGCGGCCAAATCTCGCAGATTGGAATACTGTAAGTTCGACGTGCGCACCGCAGTCATTTACGCGAGCGCATTCGTTTCGCGCGATTTTCTCTTACCAGATGATAACGGTTGTAGTATCCTCTTACACGGCCGGCCCATGCGCTAATGGAGAGAATTAGCAGGGCAACGCGTTCGCGCGCAACGATGAATCGGGAAAGAGCCCGCTGTGGCGATGACCAAATTACTCGCCGCGCAGATGATCGTCTCTGTTTCGATTCGTTGCTCTTCTCGTCGAGAGAACTGCGCTCCAGATAATCTGTCAGGACCGCAGAATCCGGCCGTGGCCCTGCCTGGGAACGAAGCGGTGCGAACCAGACGAACCGAGGGTCATCGACCAGAACAGAATGGCCCTCGTTTTTGCGGTCCGCGTAATGTCGTGCTCGTAGACGAACCGCGGATTAGCAGGATCGTCCGTTCGATCAAAGAACCTGCTGATAAAAACTGGCTGTTTTTGGTGAAAACAGGAATCGTTCTAGGCTCTTTTCCCAGTTTCTACAAAATGGCCCCTGCTCCTTGGCTATCTTTGCACCATTTGCGTTAACCGAAGGATATCCGTGTACCTAATATTCGAGGACGTGAAACGATCGTAATGTTGGAAACGTATCTATTAGTCGTCGCGTGCAAAATGCCGCGCGAAGTCGGTGGTTCCATCGTGACACGATTGTTGATGCATCGTTGAAAGAGCGCAACGATCTCTCCATCCCCGGGATAGAGAATTGCGGAGAAACAGTTCCTTAATAGTAACGAGTCGTCGCGAGCAGCGAGGAATTCACCTCTCTCCGCTCACGAGAAAATATGTTAACAGGGAAGCGTATCGGGCATCCCGGAAGCCATTGGCCGGCGCTCGCGTTATCTGTTTCAGGTGCATTGAACGCATCTCGACGCGATGATGATACGAGCGCAACGGAGAGCGAGAGAAAGAGAGCAACACGGGTAATGGTTATCAGCCGCGCGTGCCTCCTCCCCGTTCATTCGATAGGAACTTTTCTGTTGCTGTTCATCGAGGATCATTCGAGAGATTCCAGGACTCACGTTACCAGTCGTCGCCGCGTGTTTGCTTTTCTCTTTCTCTCTTCGCAACTTTTGAAATTCCATGACCGGATAAACGATCGCGCGACGCGTATATCCTGACCGTCTGTCCCATGGCGAGTAGAATCCGGAGCAAACTTAAAACGGACAAAATAATAACTTTAAGGAGACGCTACGTCACCATGGTAGCATCTCACTTCATCCTTTGTCGCGAAAACGATGCTTCTCGCTAGACGTGAGAAGGATCCGTACTAGGCAATCGCTCGAACGTGGTTCGATCGAACGAAACGATCCACATTCCTCGGTCGGATAGGTCCTTTACCGATCCACGTACACGAGAGATGAGCCACTTATACGGACGACGAAGTCTCGACTATGACCTCTCTACGTGATACGTGCGTGACTATCCGGAACGGGAGGTAGGACGGCTTCCCGAGGGATGATGTCGGACCATTTAGTCAAGTGTTATAATTGCTGACACCTGCATAATGGAACGATGGATCATTAACGAACACGAGTAGCTTAGACAGACGAAATACGGCAAACCAACGATTCCACGACATTTCCGTTTTCCTTCGCACTCAGATTTTTCATCTAATCCACGAAACGTGTCGAGTGCCGTTAACCGCGAGAATTTTCCAACAATATCTAACGATATTATTCGCGTTAATCTCCCGTCATTTACCAACATCGTGTAGAATCGAGCAACAAAATGAAGCAGAAAACGAAAGAACAGGATATTAAGATTTCACAGGGACTCGAGGCACGCTTCGACTCCATTTTCTACGAGAAATTTCGTGCAAGCCCGACGATATCGTTATCACGAACAGACACATTTCACCGTGCTCTCGGGTGGAAGGTTATGGATTATTTAAAGATTTCCGTGCAATCGTCACGCGAGCCGTGGCGAGTCTGCGAGCGAAAATAATCGTAGAAGAGGAACGACGTTATACTCTCCACGTATATCGTGATCCACTCTCCCTCTCTCTGGCTTGCCGTGTGTTTACGTTGCGGCCACGGGGCACGTGCATGTACGCGACTGCAACTGCAATTGGCGTGTACGAGCGCGCGCCCGTGCTGCGTTCACCCTCGCCCCTTCCTTCCCGTAGGGACGTTCTCGAGCATTTCGGTTAGGGTGATAATTGCCGTTAGTGTTCCCTGTGACGCACGCATATGCTCGACGCGCCATTGCTCAGGTATGCGCCACGCGATCCCGTCGACGCGTACGTGGTCACGTTAAGCTCGATTCCTGGTTCGTATCGGCCCCATCCTTTCCGACACGCCCGCCATCATCGATTCCAACGAGATATCTTGCCAACGCCGACCATTAAGCGTTTGATCTTTCGCAGGATGGGCGTTGAACCGCTTTGTTACGCGCGACGATGCCGATCGTGTTTGATCATGTGCGTTCCGGATATTGAATCATGCCGTAATACCTATTCAAGGCTGTCCGCGTGCAAGTATTAGGACGATTAGATGCTTTGACATCGATCTGTCGCTGCCGTGGACTAAGTACTAATCGATTCTTCGATGCTGAACGCGCCACTGTGATTTCGTCAAGGAAATATGTAAGAATCGATGGTATTATGTCGAGTGTCGAGTTATTGGAATTTACTCACGTATGATCGAATTAAAGATATTTCGACAAAAGGACGCAATAATCCTCGGAACAGCCGTTCTTTCATGGTTGATCGTGCTGTTCGCAAAGTCCTGCTGGCATCCATGGCGTCCAGTTGCTTCGTCGATCGGTAGCGCTCGATCCACGAAATCGCCGTACAACCGAGCGAACATTTATTTCTCGTGCTTGAAAGGACAACGAGAGAGAAAGAGAGAGGGAAGGAAGTATGGTAGGGAAGAAAGAAAGGGCAAGGAATAGAGGGGGATGGAGGATAGTGTAACAATACGGCATATGGCGCGTGCTCGTCCAGAATGCAATGGCAGCAACACGCGATGCAGTTCAGCTGCCGACCGCATCATCGTTCGGTTCTCGCATGAACCGAGCATCGAGCTGTCTCGGGTTCTTCCTTTATTCTCCTCTCCTTCTGCTCTTGTCCCCTTCTTTCATTCAACCTTTCTCCACCAACTTTCTCTCTGTCTTCGATCTTTCGTCTATTTTTCCATTGATTTCACTTGTGTGAGATAGCATTAACGAGTACTAGCCCCTTCGAATCTCTCTTTCTAGTCTCCTCACCAAAGAGATCGAGTCTTTGGAGGTTGTTCGCAGGGTTTCTCGCGGGACAAAGTTCTGGCATCCCGAGCCGGGGCCCCCGGGGCGAGAAATTCGAAGGATCCCGAGCACGTTGCGTGCTCCCTCTCCCAGCGGCACCACGAGATATTAAGAGCTACCTACGTCTTCGTTACGTACGTTAGCTCGCCTCGGCCCACCCATGCTTGATGGCGAGACGAAAAGCATTACCCCCGAGGGCAGCCGCGAGTCCCGAAACCAGCCTCGTCCCGTCTCTCTTTCCGTGTCCCGCGTCGCGGTTCCTCTTTGTCAACTTTCCAATCGCGGCAAAATTCCATCTTCTTTTCGTCGAGCTTTGCATGACGCGGCATCGTTATCGTTTAGGAGAACCGATGGATACGGGTGGCCGTGTACAAATTCTAGTCGGACAAAAATACGAAGAAACAGGGAATGGGGCAAAGTAACAATATGGAAGCTAGAGAAACAAACGAGACCGTATGAAAAAAGAAGAGGCTGTAGTTTGATACAGCGAGTGCACAAACGCGCAGGATTCTCGGAGAAATCTCATTCCCTCGTAGCTCGAATCGTACAAACGCGCAATTAGCATTTGGAATAATTTCGCGATACGCAGCGGGGCACGGCGAAAGGGGAGTAAAATCGTAGTGGCGCGTTTCTCTCGGATCTGTAGCGAGAGAGGAAGGACGAGAGTAAAAAGGAGGACGGGAGAGAAAGAGGGGCGGCGGTGTAATGGTGTTGGCCTCTGCATCGAGCACGGTGGCTGGTCGCACCTGTCGCGATCACGGTGGTCTCGTCCAACCGAGAAAGAGACGCCCCCACGGCTCAAACGGGTCCCGAACGAGTTCGGTTCCGTTCGAAATTCCTTCCAATTTCGCTGGTCTTGTACCACGTTGCACTCGACTCGTTTCGAATCTTCGGTCTAGAGCTAGATCGCCGGAGAACGAGCGGGGAACTTTATTTTAGAGGGCAACGTAATTCGTTGCTCGTCAACTAGACGAAACAACCAGGGCAAAGTTTGCCGGCCGACAACTTCGTTATTTCTTCCTCTGTTTGTGCGCGAGTATTTCGCGCTTTAGAGAAGTTGCCGAATGATCATGAGGTTTCGTATGGCGAACGCAATAATCGTTATTGTTAACGCTGAACTTAATCAAAGCTTGGCCAGCTTCTCGAGTAAACGAACGCCACGACTCTGTGTAATTCGCTCGCGATGAAGTAACTCGAAGAAACCGGTGAGCGCGAGAAGTTTAATGAAGTTTGCTTCGGCGTACCGTCCTGCTGCAAAGTTTTTCAAGCAAATGAGTCACAGCCCGAGAGGATCGGTGAGATCGAGTCGTTGCGCGAGTGCCTGAATTTTCGGCACCCGATTCGGCTTAACAGTTTTTAAGGTCATTACGAACCATTTAGACGCGCGCCGCTTGCCCTTTTTACCGCGGCTAACGAAGACATTATAAGCGACCGCTCCTCTTCTTTCCTTCCTATGGCTTTCTTTTTCTGTCTCCTTCGTCCCCTTGTACCTTCAACTTTCCGTTCGTCTTTTTCCCACCCCCTCTTCACCTTTCACTTTGCACGGCCATCCTCTCTTCACCGTGGCCATTACGAGGTATCGTTAATGCGGAGCCCGACGAAACCATCGAAAAATGCGCGCTCTTTGCGTTTCATTGTAGCGCGGAGAGCCGAACGCGGTGGACACCGTGTGGTGGACCGAGTGAAAGTCGAAATCAATCTGCGATCGATCGTTGGCCGATAAAGAGTATGTCGGTTCATTTACGCGGCGAACGAAACGCTTCGTTCGTCGATTACTCTCCAAACGAAACGCATACAGGCCACGTTGTAACGCGCGATACGATCTAGAATCGGGCGAGAGATCGTCCAGCGAGAGTGTCGCGTCCTTTTGAAAACGGAGTCATTGCATCTTAACCGCAATTAAAACGTTGTACACGCTTCAAGAGCCGCTTATCAACTTTCGCCTTGGATCTTTTCCCGCGGGGCCGGTGGCTCGGCCAAAGTCGCGCTTATCAGTTGCAACGAGATCTGCCGGAGGAGTCTGACATGATTGCATAATGCCACGCCAATAAGAACTCTGCACGACCACGCGAAACGGGGGAAGAAAAGAGGACAAAAGCATCGCAACGATGCGTCATACTCGACGAATGGCCGCGTAACGTCTATCCGTCTCACTTCTTCTCTCGGCGCTCTCCTCTCGACTTCGTCGTTC
>NT_176510.1:131479-133626 GCF_000188095.3 Bombus impatiens
CGACGACGGCGCGGAATCGATCGTGCGGATCGATCGACGACAATGCTCTTTCCGAAGCGTAGCGTATATACGATTGCATAACGGTACACGTCAGAGTACAGCGCGCGTACGCACACCGAGAACGCGCAACGAAAATCAGCAGGACGAGTACGCGACGCGTTGCGCACCGAGTTTCAACGAGCAGCACAAAAGGAAGCGATCGCACGTCATACTTAACGAGGGCCTGTCCTCCCTCCCCGTACCCTCATGCTCTCTTTTCCTCCCTTCCTCTCTCGTTCACCTCCTCGTCGTCTCGATCTTTTTTCGTCTCCTCCTGCCTTATTCTTTCCCCCGTCAGCTCGTAGGTTCGAATCTCTGTTTATCTTTATCTCTTTTGGTTTGGTTTGTCGGCTCGCGGCTCGGCACCGTGATTACAGGGTACCCGGCACTCACCTCGGTAACTCTGGTGGTCCTCTCTCCTCGTACTACCAGAGGGACGATGCGCAGCATCCTCGGCAGGAGCAAGGAGGACCCTACCTCCCGACTCTTGGCGTCTCCTCTTCTTCTTCCTCCCTTCGTCTCAAATCTTCTCCTCTTCTCCTTGTCTTGTTCTCTTTTGCTCCTCGTTCAACTCCGTCGTATCCTCCTTACCTTCTCCTCTCCCTCTTTCCCTCTCTGTTTCCTTCACCTGTCTCCGTTCTCTACGTCGCTCCGGCTGTCTACCTTCTCGACTCTCTTTTTCATTCGTCCCGTTCGATATTACTTTTCTATCTTCATTGTATTTCGCCCGGCTTTATTATCCTCGTCATTCGCGCTTTAACCTCGCCCCTCTCGCCCACCGTCGAACCCGTCCGTCCTTTTCCTCGTTCTCTTCCTTGCCCTTGCTTCTTGCCACTCGGCCTTCTTACTCCACCGATCTCCACCTCCTTCCCCTCCTTCCTCTGACCGCCCTTCGTTTGCTACTCTCTTCCTTTCTTCCTCTGCTCGCTTCGCTCTCCTCCTCTCCCCCGGCACTAACTACCTGTGTCTTATTAGCGATACAGTCGGGGCGAAAAGGTAGTCTTGCTTGCGCCGCTGATGTGTTAATCAGGTGATTCCAAGCGCCGCCGACGTTTTGCGCGCGCACGACACTTTTCTTGCCACTACGAGAGCGTTTCTCTCTTCTCGCTTCCACGCAACGCCTCCGGATCTACCCTTTCCTCTCTTGCACGCGTCTAGTTTCGCGTTTACCAATTCGTTCGGTTACGACGTTGTCGAACCGTTTTCAATCGATGTGCCCGCTCGATATCGCTGTATCGACTGCGTGCGACCAAAACAAGCATGGAACGGCTCGTTCCAATCGAGTCGTTCGCGATGTTGAATTGTTAAGACTGTTTCATTATCCGCCGATTGCCGTTTCGCAACTGACTTCCATCCGCCCCGGGCAAAGCTGATTAATTAAATAAGTCGAGGGTCTCTCGCTAAAAATCATTACCGCCCAGATGATGGATTAACGACCTCGTTTCGTTTCCCCAGTCGCTATAAAACAAACGGGCGTTCCAGTCGATAATTCGTACGATGAAATATTCATTCGGTTAAACTATCGTATCTTTAAGCATAAAAGTTTTAATGGCGTAAAATCTTTCATAGCAACAAAAGTAGCTTAACCGCGTTACATACAAATTAAATATCGCTGTTCGAAATAAACCGAGGATATAATCGAACGCGAGTTCCAGGAGACGCTACGACGAAGATCGCCATTCGTCGGCCTTTACGCTCTGAATTTTCGAGTCTCGATCGCATCTTCGCTCGCGACGCCCTGTCCGAGTTACCGTTATCGGTCGCTCGTCCATGCGAGACGTTTTTCGAAATCGGCGATGAAAGAAATACGACCGCGTTCCACTTTCTAACGATCGCGACGGAGAACGACGGTATTGCTCGATCGACGTAGGTGGACAAAATTCAGGTGCTCGAAAAACGAGACAACAGGAGCAGAGGTAGAAAGGCAGAAAGGAAAGAAAGAAAAGAAAGGACGGGAACGAAGTTTCGTCGGTTGTGGAGAGCACGAGCCGAAACGAGGAGTTAGTCTTCCACCTGTGGCTAAAGGAGAGAGTACTCCGATTTTCCATCCCCTTCCAGGTCCGGGCGATCCTATTACGAGTGCACGCGGCGATGAGCTCGCGGACTCT
>NT_176510.1:134549-138621 GCF_000188095.3 Bombus impatiens
GAGCCGTGAGAGAAAACTGCTGCAGCCGGTCCGTTGGTGCCCGTGGCCACCACCTCTAATCTAAAGTGAATTTTAGCCGCGAACCGGCGCCGCGACGCAGCCGATTTATTTTCCACGATTTTATGACGACCATCCCCTCGCCGCCCTCGTCTCTGGCATCCGACGTCGGCGTTGCTGGGGCGGTTTTGGTTAGCGCGCAAAATGTCCTGCGGTTCCGGCGCCGGAGTAATGCTTTCGGTGCCAATTCGCTTTAATTACGGCCGGCTGTAATTATCGAGTTCGGCTGCAAGGAACAACGACCGGGCTCGATGCCGTCCCGGGAGACGTTCACTTTTACCGTTTGCTCAAATCGTTTAATTGCACGTCGTTTGCGTCTACTGTTTTGAGGTCGTTCAGACCACGTCCCGCCCTCATCCCTCTGCCTTTTCACTGCGTTTAGTCTATTGTCCTCGAGTGTCTTTCGAAAATCGTCCCATTTCGTCGTTAAGGAAATCGTACGTGGGTCGAACGACGACGACACGTTTGGTCGAGGTACTGTATTTATTTTCTCCGGCTTGTCGAGATAAATCGCCGCCCGAATTGATACTCGGCAAATGGATGCAGTTCGCGAACCGTTCTCCTGCGTGAAATCAGATAGCCCTTTAGCCAGAAACGTTCCTCGGCTGTATCTTCTTGCCTCGCGTCCCAGCCAGCGAGATTTGGAAGGCTGACAATTCACCGTCGACCGGCCCCAGAGTGTCTTTATTCAAAGTAACGATCCACGTAGCCCGCCCGGGAGAGGATGTCTCCATCGAGAGAGCGACAAGCGTGCCGGCCAACTCCGGGATCCGGCGTGAGATCTCTCGGCCGGTGGACGATTTTACGATCACGTTGCGAAGCACGGCATACGCGGTAAATTGTTGCCGCGCCGTTAACACGGCCCCGAATAGTCGCGTTAAAGGAGACGATGCGCGCATCATTCTCTCGGCTGAAATTAAGGGATAATCGGGACGGAGAGCGAGTAGAGGATCGCGTGTACCGAGGATAAAACCGGACTCTCACGTGTCGACCTGCGAATCGTCGCACCTGCGAGTTTATCAGACGGAAGAGGCCATAGAGTCACGGTAGCCGTCTTCGAGTCTTAAACGGTCAGCGGTAGTCGTATACTGTCCGTTCCGGGCTTATCGCCAGGAACGCTACCAAGGTAGTTTGAGCTAGCACTCGTGCTTCCACCAGTCGGAATCATTCTATCGGGGAGGCCTTAACGCCTCGTTGAATCTCCACGGAAACGTTCGCGTGTTGCCATTTTCTGGCCATGTTCGTTTGTCAATCCCTGGCGAGCTTCGACTCGGACGCAGAGAAAATGATAAAAAGGAGGAAAATGATAAGGAAACAGGTACACGGGAATCCACGGTCTGGAGTCTAGGGTTTTCAAAGTCGACGGGAGAGGTTGTAAGTTTCGTCCGGAGGTTAGGCGCTTTGCCGGGACGCGAGAACCGACGGAACTCCCGGCGTAATTAAGGGAATTAAAGAAAAAGTTTCCACGTCGTACGAGAGCTGGCGCGCGGCAGGAGCGAGTACATTACGCGCAGCCGAGGCGACAAATGGCATTCATACGTCGTCGTCGCTGGATAAAAAGCTGCAGGAGTTAACGATGTACCGGAGGACTTCATTACCGCAGGATTCCCGCCTTCCCTCTGGCTCTTCCTCGCGGCCGCCACCCAGGGACGTCATTTTGATGGACCGTTATTTATTGCGCGCTTTATAAATAACCGTTAATCGATACCGAGTTCTCGTTGCTCGCTTCGAATATTCGCGCATTAACGAGTCTCCAAAATAAAAAAAAAAAAAAAAAAACGAATTCGGCATGGAAAGATTTTCGGAAACGAGCTCGAACTTTGGTCGATTCGCATTCTTTTTCGTCGTATACGGGAAGGGAATTCAGCCCGGGACGAATTCCTCCGCGAATGCTTCCTCGTCTAGACGATTCTCTGGCGCGTGTAAATAAGAATACAGAAAATTCGTGGAAAAAGAACGAGTTCCCCTGGAACGGACTATTTCGGTAGGATCCGTCGGAGCCACCGACATTCTTGGATGCGTTCGGGCCCAGAAGTGACAATTCCGATAACAAATACACAGGATTTACGAATTATGGCGCGCGGTTCGATGCCGAAAGCGGTGCGTTCAGAGAGGGAAGAATCGCGTTCGGACCAAGTCGAGTTTGCGCATAAATTCGCCACGTCTGGGAATACTTTTGTATCAGGGCGCATCCACGGAGCGAACGGGGGTCCCCGAAAACGGCGCTGTGGCCGGTGTTGGAACGAAGCGAACGAGGTACCGTGTAAGAAGAAAGAACGAAAGGGAACGGGAGTCGCGGAACGTGTAAATTCCTGTGTGGTCGTTTCCTACCTTCTCGTGCCACCTTCTCCGACCACCGTGTTTCTCTCTGTCCCTTTCCTCCCTTTCTCTCTTTCCCCGGACCGCTCTTCCAGCGGCGCACAGGCCGATTTAAATATCAAAGGCGGCTTAAATCTGACCTATACCACGCTGAATCATGTTACCTCTATAGACTTATAAGGGATTTACCAGTGCGCTATTTCGAGGGAAGTCCTCTTAGCAGCGTGTTGACCGAGGCGCTAACATCCTCCGGGACAAAGGCGGCCACCGCGATCCTAACGATCGTCCCGGGGAGAGCCGAGGGAGAATGGAAATATGCATTCGTCCTTGGACCCTCCTGTGAGAAAGTTCCTGATCCTGCTTGTCGCTAGCGCGCGCGGGCCTCGACCATCCGCTCGTTTACTCGGGCGCAACCGCGACTGTCTTATTTCACCGAGTGCAATCCTGCTCGCTGCTAGTTCTCTGTAATCACCGTTACGCTTCATTTACACGTGCCTCCCCACGGAACGCGATCCAGCCGGTTGCCGCTCGATTCTGCGCTCCTTTGTCGTTCCATCTGCGATCGAAATTGCCTCCTTCGAGGCGTTCAACGCGGTATCCAGCGTTCGTGACTCTCCCACCCAGCATCTTGTTAAACGACTGCTTATATTACGGAATTTATGACATCCTAATTACGCAAAACTAGAGACGAAGAATCGCGTTTACGATTTCCTCTTCTTATTTCAGATTCGTCTTATCGAAGTCGAGGTCCCGCTTCGAACGAAAGCTGTCGCCCTTTCCATGCCTGCCCGTTTTCCGGGCCAACGGCGCGCGACTCCTCCAGCACCTGTGCAATCGTCTCTTATCCGTCGAGGATATCCGCCAGACCAGAGAAATCGCGTTTCCTTCAGGCACAAACAAATTTGCTTTCCCGTCGTTCGAGGACTACCACCGATACGGATTTCCGCGTGATCCTCGATTAGAAACGATCAACGAGGTTCACAAGGCGATTAAACAATCGTGATAGAATCCAGGGTGCAAGAAACGTGCACACGTCGAAGGTGGTACAAGACGGTTTGTGTAAAAGGTCGTGGCAAATGGTAACTGGTCGAGAAACGAAACGAGGGGAAGAAAGATGGCCGGCGGTTGTCGTTGGGCCAAGCCTCGAACCAGGTTATATTTTCTCCCCGTACTGTACCTTATTTGCCGATAATCACGAACGGAGATCGGTCCTGGGTAGACAGGGTGATGGCTATTTTAGTGGGTGGAAAATTATATGGCGGCTTCCACAGGCTCTAAAATGGGCAGCTCTTCGGTTACGAACTATAATAATCATTTCGTCGGATGAGGAAGGAGCTGCGGCAGTGGTAGAAGAAGGGGAACACGAGTGAAAGAGTAGGGGTCTGGGATACGCAGGCCTATGTGTATACGAGTCGCTTCCAAGCGTGCCGATGTGGTAGTCAACATATTTACCGGCTCGTTAACGTCTCGTAGAGAGAGGACGACGTTCCCCCCTCGGGGTATCTCGACGTCTCATTCTTCGTTCCTCCCCGAACCCTAATACGCACCCCCAATTTAGTAGTAACGTGACTAGAAGTAAGTCGTTTAGCGGCCGACTGTCGGTAGGCCAGCGTCGCTCGGGTAATTAATTTTGCTCTCTTTTTCGTAGCGCGCATAGAAAGTGGCGGCGACTAGGGACTCCTCCGATTCCGAGCGA
>NT_176510.1:139120-141660 GCF_000188095.3 Bombus impatiens
GCGACGTAGCAAAAATTCCTTCCCTAATTGAGATCTCGCGGTGGCCAAGCGCCGGGGCTGATTACGGCATTCCAGAGAGACTGTTGCCGCGCGCGTGAACCGCGCTGATTGCCACGCCATGCCGCAGAAGAAAGCAGGATCGAACCGCGGGCTAGAAAAACGTCCGGACGAGAGAACCAACGAAATAAATTCGTCCCACGTGCTCTTTCTTTTTCTTTTTGCCAGCCGTCGTGTGGTAAGCGTGCATAAATAATAACACGGGTAGAAAACGGACTCGAGCGGTTCGAACGATCCGGTAACAAGATCGCCGACACGAAGCGATCGAAAAATTTATGAGCGCGATCGTCGGAAGGCGGGGTTGGCCGATGCGGTGTCACAGCCACGATTACGCGTCGGTACACTCCCACGGGAACAGAACCGTGAGAATATTTGTACCGGCTCTTTATCACTACCGTATCGTTTCATTCCGTTGGCGAAACGAATTCTCCGGCGGATTTTCTCGAATAAAATTTCTCGTTTACAGGGAAGAGAACGGAAGCTTCAGGGAATACGAACCGTCGTACACATAGAAATTAGTAGATAATTTAAAGCTTGGCGCAATCGAGACGCCGAAACACGACGAAGATGAGAAACTACGGCGGCGGTTTCTCGATTTTGGATCACCCTGTCCCCTTAACGAGCCAACACTTTTCCAACTTGCTACGGTTAACCCAGAAGACCCTCCGCGGGTCCCGGCCCACGGTGATTTTTTCCCTTTTACTCGTTTTTGATTGGCAGTGGTGAGAGGGAAGGGAGACCTATAAAGGGCCGCCGAAAAATAAGACCAAGCAACCCCTTCCCAGCGTTCCTCTCCTCTTATTCTCTATCGTCCCCTTCCTGTTCCTCTTTCGTTCGTTCTTCGTCCAGTGGTCCGTCTCTTCTCCAGTTTTCTCCCTTTCTCTTTTATTTTCTCTCCCCTCCTCTTGCGTGGCCCTACCTCCTCCGCTTTGATTTCGGTAGGTAGAGAGGCTGCGGATTGACCGAGAGGGAGCAGGGCAGAGCGAGAGAGAAGGAGAAGAAACGAGGAGGCCCCCGAAACCGGGCAGTGTGTAATTTTGCGCCGGCTTAGGAAAACACGGCGGCCACCCGCGCGTTTCGCGAGCGGCGGAGATTTAAAAATAAAAGGCCTCCTCCGTGGGTGGGGTCCGAGGGGAACCGAGGGGTGCAAAGAGAGAGAGAAGAGGGCCAGGCCGATCGCAGCGGCCACCTTGTTCTCCATTCGGGCGTCTCTTTGTCTCTCCGAGGCGAGAAGAGAGCCACTTTGCATTCCCGAGCTACGCGCGTGCTACTCGCCGAAAAGCTCGATGAATCGTGCAACGCTGCGCTCGATCAACGATCGACGCTGCCGAGTATTTTTACATCTCCGAATCGCAGCCGTCCCGTGCACGCTCGAACGGTTGTTTGCCATCAGTTTTTGGTCGATTTCGAAATTACCGGGTTGATCGTTCGTGCAAACCTACCGCGGAATAAATTTCCGGCCAGACGAGCCGGGGTGATTTCGCCAGACTGAAAATATTCCGACCCGATTAAATATTTTCCAGCGGCGGCAGCGTTACGAGTACACTCGTCGTTCGACGATTCAATAGACAAAACTTTGGGAGGTCCGGTTACGTATTCCTCCCTCGACTTAGAGATCGCGATTAAGGGAATTTTAGGGGTCAGGCGGGGGAAAAGCCGAAAATCCTGGTTCCTCGCGTTTTCTCTCTTACGTTTTAATCCGACGCGCACGTATTTCCACGCTCCGTGTGAGTGCGCCCGTGTACGTGCTCCGATAATGGTTTGCGCCGCGAGAGAAAAGACATTTCTCGCCACGTTGCGCCGGGGCTCTCGAACTCTTCGGAGCATAACCACTTTCTTTCGTCTCGAACCGAGAGAAAGGAGCCCGAGGTGTTCGCGGGATTCTTCCACGCCTTCTACCGTGTCCTTATCCTCCTTATCCCCTTGTCGAGTCGGCGTATGAAAAACTCCGTATCGCCTGCCGGAATCTTCCCGAACCCGTGGCTACCGTCCAAAGTGCAAGCTTTCTCTCGGACGCGAAATATATTCTCTATTATCGTTTCTCGCCACGGGCTTTCGGTGCTGTCACGCAGAAACGCCCCACTCCCTCGTCACTCGATAACGCCTCTTAAACTCGAAAACACAAATCCCACGCTTCCTTTCTCATCACTCTGACTCGCAACTTTTGGTTCCCACAAGAAGCCCCCGTTGCTGGGAACCCAAGTAACTCAATTTACGGAAGAATTTCAAACCATCGTATCTGCGCGATCTTCGGTTCTATCCGTATCGACGAACATATTACAACGCCTTGTCGTCCAACTATCGAGCGGAGGTCCGGTTGATGTTGGACGGCTTAATCTCGAAAGCAAAGTTGACGGTAGACAAAATTTTGTCGCGCGAGTCCCAGGCCTCCGTGGATGTGTTTACTCTGCGCCGTCACTTCTTGCTTGTTCCTTTTTCTCGCGTTCTCTTGGCCCAGGTAACCAGATACATCGGCGGCGGCA
>NT_176510.1:142218-149018 GCF_000188095.3 Bombus impatiens
GGCGCGGTGGGTCCGCATACGTGCTCTCCTCTCCACGATAGAGACCTCGCCTTTTCGCTCGCCTTATTTTTTCCACGGCCGCCGATCGATATTCTCTCGCCTGTCCTCTCCGTGCCGACCGCCGACTCTCGGCCATACGCGTGCATTTAGACCACCGATTGCACGCAACGCGTCCACCGTTTCAACGGCCTCTCCGCTCCGCTTCCGCTTGCACAAGTTCCTTCGGTAGTCCGGTTTTTAAACGAGGTTGCAATGGTCTTTGCAGCGGCACGAAAACGGGAATTCCAACCGGGAAATACGAACAACCGGGCTACGACTGCGATCTTTGTAATTTCTCGCTCGAGGCGTTCGAGTTATTAACACAGACTTAAATGTTGCTTCGCGCCGGAGAACATTAACAATGATGGTACGCTGCGAAGCGGATAATACGAACGGTTGAGCAACGTGCTCGCTGGCGAACAAAGTACCGGCTGTAATGACGAGCCTGGTCCCGAAATAAAGTACCATTCGGTTACACCGTAGCCGAGCTAATTTTCTCCTAATTGAAATTTCAGGTTGGAAGTAGGAATTCGGAGATCGGGATCTGAAACGGTTGCGCCGCTTAGACCAAGGTTACCAGAGAGAACAAGGCGCCGTGGTTCCGTGGAGGTAATCTAGATTTCTGAACATCGGCTGGCTGCAGTCGAGCTGGCCGCATCCTGATAGTACAATACGATATCCGTGATTTGAATCTTCGAGCGTCGTTGTCTTACGATAACGGGGCGAACTATTCGCGATATGGCCAATGCAGTGATTCGACGGCTAGTTGTTCGATCGTGTGGTTGTTTGGTGATTGAATGTCGCGTCCTAGATAACAATGATTCGATTACGTACTTGGCCGACGTCGAAAGACGTCTGACTACGAAACGGCAGAATCTACTAACAATCGTGAAATAGCTTCCCGGTCTTTTGTATTCTGGCGACGTTGGAATATCTTGGCGGTTAGAAATCGGTGGATATTAAGAGAGCTCGTAATTCACGATTTTCTGGATGATTTCTACCGGTCATAAACGAATGCAACTTCGCTATGAATATTCCATTGTGTACCATGCGGTAGCAGTTTGAGGTAAAGCCTCGTTTGTATCGCGCGTAATTCCATTGCGACCCTTAAACCTGCCTCCCCTTCTATTCTAGCGTTGCTTAGTTTCTTTACGCGATATTTGCATGAATCTACATAGGCATGATCGACTACGATTTTATGGGCGGTGGACGTTCATTTCCAAATGACTCGTTCGCTGACTTATCCACTTTGTTTCGCTATGAAATTACCATACGCGTTCGAAACGATCGCTTTTTTATGGGATTTGTTCGAGCTCGAGCGACGAAAACACTGGGTCAGACGTGTCGATAAACGGGATAGAACGTTCGATTTAGTTTCGAATGAGAAAGGCAGTTGCTTCCCGTCTTCCCGAACGTGAACACGAGGGATACGATGGAGACGTGTCCAGCCTGTGCTCGAAGGGAAAGAAAAGGAACCAGCGGCCATAAACCAGTTTGTAGTATATGTATAAGAGGCAAATTCGTAAAAGCGTAATCTTACGGTGGCCGGGGGCCGTCTCGGGCCGGGGTCACGTTATGATAACATCTTTATCCTTTCTCGTATAAATTTTACGGGGAACGCCGCTTTAACCGAAATACAGCCGTAACCGACCGCACGAATTATAAGGATCGTTTCGCGGATTAAAGGGACCCCGGCCGCGACGGCGATAAAATTGTGTTATTCCTGTCTCTCTTTCTGCCACGACAAGGGAACGGAAAGGGGAGATGGTCGGGAACAAAGATATCAAAGGCAACGAACGGCCAGAAGTCTGCGGCGCCACTCTTTCGCGTCTCTTGTTTCCTCCCTAATAACGGACGGATAAACGACTTTTTAACTGGCGTTTGTATAGGGAAACGATACGATTGTCGCGTAAAACGTCTTACGATCGCGCACATAATCGTCAATTTTCAAACTTTCTCCATTAAACCTTCACGTTGTATTGGTTTATGTTCCTTCAAATGAGCTAGTCGAACCGTTCGTACATCCTCCTGGTTGTTCCTTCTATCTCGATAGAAAAACACACGACGCGTGAGTCACTTCGTTTCCTTTTATCGTTACGAGTCGCGTCGAACTACGGTCGAACGGTATCGTTCGATATCCATTAATTATCGATCGGTTAAGTGGAAGCACCTACACACATATAGCGCTCGTTCGCATAAACAGGATGTTTAGTAGTTCGGGCAGGCGAGCGTACGAGATATTAAATCTATGCTGTTCCAAAACTATCGGCCACCGCACCGGTGTTTCCCTTTAACTTCCTACATATTCCAGACGCGCGTGGAATTTCAAGTTTGAGTCCGCGTCGTTGCTCGAACAACCCCTAACGAAAGCGTTGCACGAAGATATTCCAATAATGCGAACACGGTTTAGAGGACGCGCCGTGCGTGAGTTTCGTCGCGGTCGCCTTTCTCCTCCTCCTCCTCTCCGTCACCTCCGCGAACAAAGATGGTCCTTGCGAGAGGGAAAAATTCACCCCTTCGCGGGATCGAGACTTTCTCGCGCGATCGAACAGAAGCTAAGTCAACAGAAAAACCGATTATACCATTCAACCCTCTTTTGTTGTCTCTCCTTTACCGCGGCAAACAGAACTAGCCCGTTAACCCTCGACTTCTATGTTCGGCTACCTTCCTGTCTCTACAAGGAGCAAACACTTGCCTCGATACGAGTGTCCTTCTTCGTTCGCTGCCTTCTTATTCGAGTCTTTGTTGTCGGATTTAATTGCGTGATAACGGTGTTACAACCTCGCGCGGATTTTCTACCTTTGCTCGCGTTTCCGAGGACAAACGATATCCTGGTTGCCTACTTATGGCGTCGAGTGATACGCGTTGCGAGAAGCAGCACGCTTTGAAGGTTGCTTCGTCTGTTCGTTACGTAGAAGCACCGTCGACGTGGGTGAGCTGACCTCGGCCATTCTCGCTACATTGTTACACATTCCTCGGATATTAACCGCGACGCGATTCTCTCGCGATCGACTGAAAAGAATTCCGCGAGTCGGATTGCAGTCTGGAAGACAAAGGCGAGACCTCGGCCGGGGTTAAATTGCCTCGCGTACCCAGTCAACTTCTCGCGCAGTTCTCTCTTTTAACGTTTTCCGTGTACGGTTTCAAACGGCGGGAAACGGAGGGACCCTACGAGAAACGGTTCGCCAATGACTCAAAGTGCGAGATTTATTTTCGCCGGCGACCAAACTCGTTTCGCGAATCGACGCGATTCGTTCTCCGTGCGCGAGGATTTTTTCCCCCGGTGACTTATCGAATTCATACCTGATGTCCTCCATATCGATTCCCCTCTGGCAGAGATTAATCGTGCCTCGTAACTCCCGACGTATCTTCCTTAGGTTTAAAAATTCACGCGAACGTACGTCGTATTTCCGTGTTAGACGCGCGTGTGTCTTCGGGAAAGACGGCAAGAGAGAAGAAGTAAGTGTACGTTTTCCCGTTAGCAGCAGCGAAGACATAGGATACGGTGGTTGTACGGTATAAAAATGAAATCGAAAGAAATTTGCTTTCTTGCAGGTCGGGCGAGACGGTAGAATTCACGTTGCAGCGGACCTCGTTTCCGTCGTTGTCGTAAATCATTCATTTCCGTCGTTCACATCGTTTTTCATGAAAAGCTGAAATCCAACGGGAACCGGGGAAAAAATTACGTTAGAGACCTATTCTGGGATTCAGATTCTTCGAGGTAGCGAATACCCACGCAGATATTATCGAACGAGAAACGGTTCAACCAGCCAGTCTGTCAGCAACGCCCGAGAAATCGAGTTCCCCTTTCAACGGGACCGTCTCCTGTGCCTCGTTTGTCCTATTACTGCAACATTGTTCGCCCGTTCGTTATCGTCCCCGATGCGAATCACGCTGAAAGTCGATTTGCGAGTAATTTAATTGCCGAATAGCCAGGGGTATTGGATTAATTCGTTTCAATTTAATCGCCGGCGAGAAGAACCGATAAACATTTCTATCGAAATTTCTACGCCGTATTGTATATCTTTGAAAGGATCTTGTAACTGTACGGAGCCAGGGATCGGGGAATGTAACAACAAAAGAAATAACTCACAGATTTTCAAATACTGCTGTCAATATTGGATGGAGCCGGATCATAGATACGAACTGTACTGTTCAATAATTCATGTCATTCGGCTGAAAAGCTTAGCACGGTTCAACGATATTCAACATGCCACGGATATATTCTCCCCTTTTCGCGGAGAATGGCCCGAAATCCCTTGAGAGGCTGCAAGAAATATTCGTCAAGTATGTTCGCGTTGGAACTGGCGTATTTAAAGGTCGATAAACTTGGCGAACTTTTATTCGTCTGGAACGCCGCTTGGTTATACGATCTAATTAGCAAGGCTACTTATTTTAATTAGGATCGCACAGAAATCTATTTTTCTTCGAAATGACGCACGTCCATTAGCGCGTCTGTGAATTTGATATTCTATTCAGTTCCAAAGGATCCCCATTTATAAGACCAAATGATTCTCTTTGTACCATCTTCTTAGTATTGTTCCTTTAATTTGACAGCTAAGAAATTTCTTTCTCGGACAATGTCGAAACCTTGAGCCAAAATCGGTCGGAATCAAACGTTGCACGGCGAACGGAAACGACAAGGATAAATAGGCAACGAGAAGGCGCGTAGAAAGCGTGGAAAAGCGAAGAAAAGAAGCGAAACGCGACCGGTTGTCGGATTAAAATGTTATTCGCCTCGGGCGGTCTTATCAAACGAAGCCAGCGTTGCTACGATTTCGCTTTTTGTATCTTTTTCTCGCTCTGGTTTTAACTAGTGCGACGTTCCCAGCGAATTCACGCGGGTCGTGCGACAAGTCGAGCTTAATGACGGAGTGGACATTTTTGTTTGGCGAAGAAACGCGCCGACTAATGGAGAGGTTACGGGATTATCACGGAGATGTTCGGCATGTTTCGCGTGTACACGCGTGTGTAATGGTGCAAGCAGCGTACGCCCCGGACCGAAACTTAGGTACTTCCGAAGTCTTGTGTTCGTTGCGTCAGTCGAATATGCGACGACAAGGAATTTAGTTACGTCTCTCTATACCCTACCACTGACTTGTTAGAGAAACTTACGGAATCCGAAGAAAACGTGTAATTAATAGTTGCGGGCGACTTGCCACTGGCAATTAGCCACGCGACAAGAAGTGGAACAGATTTAAGTAAGCAATTAGTCGAGCTGGTTCGAGCTTACGCGTTTTCCAGTTTGGATCGAACGGACGCGAATCGATAGCGACTTCGATCGCGAAGCGCGAGGATAACGCAGCCGCTATTTCCGCCTAAAGTATTTACACAACGTCACTCAATTAACGCACAGTCAATAGGGACACGCGTCGTGTCCACGTCGTCGAAACAACGGCCCATTAATTCGCGCCCCATCCCGTGTTTAGTCGGCGACGAGGTAAATATCATTTCCCGGACGAAAAGTACGCTTTCCGCGCAATTCCGACGCGCATCGTTGCCTTCGATCGCGACAGCCCTGATTGCGTGTCGATACGGAATTCCGATTTCCGCTGTACGCTTTTTCCCAACACCGGATCCGGACATCACGCGGCACGCAAAAAGGAAGCGCGTTACATCGCGACAGATATTCAATTTTGCCCTGTTCGAACTTTGATTTATTTAGTCGCGAGCTTGTCAGGGAGAAATTCGCTGCGGTGACGTCATTTTCGGTTCATTTTCAAAGTTGTAAACGAAGCTGTTTAGCGGTTGGCACTCGTTTACGAGGGGCTTCGGGTATTCGACGCGCGTTCGCTATTGCACGTCGACGCTAATCCAATAAAAGTCCCCCGGCTGAACTTCTCATAAACGTAAATCGTGTTGGCCGAACAGCTCGCGCGTTGTCCACCGTGTCCACAGCCAGTTGCCACGATGTCTATTCGCGCCTCGATATCGTCCCGCCGTTCCATTCGATTCGTGCATATTTAAAGAAAGCGAAGAGAAAACAAGGCGAAACGAGCGAAAAAGAAACGCGAACAGATCCTCCCGCGACAGTAATTACGAGACGAGCGCCGAGTTTTCTCGTCCTCCGGCAAGAATTACGCGGCTGTAATAAATTTCGGCGTCTTTCGAACTCGTCGAAAGAGAGAACCGTGTTACGTAGAAATTTCGTCTTTTTCGTGCTCGGCCCGTGAAATCGCGATAAGCGGCCGATCGAAACCGAGCCGTGAGAATTAACGAGGTCCGAATACTTGCCGCCGACCGAACGGTATTCGCGATACCGGCGAATTCCGTACAGATCCGCCAATTAGATTTGTATCGATGCAGGTCAAGAATACCCAAAACACCCGGACTCAGAGATATTTCGGGCTGGTAGAAGAGAACAGGTAGCGAGAGAGGAAACGCCCCTCTGGTATTTCCAGTGTTTCGATCGGTGGTCGTGTTTATCGAGAAAATAAATTTTGTCCCGGCTCGATTATCCGCGATGATGTTTGCCACTCCGCGATTGTGCGATCAATTAATGCTCAGTTTGCGCACCGGCTACTTTCCGGGTCACTTGTTCATTTCCAAGCGCAATGTTTCTCGATCGTGAACGACCGCTTGAAGGAAAACTGGGGAAGAGACCGAGTCGAAACTAGCTATCTTGTAGCTAATTAGATCGTGGTATCGAGAGAAAGGGTGACCAGCCTTGACGGCAGTTTAGTTCGCCGATAGCTACCAGTTCCATCGCGGAGGACCACACGCGAGCCACGTCGTTTCTTCTTCCTTTTTTTTTTTTTTTT
>NT_176510.1:149296-153807 GCF_000188095.3 Bombus impatiens
CGTTTCTTCTTCCTTTTTTTTTTTTTTTGCCTTGGTGGTTTACTCTGTGTTCCTCGGATGCCCCAGGCATTTCGCAACCAATAATCCAAGTCCAACGAAGATAAGTCATTCGGTGTATCCCTGGTTGGATCGCAGGTATCTTATCGGGAGCGAAAGTGGCAACGATAAAGGTGGGATATGTCGTTCAATTGGAAATCTCAAGCACTAGGTTCTGGACACGGGCTCCATTTGCATTAATTCTCGCGGTCTGGACGTCTTCCCGCCTCGTTCTTGTCTCTTTCTCCTTCTCCCTCGTCTGCTAGCAGCCGATCTTCTTAATTAGCATTAAAACGTGCCAGAAATTTCTCGCTGCGGAAATTCCAAGTAATTATGCTATTTCCGACTGTGGCCATTCAATCGACCGTTTTAACAATTCGGTGAAACTTCTACGAACACCGAAGTTAGAAATTCAGAATCGTCTCGTGAGAACCGATAATTCTGGTAGTGGGACGGGGTATCGAATTTCAAGCAGATTCTGTCACAAAACGTAAACTTGAGAAAGCTGCGTGGCCGTCGTTTATCTCCAATTGTGACTGAAAGGAGAAGTTGCAGCGACGCTGTTAAAGAACGTGTATAGAGACGTCAAGGGACGAGATATCAGGCGCGTGGCTAATGCGGCCGTTACCACCCGCGTGTTTCAAAACGGCCACCCTCGACTTGGACCGTTCCTTCCTCCCCAGATTCTTAGCCGCCTCTCGTCTGCGCTCCGCTTACCCGGAGGCTCCTCTTAATCAGCGATCGCAGCCTGAGAAAAATAAATCGTCGCATTATTCAAGGGCCCCGGTAATATGGATCGCGGGATGATGAAAAAAAAGGGTTAGGGAAAGAAGAGAAGAAGGCAGAAGCGTAGACGAGAGGGAGAAGAAGAGGAAGAAGAAGAAGAAGGAGAAGAAGAAAAAGCGGAAGAAGGAGGAGAAGTTTGTGGGATGGGACGCGGAGGAGCCGGCGCTAAGCGTTTGCTCGTAGCCGACGAGATAACTTTCTGTAATTCAACCGTACGGCGACGAATACTAATTCCCGCCATTAATCTCCGTGGGTCGCCTCGTACGGACCTTTTCGATCCTGGCGCTGGTCTGTCCTCTCTTCCGGCCGTGAACGTGGCTTTAAGAGCGCCCTTAAACGCTACGAAATCGTTGCCCGTGATTGTCAGACCGTGTCCGCCCAACCTCCGGCCGAAGAAAATTCAAGGGTGCTAACTTTGCGTCCCGAACGGAGAAAGAATTTTCGCGCGTCGCGTCGCGTCGACTGGAAATAATTGCAGTAAAAAGTCGGTCAGCCGGTTGAAATATCGCCCTCGTTTGTCCAGGCTAGTCGCGTATCCATAAGTTGACCCATCGCCTCGTAGGGAAGAAGCTTTTCCCTTCTAAACCCGTGTCCGTGTTTTATCGAAAAGCAATTAATCCCGCTAACGATGCAATTAGACGTTGGAAAACGGTAGATTAACGCGTGCCTGTAAATCGAATTTCATCTTTATCGTTGCGTACGCGACGATTTTTGTCATGCCTCGCCCCGTTTTTTTCCCCCAGTGGCTCAGACAGCTTGCCGGGATTATCGACGAGCGGATATGACATGTTATAACGGAATCAACGAGCGGCGAGGCATGATGAAATCCACCCACACTCGGCCGACCTCGATACACGTACGAACGTTTTTCATTTCATCGAGTTCATTTAGCCGCTTGTTAATACCGACCCAGAGCCCTTTGCCCCCGTTATCCCACCACCGACGTAACGCTAGTTGTCAAAGTAAAAAATCTGCCGAGAAATCAATAACGTAAGCTCCATTAAAAAACTGTCAAGTTCACGTCCTCCTGTGATCGGCCGGTACAAATTACACGAAGCTTCGTGCAAGGTTCGATGTCTTGCCAAGGTATTCCATAGGGTGGAATTCGTCCTTGTCCTTCAAACGTCCCTCCACGTCATTAAATACCACTCAGTGTCGACTGTAACGCGGCTCATTAATAAAACACTGATGATCCTCGAACGAGCTTACCTACAAATTACAACGTTAACCCAAATAATTTCTCCGCAAACATTTCATTCTGACACCGAAGACGAGCCACGTCGCTATAATTCTTCCCGCAGCATTTGCTCAACCGGGATCAGAAATACACGAATACTCGTCGAGTATTTCTCTCCTCCCCCTCTTCCTCGTAATCCCATCATTCGGTTTATAGTCCATACTCAACCCGCGAGCATCGCGATAAATCGTCGGCCGGGAAATATGAGAACGAACGGCGACACTGAGGCGTCGGACGGAATCCACATTGCGGAATTGGCACGATTCCATCGGTCGCACCTGTCGCTCGCTCGCGCGCGTACATAAATTCTTTTCCCCCGGGATTCCCTGCCACGTTACCCCCTAACTAGCCCTCGCAGTCCCAATTAAATAGGCTCAGATTAAGCGAGGATTTCGTGCCGCCGCGAATTTGCTTAGCCACTACGAATGAAGCGATTTCCGCGGTGATCCGGCCGCGACAAAAATCTCCTGGTGACCGCTAAGCCTATGCTTGCTATTCCTGGTTGCGGTGTAATCGGTTTCGTGGAACGGTTAACGACGATTCATTTTGTCCCTTACGTCGGTCCATGAATTTCACGACGATCGCGACACGGGAAATTAATTCCGGCATCGTCTGTTGCATTCGACCAGATCTCTTTACGGCTTCTCTCCGCACGGCAACCCTTTAATATCTCTGTAACTTACGGAATAACATCGAACTTAATTAATTCTTGAAAAACATAAAAATCGAATCTCTTCCGTACGATCACAAGGACGCTTTTCATCTACTCTGCGAATAAGAAGCAGTAGAAACTGGGAACGCAGACGGCCGCGAGCGTTTCCTTTGATCGGACTGATATGGACGCGAACGTGGACGATTATACTCGCGAGATCGGTCCGTGCTGCTCGGTCGATCTGAATTTTTTACGCAGTTAATTTCGTCGGGTCGTAAATCCGACCGTACGAAATGAAATAGACTCGCCACTTTTTCGAATTTCATTGCCATGCAGTAAAAACTTCGGCGATAAAAAAACACGTGCGCGCTGATACAAAAAAAGGAAAAAAGTAAACGAAAGGCCGCGATAACATATGGCAATAGAAGCTAAAATACTGGAAAAAATATCGAAAGACAAGGAAAAGGAAAGAGAAGAATGTCTTATCGTTTCTGATTTCTATAGATTTCACTTTGTATTATTCGTTCGATCGCAAATGGGGCTCCATTATTCAACATTGCAACGGTATACACATTTCCCTGTGCCACGAATATTCCTCAACCGTTCTATTTTACATTTCTCCATCTTTGTTAATTTTTTAATCGCATGCAACAAGTTGTAGCTAGTATCGGATATCTTTACCGGATTTCTCTTGCCGAAAGCTTAAAATAGAAAATCATTCCGATGTTATAGGTAAATAAAAATTAAATGTAATCTTCGACGAGAATAAACGATGTTGTACTTCGTTTTGGAATGGGCCGTTTTCTCCGGGTAAAAGGAGAAAAGGGAGAACTTTTCCTGCCTCGACGTCGGTAGACGGAAAGAATTACAACGGACGACGATAAAAATGAGGCTCGCAGTTCAGCAGCTTCATATTAAATCATCATAAATTTGCATTCGGAATTGACTTAATGACTAGCAGGAGGTCCGACCATTTCGAATGCAGCCTCGTCATAGTGCACGCCCGTTTCTGTGGCTTGTCCTTTCCACCCTGTTCCTGCGTGGTTCGCCTTTTTACTCCGATTTCCATGCGGTTTGTCGAATTACTATGAGCGTACAAGATACGCCGTGTTTGTCACAGAGACGATGGAGTACGAACGCGTTTATCCTATCTTTTGCATAATTTTCTTCGTGAATTATACTTTCGGTGGTAGTCGGTAGAAGAGAAATTAAGGCAGCCAGCAAATCAGACGGTCAGGTTTCCAGGCTATCGCTTGACTCGGGAATTCTAACCGAATCCAAATTGCTTAAACTGCCCTGAGCCCTGGTGGTAATTTTAAAGGGCAGATAGCGACACACCACGTGTCGGTTTCATCCTGCGAACGTTCTCTAGAAAGAACAAACAGTTGTATCGAGTCGATGGTATTCCGTTCAACGCCCATCAATACGTAACGCGTGCAAATTAGTTAAATAAATCGTATGTTCCGGTTAACTACAGTTAATGGTCTATCATTCGTAACAATACTGAACTTGTTCCCTTTATAATTAATTCAGATGTACAGCGATTCAAATTCAAACATGGCACAGCTGCTCAAATATTTGCATTCCTCTTTCCCCTTCCTATCGCGCGGATTCGCCGTTGAAAATTACAAAAACGAGAAACGGAACGATCGAACATGATTTTATGACCGACCGGAAATTCGCTATCAGAATAATTCAATTACATTTCTACTCCAGGAAGCAAGATGCGATGTCTGTCTTTAATAACGCGTCGATACAACTCCAGGAAGCCTCTGCTCCCCCCCCCCCCCCCCCCCCCCC
>NT_176510.1:154356-164935 GCF_000188095.3 Bombus impatiens
TCCCATCGACTCCATCCCCATTCTATTATCCGAGCATTCTCTCCGGTTCTTATGTAGCTCGATTTCTTTGTCTACCAGCATCCTCCGGGCTTCGGGCCGCTTCGTCGCGGAGCACCTTCGAAGAAGGTCTTGGCCCGATTTTAACATGGACCTTTGGCGCGAACGAATTCTAGACCGCGTAACCGGACGTATTAGGAAATGAATTTGGCGATGAAACCTTTTTGCCCCTATCCCTCGACCCTCTTCCATTCCTGTCTCGATTCCTGTTTAAGTCGGAAACGAAGACGGTTACACCGGCCTGGAAGGGACTGCTTGAAACAATTTTAATCCTTAAAAATCGTGTAATTGCGCGTTATATTATTCGTAAACTCTCCGTTATTATATTAATTCGCCTCGAACCATCTACCACGGGTAGATCCTAGGAATCAATGTCGTGTTCCTTGTCAGCCGTAATTGCTGCATCGACGTTCAATTTCCGTTACCAGAGCTCGGTTCTTTTTATTCTCGTTACCTCAAAGGACCTTGTTACCCAAGGGAACAGATTTCGCCGCGAAAAGGAACCGGATCAAATGGAATTTAATCACGGGAAAGCCCGGCAATCAATTTACCGGCTTATGAAACAGCTCCCGCTTAAACGCGCGCGCGGTATAAATTTTCATAACTTCGGGCCGCGGCACCGGTTTACTCAGTCGAAATCTCGAGTCGCCGCGAAACGCGATAGAAAGCCGGACAATTATTAAAGTGATAACTAGTTTTAATAAAGGGGCTAGGATTATACGGCGCACGAGTCCGTGTTGCCCCAAGTATATTAAAGCGTGGTGCGGTTATGCGACAACGATCCGCGTACACGGTCCCGCGTGAAAATCCCCTTTACGGGGGCCCACGTGGCACCGATTTTCTTCAGAGAGTCCAGGGAAGAACGCGCGAACCGCTGCGCTGAGAACAAACTTTCCTACCCACGGACGAAGTACCGGCCTGCTAGCTAATTAACATAATTAGAATCGCTCTTAACCGTGGTCCAAGCGAGAAGGAAAATCCCCGGGTAGAAAGTGGCGCAGTCAGCCCAAAGAGTAGACTGCCAGTCGGAAGACACTGACTGGAGAGTAACTTTTTCTGGATCGCTAATTTTCCAGACGGTCCGCGTAATGAAACTTCCTTTCGAACGTAGCGTAGCCTGGCCACCGGCCATAACCGAGTTCCACTTCGGGATATTTTTTCTCTTGGTAGCTGGATGGTCCCTTCGTCGGGTATACGCGAGTTTATCGCGCTTTAGACGAAGGCATTGGGCGATGGTGCGGCTAATTTTACGGTCGATGAATTGGAATGATGCTGGAACGGTCCAGTTAGTTAGAGGGAACGAAAACTGAAAACGAGAGAATCGATAGATTCATGTACTTAACGAGATGATGAAGTAGCTTAAAAGCACCGACAACGGTGTGTCATGGTAATAATTATTGCGAACATCGAGGCTCGCACGTTGCAGCTGCGAAATATTCGTAGGGCCGGCCGCACCGTTGCACTAATTTACTTCTAATCGCTGCAAAATACCGGCGGATAGAATAATATTATTATCCGGCATAATGATATTATCGCGATTTGGTGGGACGATGCGAGAGAGAGAGAGAGAGAGAGAGAGAGAGACAGAGAGACAGAGAGACAAAGAGAGAGAGAGAGAGAGAGAAGGGAAGGGTAAAGGGAGTCGAACCACAACCAGAGGGGGACGAATGGGAGGGTGAGAATCAAATTTCGACGAAGTTTGCGCAAAATCATTATTACTATGGCAGATCGTTGCAAACAATGCGCTCAGGATTTCAAATATTGATCCTGTGACGTAATCGTTGCTGAAATTGCCCCAGCGGTCCGCTGTAACGTGTTACGGTCTCGTTATGGCGTTGGTTTATGGTGGCCTGTTTAGCAAACATACCATTCTAATCGGTGATAAGGCCAACGCGCACCCCATTTTTGCCAATATTCTCGCTTCCAATTAACTATCTTCCTCGAACTATCCTCGAGAGGAGATTATTGCTTTTCAAGCAGACGTGTTTGCCCTCGGAACGTAACATTGACCATTGGTAGACGAAACACGACGATGAAAACTTCGCTTGATTTTCTTCTTTTCCTTCCGCTCGTTTCCCCTCGCATTATTTTCTCGCGTTCCCTCGTACTCTCGCGTATTACGAGTGGCCGAGAGTTCGCGTTTATAACAGTGAATTAAAAAACAATCGCGCTCTCGACTGTCGACGGAATGAAGGCAAAAGGAAATTAGCTCGTAAAGCTCGTAGTCGCGCGAGTGCGGCGCAAAATTCAGTCTCTTAATTTTCCAGCCGCATTAATGGTTGCCGAGCATATAGGTCGACGCCGTCAAAAGATGAGACGGATACGACGTGGAAAGATGCGCCCTCACCGCACAGCTCGCACTGCAGGGAAGAGCGTAAAAGTGCCACCACGTTCAGAGCCAGAAATTACTATTAAACTCGATTTCCTCGAAATATCAAGGGACGCGTATATATCCGCGGGTTGATGCCATTTTCGCGTGAGGATTCACCACCTCGCGTTCCACCGAGCGCGCTTGGTCTCAAAACCGAGAAGGAAAACGAGTGGCTACGAACGAGGACGCGCTTTTCGATTCACTGTTTCTTCCGCCGCTGCTGATATTCCAACTTCGTCCTCGCGCTGAAAGAGAAAGCGAGAGAGAAAGGGAATCTTGTGCAAACAACATTGCTGTAAGGAGGGTGGTATCTCGGGATCGAAAGGCAAGATAGAACTCGGAAATGGAGGATCGACTGATTAGCGATATAGGAGATACGTAGCGGAAAGTTACTTCAAGATCCTCCGTCTTATATGTTCCTTGGCTTCTCCTGACAACGCTAACACACGCTTGGAACTCACTCTGACAACCTTATAACCAGAATCCACGTTATAGTACGTGTATCAAAAGGACACGTGTACTCGTGTATTACGCATACATATCCGTGCTACAAACCGTATCGGTATTTTCCAGTTTCAGTACACGAGCACCGTTATGAACATGTACGTGCATTATTTCACGCGTATCAACGTATCCGTATTTTGATTCGTGCGATTTCTCGCCGCATTATTCCAGTAACTACGCCGAAATACTCTAAATCCTTTATTAATTTCGCAACCTTTCGAATTTCTCGCATATCCACATATTAAAAGTGACGCGAATTAAAATACGAGCGTGTCAATACACGTATATCTGTATCTGCTACTTGTAACGCCAACTGGGTACTAGAACGTCCCTGATCAATTAGGATCGCGCGATTCGAGAAGAATTTGAACCACACGACAGAAGGAAACACAGATAGTCCGTGGTACGTTGTGTAGGGGAACGGTGAATTTTGACACGGCGTCGACAGAGTTGCCGCGGAGGCTGTATAATTTAAATGTAACTCAAACAGTCGGTATCCGTCGAGTATCCACTTTAATGCCGGGCAGGAGAAAGAGAGAAGCGGGAGAAAAAGAGAAGTGTGTACGGGATCACGATGTGCACATACATTTCTGTCAGCCGACGATGGAAGAAGAACGATGGCTACGCCGAGCAAGCTGGCTCACGATGAAACAGGGAAGGAAGAGGGTGACTACCTCCATGGGGGAAAGAAAGGCAGACGGACGAGCAGGAAGGGTGGTTTGAAAGAGAGACGGAAAGAGGAGTGACTCCGAAGAGAAGCCGGGGATTTCAAAGCAAATTGCCAACCTCACCCACGAACCCTGCGTCCTCTCTCTTTCTCTCTCTCTCTTTCTCGCTGTTCATCCTTTTTCCTCCATTCGTCTATCTTGATTTCTGTTTCTCTTGCTCTTGCCGTCTTCGCTTTTCGGCTGCCGTGTCGCGTTGGCTTTCCCTTTTACGTACCGCGACACACCCTGCCAAAAGAGGCCGAATTCGACGTTCGCGTCAGTGTCGCTCGTAACGTCTCGTTAAACGTCTTCACGTTCTTTCTGCTTTGGATAATCGTGCCGCGAAATTTGAAGTTTATTAAGTACACTCGGTTTACGTAGGCCGGTCTTCGTAGCCGCTTTACGCATTCTCCTTCGCCAAAGTCGCAATTAATTCCTCGTCTTGCTACTCTACAGCATAGACGGAAGCCTTAAACTGTAAGCTAAAACAGGGTTGACGTTCGAAGTGAATTGAACGCGAGTAATTCGTTTAAAGTAATAACGTCTGATGACTCTCGGCGATATAAGTGGTAATCCTGATTAGAAGCAACGTTCGCAAACACGGAAGGATATCGTTGAGTTATGTATTCGCTCGTTGAAGAGTTTCATCGGGAACAACATTGTTGGTGTAATAATCGGCAAACTCGAGTTTGTCGATAACGCAAAGCTGAAAACTGGTTTAATCAGCCGCAACGTTCGATTCCACGACAATAATCTCGAGTAATACGGGATGACGAGGAAAGGACGTGGCTACGAGTTACCAGCGAGGAATTAATGAATTCGGTATCGACTTTAGCCCGGGCCACTCGATACCGCGGCCAGCTAATTATTGCGTAATTTGTCTCCGACGATATTAATAGCGACGTATATTGCGGTACGAAAGACAGGCTGGACTGGTGGAGGACCGAGTCCGTAGACCGAGAGATCGCACGATGAGATTGCGATTGTAGATGATTCGAGCTTCAAAGGGGAACCCCCCAGGGCGAGGATAAGCAGAGGAGAGTTCTCGATGTGGGAGGACTACCTCGTAATCGAGATGCAGCGAGAGGTAATCTCCGGCCTGTCCCCTGGCCAGTTACCTTTTTGTTGCCTCCGTCCTGCCGCTTCCACCCCACCTACCTGTGTTTCCAGCAACTGTTTAAGATAGCGCGCGGCTTTCGCGTTAATCTATCAAGCCGTATTAACGAGTCTCGCAATTATTACGCCATTATCGTGGCCGACCTGTAATTAACCGTTACGAGATTATTAATTTCGCCCCGGGTATTTACTCGAGAAGTTGATGGTGGTTCGCGAAGAATAATAGGTTGCTTTCGCAAGTAGCGCTTAACGCCATGGTATTTGTCAAAAGCGTCGATGGTGTCTTGATCGTCTCTTGATTACAAAATAATCGAGTAACGCGGCAACGACCGAAATAACGCAGGGGAGGCGGACGCGATCCGCGCGGAGACCCGAGGCTTCACGGCGAGGCGCGGCGAGGCGCGGATTCCAGTAGTGGCGGCATAGGACTTAGGTCTGTTCATAAAGCGACCGGGTAGAAAGCATTTATCCTTTCGGGGTAGAAGGCCTGGACAGCGGTAGAATAAACGGAGTCCAGGGCAGTCTTATTTTGGCGAGGACTACGGCACAGCCGGGACGTGCTCCTCCGACTTGGACGGGCACCATTATTTCTTCAGTGTCGACAACTCCTTGCCGCTGCCCTTCTGTCCTCCTCCCTACGGCCCCTTATAGCTTCAACAAACCAACGCCAAATACAGAGAGAGAGAGGGAGAGAGAGAGAGAGAGTTCGACCGAGAACAGACGAATGAGATAGAGAGAAAGAGAGAGAGAGAGAGAAAACGGTGAAACGCCAGGAACTGTCCCCGGCGGCGAGAAGAGGACAGCGGGAGAGGCTGGCTGCGGCCATTCGCAAGGACTACGCCGTTAAGCCGGGGGAATGGTGGCCTAAGACCATCCCGCGGGCTCTGCCTCTTTTGTTGACAGGACTATGAGAACTCGCGCACGGTGATTTATCGAGGCTCGCTTATTCTTAGTCCTTTGCGGCGACTCGCGTTATACCCAAGCCGCGTTTGCTAACTGGCTGGATTATTAAGCGTGATACGCGCGCCAGCTCCGCACAGCCGAGACTCCATCGAATTCCCCTTTCCTGTCTCTCGCTTCTTCCTCGACATCCCGCGTCCCTTTTTCTCCCTTTTTCCTTCTCCGCTTCTTCTTCTTCTTTCCCCGAATAACGTTTTTCATCTGTAGCTCGAACGTGGATGCGTTTGACGTCTTAACCGGCTTTTCGCCTCAGCTGCTGCACCATGACGGAACTTGGCTGCTTCGAACGTATACAGCCCGCGAAAGGGACGAATCTCGATATCGTCACAAAGTGCTTCGGTTTGATATAATCGTGGAAAACGTGGAGATTTTAATATTCGTTAGAAATTAAGGTGAGAAAAGTAGCACGTTCGTGACGATTATAAGAAAAATTCCATTCGCGGATTCTGAATAGAAATTTCGATTTGTAACCCGCGATTGTATATCTAGGAATATTTAACGCAGCCGAATTCGACGGTAACCCACTCTCCACTCTAATTATAGGTCGGTGAAAACATAATCGGCGTGACGCGCGACTGAATTTAACGTACGCGTGGCCGCGACGATACGAAACCCCGAACCGGATTCGGGGCGCGCAACTTCTCGTGCAATTAATTCCCAATGAATCGTTAAACACGCGCTCGCGCGTACACACGAGGGGAGAATTTTTCCCAACTCTCGTCTAGCCAATCGAAATTCAAATTAACGCAGATTCCATCGCTCGTTCTGCACTGCGAACATTCTGCACGGGCGCTCATACGCGTTAGAAAAATTTGCAATCGTTATTGTTCCGGCGAATTCGTAAATATTTTCGAACGAATTCGCGTGTCGGACGGGTTTTGGTCATCATGATTTCGAAGCGTGTTTAAACGCGATAACAAGGCCGTTGGGCCATGAGAAAAAAAACACACATCCACCGATCGGGAAATATCGCCGAGGAAAAGCTGAAAACTCCATCGTCCATCGCGGGAACGAGTCAAGGAGCTGATCGAAGAAACGCTCCCCTATGTATAATAAAATATGATAAAACGCGGTCAATGCGGACCACCCATCGGAACTCGACTTCCCTCGCGCAAGTGAATTCTCGCTAGTCACAATGCCAGTCATAGTCTTACCCTAGATTTCCCACCCTTCCGCGAACTCGCTCGATACAGGCTGATCCAAAGATACCGCCTCGAAATCATGTTAATTTCAACGCAGCGAAAATTTCCACAAAGAAAATAATCGACGAGATCTGCTCCATAATTCAAGAAGGGAAATGGAAAAGACGGGATCTCAAGAGGCTCTCCCCGAAGATCAGCCGGAGTGGGAAAAATGGAAAACCTTATCGCGAGTTACGCGGCTGCTTCGACGTGGGTTACGACCACAACCCTTGGAGGTCTCCAAGCCGATTTGCTGGACGAACGATCGGTAATTTTTTCGATTTTCGTAGCTCGAAGGCACAGGTTCAGAGACGATCCCGGTTACACGTCAATTTTTCAGAGGAGTCTTCCGGTAAACGTACGGTATCGCGTATCCGATTCGAAATTTGATTTTCCCCGCTCTGTGTAGATTAATGCGCACGGTTGATCCGCCGGTAACAAGAAACAAGAGTAGAAAGCAACGTTAACAGGATGAAGCGTTTTAATCCTTTCAACGCGGCAGACGATGTATGGCATGCACCGCAACGCGCGAGCGTGTTCAAAACGCGGTCGGTAGAGGAAAAAATGATTAATATACAAGGACGTATATATTTTTGAAATTTCGACGTAGCCCGTTGATATCGGGAAACGATGAATTGCTCTAGGTAGGGCGAGTAGATTTTTCAAAAGCCCTCAAACGTTCAACGTGATATATTTACCTCTCGATACCATATAGAACACGCATGGTTCGTCCCAAACGATAACATACTCGAAAAATATGATGAAACAAATTTGATTTTCAAACGGCTTCCAAACTCTACAGCCAATTACACTTCACCATTTTTTTTCTCCCCGCCCTTTAACGAATTTTAACCGTCGTTTTACATATTGAACGCAGTTTAAATTAGAATTCAAACTTCAAATTCAATTGAAATAAAAAAAAAAAGTGGTCTATACGGAGCTGGTCAAGCGGTGAGGTCGATTGTTTGGATTAAAATCCAACCGACCGCCGACGCGACGGCCAGGGTAAAATAAATATTTTGCGTTGCGTCGAAAGGAAGCTTCAAAATTTCAAGTCACGCTCTGTATAGCGTACTCTTGATTCAAAATCACGGATCAAAGACGCATCCCAAGACCGCAGACGGTGTTTCTGGTCGGCTTTTCGACGGGAAGAGTCGGCTAAAGCCGGTGACGGGAAACCGGTGCGCCGTCATTTACTCGACATTACCATTCGTACTTGGACCTGTGTTAAAATGCAGCCTTCTCGCGTACCTGGAAACGAGCTACATCGTCCTTCCTTTTCGCTACCCTTCTGCCACCCAACGTGACCCGATGCGTACACGGCACGTTAAGGGGTTAGCGAGAAAATTTATGACCAGACGGCGAGATGAATGAGAACAGAGGCGGAAAAGAGGGATTTTGGAGAAGGGATGAAAACCGAGTTGTTACAGAATATTATATGCCAAAGTCGTGGTATATACCCTTGATTTCACAATGACACAGTCCTTGTAGGTCTTGACGAGTCCGTGTTTCCCTTTCGTGACTTTATACGACCTAACTTTGTCTTTATGGACATGGGATTTTCTCTTTGCACTTTACGCCGTTATTTCAAGCGATGCAAGTTCGAGAAAGACGACGATCTGAATCGTTGATCTAAGGGATGAATCTTCTCCATCGCCACGGTTCGGTTCTCTTTATTTCCCTGGACTTCTTAACACGGTCTATACGTCTACGTTGGTTCATCGATCGGTACACGCGCCAAGAGCAAACGTCTTACAATGTTCAACAGTCTATTTAGTTACCTTCTATATTTGTACGTTCATTCTATTACATCGTGCGATTTGCCGACGTTACGGGACAATTATTCGACGCACCGTGTAAGATAATTGCGTATCTACCGTTAAACGACGATTTTTCTTTCTACATGTGCAAGATCGTAATCCCATAGATCAATAGTCAATTTGTACCTTCGTGTTGTTTTCCTCCCTGTCGTGTCACTAGACGAAGAGATTACCGATCAATGTACGATACCATTTACATATACATATATATGTTATATTTTAGTTTTTCGTTGCACGCCTGTGAGATAACGTTTTTAACGAGAAATCAAACGACGCCGAAACGTTGCTACCTGTCACGTTTGATTACGCGATCCGGAAACACGGTGGATATTTAATCGGCTATCCGTCAAACCGAATGTCAAAGTTTCACGCTACTTTCCATCGGTGGAAAACGCGCTCCGATTCGATAGAACGCGATTCGTTCAACAAAACTGGATCTTCCTTCGAGGATCTTGACCGATTATCCGATCAAATTAGTCTCGCGTATTAACGTTCTCTCGTTTCGAGAAGCTGGCTCCGCACATTGCCGATCGACGCAACAGAATTTACTCTTTTCATCCCCGCACTGCCTGTCGATTGGTTAACGAAATAAACTTTTATTGCAATCTGCCGATACAGAAGGAGAGAATGGAACTCCGTTCCGCGTCACTGTCACGTCGGATAATTTTTATTTTTCGAATTAAACGATAATCGGCTCGCCGGCACGGCTAATTTTTATCGAATTTCTGCCGCTTTCGGTTGTGTTGTTCCAAACGACGTCCCGACAAATTTCATTTCGACACTTTGATACCGGGCGCCACCCGTTTCGCGGTGCATTTTAATTCGATACGCTTTGATAGCCCGTGAAATTTGTTTTCCATCCGAACGGTACTCCGCTGCCTGCGCCGATAAAATTGGATATCGAAACGGGGTGTCGATTTTTGGGAGGGTTCTCGACGATCCTTTACGAACCGAGAGCCCATCGCTCCAACGACCGCGTTTCTTATTATGCAAATTCATTGTTGATGAATTGAAAGGAAGGATACTAACCGTTTTATTAACTTGCAGACCCTCTGGCGCGAACATCTTATTTGTATTCAGAGCGTAAACCACCCCTGTTCCCGTCGTCATGGCCAATACCTCGGGTCGGCCTTCCGCGATGGGAAATTTGTGGCAGAGATAAAACTTGCGCCACGTTTTCGTAATCGTTGTGCTGGCTGGAATATCCCCGAAAGCCTCGTAGCTTGCCGAATTTGTTTCGCGAATAAACTCGAGTTCGACAAAATTCGGCGAAACATCGGCATTCGTCCTCTGAAAAGAAACGATTAAACTTTTTAACAACGTTGCGCCGTAACGAGATTTTCCGCGATGATTGCAGCTTCGCGAGCCGATTGCAATCAAAAATTTATATATAATACTCGGTGAACAAGCGGCGTGAAACGTCCGATTTTTGAGCGCTCGTTTCACAAAGCCCGACTTTAAATTCTCCGCGCATGTAACGCGAAAGATAAGACCCGGCTTCGTAAATTTCATCCCCTCCTGGCGTCAAAATCCAATTAACAATCTGTCGGTCCTATAAAAAACTAAACACACCCGTAAAACACGGCGCGGACAGATAACGGAACGGACGAGAAACGAAAAACTGGGATTGTCGAACAGTTTCGCGTGAACGAAATAACGGAGCGGCCGTCCGGAAACGCGTCGTCGGAAGATCGATGGTCGATCGCGATGAAGATGGAAGAGAATACGGAGTAGGTTGGAGCGCGGAGAGGGAAAAGGAAGAAGGGGTCGAAGGAAGACGGAAAGGGGAGGAAGCGCTAAAGAGGGTTCGTCGTGTGGTACGCGCGCGTATACGCGGACGCGATCGCGCGGCTCAAAGGCTCG
>NT_176510.1:165257-165706 GCF_000188095.3 Bombus impatiens
CAAGACGC
The DNA here is from genome assembly GCF_000188095.3 of Bombus impatiens. Lineage (NCBI taxonomy): Eukaryota > Metazoa > Arthropoda > Insecta > Hymenoptera > Apidae > Bombus > Bombus impatiens. Next base: position 165,266 of record NT_176510.1, read on the forward strand.
CGAGGGCGACGCATGCCTCGGCGGGCCAGCCTTTTTTCTTTTTTCCCACCGGTTGGCTCTCTCGCGAGCCCGGCGTGGAATTATGCGAGAATTTTAAACGCCGAATATTATGAAATTCTTTCGCGTAATCTCCCACCCGGTTGTCCGACCCCCCGTTTCGTTCGAACATCCTCCTTCCCGCCATCCCGTCCCGCAACGTGTATTTCTCCTCGCATCGTTGCCTTCCTACCACCAAGCTGTTCGCCCTGGACCGCCCTCGAAATCTTGACGATTAATGCGCCCCTGCGCGCGGGCCCCTCCGAGCTCCTAATTAAAACGTCACTCCTTTCTCCTTATCTCGTCCTTCGAGGAAATGCGTCTTCATGCCGGCCGAACGTTTCGCCGAATGCTAGACACTCCTCTCGCGTAATTGCTACCTCCTCGCGGAGACCACCGGAACGC